>NC_142373.1:25223042-25534292 GCF_059441005.1 Hippichthys cyanospilos | reverse complement strand
CACCCAAACAAGTTATCCTAGCAATTGCCTTCATATTTGCTATTAATTCAAGCCCTGTAGCCAGTTTCATTGGGATGAACTGAGTGAGCTTTACAGTAAAAACATGCTCATTTAGAACTGACACATTTATTCAGGTATGTTTGAGCATGATATGATTGCATTGTGACGTAGCATTCCCGATAGAGCGTTTAGATGGTGAAGGTGTACTGACATAGTTTTGTTATTTCTGCTGTGAGCAGAAAGGCGAAGCTAATGTTCGGTCTGAAAGGAAAAAAGAAGAAAAAGGTCCACTCTGACTTGGTCCTGGCAAACAAGGCGGCTCTGGGTAAGTCCTCAGACACATTCAATGCAAATAAAACTGTATTTACAATCACACAATCGCTGTGTGTGTGTGTGCGTGTGTGTGCGCGCACGCGCTTGCGCATGCATGCAAACGCACCCATCTGCATGCACAAGTGAGCAAAAGACTAACCTTTGTCAAACAGACACATGATCATCCTCATCACAGATGACTTGTTTATTTCAAGCAACATATAAATTCCCAAGTACATACAATAATGCATTGCGTTACAACAGTGTTTATCTTTTTTTTTTCTATCTTTCTATGAGTTGTGAATATCAAGGAAACTGGCTATATTTTGCTGAGTTTTGAGTCGAAGTTCTTCATCATTTTCATTTTCTGGCACAGTAGAGCGATCCCAAGCCTTTTTACACCACAGACCAGTTTCACATAAACACATATTTAGAAGGCCCCAATTCAATTCACTTCATTCACACTTTTTATACTGATAAGGATGCCAATGCAGTTCCAATTTTACTGACATACAAAAGACTGTCAGAAGAACCAGTGCTGCAAATAGTAGAAATTTCCTCCTCTAACTTGGTGCATTAGTAAAAACACGAGTAGTCGCGATGAGGATTAAAACCAATTAATTTACGTTAGAGGTGTCCTGATCTGATATTGATATTGGATATCAAAAACAAAACCAAGTCCATATCCAAAATCTCTTTCTTTATTTTCTTTTATACAGATTTTATTCAAGGTCAGTACATTCTCCTGTTTGAGGTTGAATTCATGTCAAGACATCTTAAACATGAATCGTGTATTTTATTGAACATGACCTGGTCAAAACAACAACAAAATTATCAATTCCAAGGCAGGCTGTCCAAAGCTAATGACATAATGTGCCTTACAGGAATAGATTCATGAGGAAATCAAAAATGAATTATAAGCCTTCACAGCATAATATGACAAACAAACAGAATATATGAGCCTAAAAGTGTAATTGAGATCTTGATGGCAAAAGTGGGCAATATTGTAAGTTTGATAAATAGCTAGTGTTCCAATTCTTGTGTCGCATTCTCTATTTGCCGCAACAATTCATCCAAAAATTAAAATGTCTTGTTAGTTTTAAAGCAGTGCATCTAAATTATATTTTGCATTGTCCCCCCCCCAGGAAAGAGAAAACATTTATGCCCCCATTTGCTATGCTGATCATAAATATTATTATCTATAAAAATGGTATATGTATACCTAAAACTGTATCCTTTATAACATTGACATAAGGAAAAAGCAATATAAAAAATATGTTGAACAATTGTTAGCTACTTTATTACAGCAATTCAGGTTAAAGGTTGGTCTAAGCAGAAAAAAAAAAAACAAGTGCATCAAAGTGCAAGAAAAAAAAGATGCCAATTCTTTTCTATTACAATTACACTTCACATGGTAAAAACAAATCCTTTTCCCAGGGGGGCCCACCCCACTATTTCAGAAGAACTGCTATTAAAGGAAGGTGCCATTTTGGGAACGGATGTGGCAGCAAGTGGTTGACAAGGTCGTCCCTTGCCCCATCATGCCAGTTCATTGTTTTTGTTGCCAAAATGGAATAAAGTAAGTACTGCCCACCTATGGACCTCTGTCAAATGAAAATTTTGAACCCAGAAAAAAAAACATATGCATAAAATTTTCTACACTATTTTACATGAACTATCGATCCCTTGCAACAGAACTTCCAGTACCCGGAAGCCCGCTGTAGTGCAAACACAGGAAGTTACCGCTCTACAATAATGTAGTTAAGTACAGTATAGTACTGTACTGTACTGTATTGGTGTTATTTTATAAACAGTATCTGGACCATGTTTATACTTTTTCCAGTGTTGTGTTCATATGCCATACATGTTCTGAATACTGCAGTTTTTGTTCAATACACATTTTATTTATTTATTTAATTGTTTGCGTTGTTACACATTTACTGTATTTTGTTAATGTAGTTGTACATTCGCGGAGGACATGTACGGTCGTTTCCCACACAAGGTATTCCCGTTATAAGGAAAAATTGGAAAACGCAAAGATGATTCCTCACTGGAGAATACTTACTGTATTCTGTTGAAAGTCGAGGAGAAATGGGCCAATGTGGATATTCAATTGAGCCAGAAAAGTCCTCCGATTCTGTTATGGAAATACCAAGACTGATTTGTCCGACAAAGAAAATGCTGCATTGCATTCGAAAGATGGGGAAGGGCCGAGATGGAGGCTGCTGCTTTAATCAGATGCCACTGACTGAAAAAGAGCTTTTGCTGCAATCAGTACACTCTTGCAGTGGTTAAAATCCCAGAAAATCGGCTTCATTCAGGCAGATTTACTCACATATGACGCTCATAAACATCAGTGGCTTGATCGACAAGTGTGTGCATGCCGCTCCCGATCAGCTGTCTAACTGGTAAGTTTCTCGACAGCACAGGAGACTGTTCTTACTTGTTAAAATATAACCCAGACCTGAGATTTTGATGTGCAAAGCTTGATATTGCAGCCAGACCTGTGTGAAGAATTAGTTATTTCTTACGTATATATTACTTATCACAATAGATAATAATATATACCCCTTTATACTTCATATACAAAATAGAGTAAAGTATCTAGAACCGTGATTCATTTTAACTACCGTAATTCCCCAAATACAAGATTATATATGATATTTTTTATATGAGGCACTCTTTTATTTTGCGGCCAAATTCTGGTATTTTTTATGTTACTGTGTGTAAGACGCAACTTTGGCAACAATGTAAAAACTATTGCAAAACAGAATAAATCTCATCTTTCTCAACTTTTCATATCCGTTAATTATATGTTTGTTGCAGCCTTGTGCTTAAAGTTCTGTGTATCAGATTTCCCACATTGTGAGCGGTATGTTGAACGCAGCACCAGCGCTCAAGCGGTTGATTTCCTTTTCCTCGCAAAGCGGCCTGAGATCAATTTACCATAAATACCCCAAGTTTCACAGCATCCGCGTTTTATCAAGTTTACAAATATTTTGTATATGCCAAAAGACCGCAATAAATAAACGAGTCAAATGGAATACTTGCGCGGATGACACCAAGGAAAAGGATTTGTTTTTGCGATATGGAGTGTCCTGTAATTGTGAGAAAACAAGTATTGGCATCTTTTTTTCCAGGTACTTTGAAGCACTTGAGTTTTTTCTGCTTAGAATAGGGGTGTCAAAGTTATTTTAGCTTTCGGGCCTTATGGAGGAAAATTTATTTCCAAATGGGCTGGACCAATAAAATCATGGTATATATTTATATAACGTTTTATATAACTTTAAAATAACAATCTCTTATTTATTAGTATTTTGTTTTACTGTCCAAAATAGTAAAAGCACAGTGTCACTATTAATCATAAAACTTTAGCATTATTACTAATCATAAACATTAATAATAATAAGACATTTCACGTTTTTCATTTCTCAAAGAATTCAGCTCATTTTTATACTCTACAAAATCATCTCGCAGACCGGATTAAACCCACAACCAAGGCTTAGACAAACTTTTAACCTGTATGAATGCTGTAAAAAAAACTAGTTAACAGTTGAAAGTTTTTTTTTTCCTTTTTTGTACGTTTTTCGCTTTTTGCTTGTATCAATGTTAAAAATGATACAATTTTGGGGATACTTGTACAATTTTCATAGTTAATAATATTAGGGTTTGCGTGGAAAGAGGGGGGGGGGGGGTGTGAAATGTTTTCTTTTTCCAAGGGGGGGCTTTCCAAAATATAAATGAGAAGCACTGCGTTACGTTAATTATTGTAAGCAAGAGTACGGCCGATAACCAAATGAAGTCCCTTGTTTTGGGGGAATTGCGGTACATTTTTTTTACAAGATGAAATTTAAAGAGGGAAAAAAATCATACTACACGTTAGCAATGTTGTCTACCGTTTAACAAGCTGAGTCCTTGCTCAAAATGAGGGCCCATTTGACAAAAGAGAAAGGGTCATTGATCCCTTTTTCTCTTTTCTCCCCTCTTGTGAAACTGTTTTGCTGGCAAAAGTATAATAAAAGCAAATCTGTTTTTGTGTGTATGTACTGTATGTGCATGTCTACGGCACCTCTTAAGTGACATGGGGAAAATGTGAAATAGAAGGTTTCTTTTCCAAATAAAAAACGTTATCATCTGTATGGAAATGTTTCTCATTCAACCAAGAAAGTTTCTCATTCTTACATCCCTTTTTCTTTCATTGTTTTCATTTTATTTCAATAGAGAGTGAGGGAGAGGGCAGTTCAGAAGCATCTCAGTTGCTGGAGGAAAAAAAAGATGAGGGTCAACATGGATTATCGGATATCCGAACCAGAATCACACCCAACATCAAAAGGTTGTTTTTACCTGTCATGTGTGTTTCATAATATCACACTTACACCGTTTAGGGATTCTAAATTCTGAGCACTATGTTTATGTAGGGTTGTGGTTTATATTGATCATTGATTTAGTTGTGGCAATTAGACATGCATGTTCAAAAACTCAAAAACATTTTTAAAGAAGCAATAATGAACTCCTTACATGCCTTATTAAATCAGCAGGAAGAATGAGGTGGTCATTTGACTTGACACTTCTACTGTGGTGTATTAATGAAAATGAATATTTACTCATAATGAAAAATACTCATTATGAAACTTTTAACAATACAAATACACAAAATAAACACTGAAAGGTTGAACAACATCAGATCATTTTATTACTTTTTCACTACACCATTAAATATTTAGATTCATGTCATTTTTTTCAATAACGCATGTATTTTTTGTCGTGTTTTTTACTTGTTCAAAATTCCATTCCTGTCCTTGCGCTTCCAATGCACTGGCTTTGCTCAGGTCCAAACTCAACACGCGCATTCAGGACAATGAAGATAAACCACAGAGTTTCCAGGTAATTTTACGTATACTGTATATAGATGTGTGTGTAAGTGTGCATGTATGTGTGTGTCTGTGCATGTGTACATATACATACTAGTTCACACGATTAGAGAATCCCTAATTTTGACATAAAATAATGTGGTTGAACTTATGTGCATTTCCGTACATTCAGATTGTGGTTGAACTTATGTGCATTTCCGTACGTTCAGATTGCCATTAACATCACGGAGGCCAAGCAGCTGGTCGGTGAAAACATCGACCCCAGTGTTGTGATTGAAATTGGCGATGAGAAAAAGCAGACGACAGTCAAAGAGGCAACCAACGCGCCCTTTTACAATGAGGTAAGACGACAAACAAAGTTCCATGAAAAACCAACGGTGCATAAATAGTACAATATGTCTTCCGGTCAAGTGTGACTCGTCTAATTGAGTCATCCTTCCTTTCCTCCTTCCAGTATTTTGTGTTTGACTTCTTTGCCTACAAAGAGATCTTCTTTGACAAAGTCATCAAGTTAACAGTGAGTTAGCATCAGACAAAAATATAATTGATCCTTTTGACAAACGCTTTTACGCCTCATTGTTGTTTTCGCTTCCGATCTGCAAGGTGATGCACTCCAAAATGCTGAGGAGCTTCTGCATCGGCTCCTTTAAGTTGGATGTATGGACAGTCTACAAACAACCAGGTGGACATTTTGGCAAGGTTTCATGTTCATGTTCATGTTCGTATTTGTGTGAGAAGACATTCTCGCTTATGAACTTAAATTAGAACCATGTGAGGACACGGCTACAACAACAACAACAACAAAAACGTCAAATTTCCAAATATCTGTCCGGATAATCCGCCTGGCCGATAATCGGTCGATCAAACCGTGCAAATGTATCAAGGTGTATTCCACATCTGAGAAATGAAAGATCGAGGTGTGGTTACTTTGATCCACATAATGTAAGAAATAATGACTGTGTGCTTTTCTTAACATACTTTTTATTTTTCTATTTGAGGTCATCAATTCCTCAACAAGTGGGCAATGTTGGTGATCCCTGGTGATATTAGTACAGGGTGCAAAGGTTACGTCAAATGTGACATCAGTGTCTCGGCAAAAGGTGACGCCATGCAGCCCGGGTCGAAAGCCACTGATGCTGAGGAGCAAATAGAAAAGTGTGTGAACGAGCTATATTGCTCGTCTTGTTTTGTCTTTTACCCGCTGATTAAAAAGTATCACTCATCCTCATCAGATGACACTCACATGACACGTTACTTTTTACGACATCTTTGATATACTTTACCCAGAAACCTCTTGATACCTGAAGGATTCCCGTCAGAACGTCCCTGGGCTCGTTTTTCTGTGAGGGTGTATCGAGCGGAAGGCCTTCCCCGCAACAACTCCAGCATCATGGCCAACGTCACCAAAGCTTTCATAGGAGACAATACAGCGCTCATTGACCCTTTTGTGGTTGTTAGCTTCTTCAAACAAATGGTAGGTACAATGTCAATTGTGTGCCGATCTAGGCTGTTTTACTAAACAAAAACTGTCAAAAGAATTCAAATTTAATATAGGAAAAAAATCATTAATGAAAAAAAAAGTGAATTAAAAAATAAAAAAAATACTTTTGTGTCTCCAAAAATAAAAGTGTATTAAAATCAATGATGTGATGCATTATTGGCCTGATAAAGGCCCCACTACATTTATCTGAATTATTCCACTTTGAAACATTTTGGAGGAAAAATACATACTTTGTGTTTGTTCCTTGAAAAAAAACATTGTTTTTCTGATCATAACATCATATAACATAAAAAAAACAACAAAAAAACAATACCACTTTCTAGCCATGGTTGAATCCGTCAGTATTGATGAAAATAAAATTTGATGAATGGAAAAACACCTAATCCATTTAATATTTAAACAATTGTATAATGGGTACCATTTATCATCACCAAGGGTTATAGTGTTTTTGAAAACTATGCCATTGCTCCAAAAATAAAAATTCTGTAAAATCAATTATGTTATCAATTAATGACTTACCAAAGACTTTAATGTAATCATCTCAATTATTTCACTTAGATATATATTTTTTTTTAGGGTAGAAATATTACATATTTTGTTTTTATGGCTCGAGCCAACATAAAAACATAAAAACTACTTTTTTCTTTACTTAGAGTTAGACTGGAGCTTACTGAATAGATCTGATGTGATGAGTATAAAAAATAGATGTTGTATTATTTGTTTCACCACTAACAGGGACCATTTATGGTCCCTAAGTGTTCAAACGTTCATCAAATGTTAAGATACCACAAGGAATTACACTAGTGCAGATATTTACTCAATTGATACTATCATTACTCAAATAGATACCATGTCTCGAGCACTTATTCAAAACAAATGATGAAACCCACCACCTTCTTCTCACCTTTTAGGGTCGCACTTCGACACAGAAGTCCAACGCTGATCCAGTGTGGAATGAACAGATTGTCTTCACAGAGATGTTTCCTCCTCTGTGCCAGAGAATGAAGATCCAGGTCTAAAGTTTATGTCTTGCAGTGCTTATGTTGGGGAATTTGTACATAGAGAACAGTGGATGCTCCATTTTGAGGTTGAACAACATGGATCCACTATTGATTAACAACTGAGCAACTCCACTTGACAGTTTACCTCTTGAACAACTCTGTTGTTGGGTTCTGCTAATGGGTTTGATGGTTGAGCAAATCGTTTCCCTGATTTAGCAACTCTGTTTCTCTGTTTAGCTAAGCTTGCTTCAGTGGTTTAGCATTCTGATTTTACAGATGATTGACAGACTCCAAGAGTCATGCCTTCTAACTTTTGCGCAACTCAAGAACTGACCAAACGTAAAACGCCCAAGCATCTTTTGTACATGTTTTCTTATCCCAAACCTATATGCTGATAGGTTTGGGATGAAGGAAGTGTGAGTGACGTTGCCATAGGAACCCACTACTTTGACCTGAGGCGCATTTCCAATGAGCAAGATGGCGACAGAGGTAAGGCAGTGGATGCTGAGGGATGTAGGAACTCTTTGTTAAAAGATAACCCTGCTCTTGATATTTCTACAGGCTTTTTACCAACTTTTGGTCCTGCCTGGATAAACTTGTATGGCTCTGTCAGAAACTCCCTGGGTGATGACACTGCCGAACTTAATGAGGGCATTGGCGAGGGCGTCTCTTTTCGGTTCGTTGAGAATATTGATAAGAGAATCAACAGTGTAGGATACCAGAAACAGCCAATTATGTATGTGAATTTCTGCCTACAGGGGGCGTGTCTTTGTAGAGCTGGTGGTAGAGATACTATCAGGCGGGACAGGCACTGAATCCAAACTTGCCCGAATGGTGAAGCCTGCAAAGGATGCAAGGGCAGTAAAAGCCGGAGGGAAAGAGAGTAAGACCCCGGCAGGCGGTGGACTAGCCGTAGGGACCTCTGGAGGTGCAGGGGATGACGACAAAGGGAAAGCAGCTGCGGAGGTTCTACCTGTGGAATGTCCACCAACAGTAAGGACGCCATTTATGACAGGAAGTTTCAATCAAAATATTGTCAAGAGGAGGTAGCAGATGCATGCAGGATGATTAAGGATGTATGATCATGTTTTAGATTAATACTGAGAACAGAGAGAACTTCCTGCTCTTTGGGGTCTTGTTTGAAGCCACCATGATTGACAGAAAGATCGGAGACAAGCCTATAACATTTGAGTTTTCACTGGGTAAGTGAAGCAATGCACGCTTTACTGTATTATTGCATATTCTAATAAAGGGGAACTGGAGTGCATGATTATCTACACCAGTGGTTCTCAATGATGTACCTCCAAGTACCCACTAAACTTGTCAAAAGCATTTTCAAATGAGAAAAAGATTCATCTAATTCCACAATCAGTGGCTGCCTATGATATTCACACGAACACCTTCTGTGATGTCAGACTCTTGAATAAATACCCCTCATGCGCACACATATGCATTACTGGGCTAAACAGGCTATTTTAAGGAGTTTTTAAACGACAATAAACCGGCATCAGCCATTAAAACTTGTTATATGTGCTGCTGTCATAACTTTCAAAAATTAATAATCATTTAAAATAAATATCAGTCCTTTCAATAGCTCTCGATTTTTCTTGACCTCTTCATGCTGTCTTTCTCTTCGCACTAAGATGTACAGTGTATCCACTCGGGTGTTCAAAAAGTTTTTTAAAAGCAACTTAGCGCATTGAGGAGCTTTCTTTACCTTTGAACTGAGATGTGCAATACAGTATATCCACTTGGGTGTCCCAAGGAGTTTTTAAAGCACCGTAGCGCGGCTGTGCTTTGGTGTCTCGTTGCTGCCTTGGTTAAACAATTGAAGTTTGAGAATCCAGTGTAGCTCCAAACACCAAATAGATCCTTTGCAAACAAAAGGCGTTCCCAGCAAAACTATTTGCCAGGGTTATTGCTGGTAGCGCAATCTGCTAAAGCCAACACCGCGTAGCTTGGTTGTTGAGCTTTACACCGCCATTCTACAGTGAGCATCCACTCACATCACGTTCAACCTGAGGCCTAGATGGCGATCTTATGACTCGATT
This sequence comes from Hippichthys cyanospilos, assembly GCF_059441005.1. NCBI lineage: Eukaryota > Metazoa > Chordata > Actinopteri > Syngnathiformes > Syngnathidae > Hippichthys > Hippichthys cyanospilos. Next base: position 25,524,556 of record NC_142373.1, on the reverse strand, counting down.
GGCTATTACAGCTGTCTATAAATTCCACAGGCCGCTCACATATCCATCTGCACTTGCACGGAAGCCCACAACTGCTGTGCCTCTGGGAGCAGGCAGATTACATACAGCTTGACGACACAAGTTAGCTGAATTCTAATTGGCAAAAAACTCCAACTTAAAACTACAACACTAGAAGGGGCATAACCAAATGGATATAATATGACATGAAAAGAACAGAATACGGAGAATAAGTTTATAAATTAAAAAAATATATAATATATACAGTATATTATAAAAATGTATTTAAAATGAAATTGACTCATTAGGGTTAATATAATTATTTTAGTTTATTATAGCTATGTCATGTTAGGCCAGCAGAGAAGGCCTTAACGGTCCACCACTGATATACTGAGATGTATATATATATATATATATATATATATATATATATATATATATATATATATATATATATATATATATATATATATATATATATATATATATATATATATATATATGTCAAAAAAATTAGATGAATCTCAATTATAAAACAAAATCAGTTATGTGCCTTTGCAATTTTTGTTGTCAAGGCAACTGCGGTAATGTGCAGGAGCCTGCATGCCAGTCTAGCCTCACCACAACGAGTCCAGCCCTCAGCCGCAGGAGACAGGCACAAGGCTCCTCGGACAGGGCCTCCCCTTCTTCTCCGCTGTTACCCAGAGAATCTCAAGACCCCAGCAGGACCTCTAAGTCCACCACGCGTGCCCAGAAACCGCTCCCTGTCGAAGGAAACAGGTGGATTTTGTACAGACAAATATTATATGTATATATACAGTATATACTTTGTGTGTGTGTGTGTGTGTGTGCATATATATATATATATATATATATATATATATATATATATATATATATATATATATATATATATATATGTATATATATATATGTATATGTATATATATATATGTATATATATATATATATGTATATATATATATATGCGTGTTTATATTTTTATGTCCTATAGGTACTACATGTATTTGCCTCTGGAGAAACAGAAGCCATGCATCAGTGTGTTGAGTCAGTGGGAGGACAGGACATATCGACTGTACAACTCCAACATGCTGGAGAACATAGCAGCCTTGTTTGTACGTGCGCACTCTTAAACACATGAATGTTGTACAGCCATCATGTCAAATATTTGTTAGAACTTAGCATCCAATTTTAGGAGGAAGGAGTGACCAGGGCGGCTGAACTTCACAGAAAGTCGTATCCTGGGGCTGAGCAGACCCTGAAATTAACAGTCAAAGGTTTTTGTATGGATGCCAGGTAGTCAGATCAATCCTTGAAATTGTAAAGTGTGCAACTTTCATCTTTCAATGTGATCCATTATGCGTTATGTCTTTGCAGGCGTTTCATAGCTACAGCAGAGGCCAAGTTGAAGGCTCAGTTAAAGTCCAACTACCTGACACAACTAGACAAGAAACGCCTCTCAATGTGCAAACAGGAACTGGTAGGAGAAAGCAAAATACTCGCAGAAGAAAAACTTTCACTCTAAAATCTAAGAAAATGTAATCAAGGGTTATCAATATTATGTTTTACTTATTGCATTGATTAGGTTAATATCAGGATGTAACAACATAACACAGACTCAACTTAAGTCCTGCAGATGAAGTGCATGCTTGTTTACAGTATTTTTTTTTTTGAATTATCTTTTTTTTTTAAATATATATATATTTTTTACAACAGTCGTGTTTCCGTCGTTAAAATAGGTGTACCAGTAAAAAAATGTAAAGGACAACCATATACTTGAACTTATTTTCAAAAAACAAATGCTTCAATTTATTGATGGAGGTCAAGTGGTTACATAAAAAAATCTTTAGTTAATTTCAGGCAATGTTGTAGTAATGTGTTCTATTAAATGGCATTCATGTGTTAACCAATTTTCACACTTTTTCACACATTAGCGGTAGAGGTAAAAATAATAAAACACTAGATAACATTGATCTCAATGACTTAATGGTAAAGAGGTTTTTTTACGTTTAGAAAGGTGACGTAATAAGTACTTGTACTTGGCAGAGAAAAAAAAAACATTTTAAAAATATTTTTAACTCCATGATACTCACGTCACATAACTTCCAGTGTGTATTCTTATTTAAATTTTCGCCTTTGTTCTTCTCTTCATACCCAATTTCGAACTTATAGATGAACCAAGCTCTCACTCAGTTATTTGAAGTCTTGTCCAGTTCTTTTCTACAGTGTATGCGTGTGTTGCAGGAAAGTATGATCGGAGATGCTCAGTCTCTGATGGAGAGAAAGAGGAAATCGGGCGGCGTGAAGGAAGCGCTCGAGGATGCGGCAAAACTTATACAGAAGCTACGCTTCTTGGTTGAGGAGGTACAAAATGTATTTTTCACAATATATTGAATGAAGTAGACGGACATGTTGATACTCTCCTTTAAAACGGAATCTGTTGATTTCAAGGGGAAATCAATTTTATAAAATATCTTTACATGTTAAATCACATTGTATATATATATATATATATATATATATATATATATATATATATGTATGTGTGTGTGTGCGTGTGTGTGTGTGTGTGTGTGTGGGGGTGTTTATCACGTGTATATTTTTTTAACATGACTTCCCCTTGAAATCAACTGCCAGCTGTTTTAATAACATATTTGTGAAATGCAGCCTCAACACACAGTACCAGACATCTTTGTGTGGTTGTTGAGCAACAATAAGCGTGTCGCGTACGCTCGGCTCCCAGCCAGAGACGTCATCTTCTGCAGCAGTCGGGAGGCTCGAGGAGTCCACTGTGGAAAGATAGTGACGCTCTTCCTCAAGGTAAAACGTGAACAAATGTCCAATAAAATAACAATATAATGACGTGTGCATGTTTTTAGCCAGCAGGGAAGCGTGTGGTGGGTTTTTCAGTGCAGGCCAAAGTGGATGTGTACTTGTGGTTTGGATCCTGCATGGATTCTGCTCACATGCTGGATGACCTGCCTGAAGGCTTCAGCTCTGTCACTGGGAGCGCTGACGTCAACAGTGCCCCAATTCACCTGATGTGTACAGGTGAGAGAGAGACACGAATGGCTTGTCGTATTATTCTTTGAGGGGTTCCTCAGTTTGTTGCAAAATCTGAATTTGTATTTCGTATACCAAAAACATACAGCGACGGTAAAGTCTAAGTCAAAACTTAACTTTTGTCTTTTAATTGTGCTCTCTCCTGAGCAATCAATGTGGTGCTTCAGAACAAACTTGTGGCATCTGCTTCACAAGTGTAGCATGTCAAGTGGTGATTAAAGGGCATGATGATTATCACATCAGGAAAAGAATTGCTCACTGTCACATTTAGACAGGTCTTTCGATTTTTAATTTTAGTATTAGCCTAATAGCATGATATAAAAGGCAAAACACAAACTTTAGCAAGCACATTTGAAATTATTGGATTGGTGATATTAATTTAAAAACCTTGGGAAATTTTGCTGTTAGGCTAGTGATATAAAAAATTTAACTGATCAAAGGTGTTGATTTTAAAAAAATGAGATCAATTAATTAACAGAGTTTAGTTTGTCAAAGAGCTTTGCTGTGGCCTGTTATATTAACGTCTTTGTTGCTGTCATTAGCTGTAGCTTTAGTTGTAGCTGTATGCTTTGCATTTATGTGGTCGGCTAAACTTGAGCTGCTTCTGTGGTAAGCAAACTCCTCATTCTGCCCTTATCAAAGGTGCCGTTGAGGCATTTTTTAAAGTTACATCCATCGAATTACCAATTCTCACATGCTCTTTCATTTTCACGTCTTCTTTTCAATCTCCTGAACGTGTCCTTTCACCCACAAACAGGAGCCTCTCAGGTTATGCCAAACACAATGGCAGCCAATCAGTGGCGACTTCAGCTATGATTTATCTTTGTTATCCAACCCCCAACAACTCAAGCACAAGAAACCAGATGCATAGAAAAAACGGATCTAATCGGCATACAGAAACCATAAACTTAGGGAATAAAAATTTGTGTGCGTGTGTGTTTGTGTATTAATACTTTTCCATGTGCACTGCAGAGCAACATCAGTTCCAGCTAAGGTGTCACATGTATCAAGCTCGTGGACTGATTGCAGCTGACAGCACGGGCCTTTCTGACCCTTTTGCTCGGGTCACATACTTGTCACACTGCCAGACTACCAACGTAAAAGAAATCAGTTCTACAACTATCCTCGGCAACTACGTTTGTCACAGTCAGCATTGTTGAGTGTATTTAATGTGTGTGCCAGGTGATCAGCCAGACTCTCAGTCCAACGTGGAATCAGTGCTTGCAAATGAGTCATATCGTGCTGAATGGAGATCTTCAACACATCAGGGAGGAACCGCCGAGACTTGTTGTTGAAGTATATGATGATGATGCGCTGGTAAGTTAGATAGCCTTGATTTAAAACAGATATGCCATCGACTGTATGTACGTACCCGAGGTGGGCATTTTACAATCCACGCCACCATGTTTTCACCTGACGCTAAACTGCAATAAGCAATCACATCCATTGAAGAGCATTCACATCATTGTGTTATGAACACTGTTCAACCTCATTCTTTGACAAACAAAAATTTACATCTGAACATAATTCACTTGCATTTCAAGTAAAAAGCAAGGTTTTGCTGAGCTTAATTCACTACATAATGTCATATTTTCTTGCAAATCATTTTGTGGACGCCCAGATTTTTGGCACACAGGCCCGAATGGACTCTGGGTTCCCAGTTTGAAAACCACTGATGTATACAAGTACGACGGAATTTGTTTGCAGGGCAAGGCAGAGTATTTGGGGGCCACAGTGGTCTTGCCTGAGGTCCGCCTGCTCACAGAGTCCTATACGCCGCCTACTCTGCAGTACAGCCCACTACACCACGCCAGCCAATCAGGAGGAGAGCTGCTGGCTGCCTTTGAGCTGGTGCAGGTCAGCTAATGCGACTCTTGCTCTTATAGCTCCATACCACAAATTGAAAATCTTATGGAGGTTGTCTATGTATAGATTCCCATGTCTGGAGAGCTTAGTCTGCCTCCCTTAGAGGAACAGGAAGGAGGAATTTACACCGTGCCTGAAAATATCAGGCCTGTTCTCAGTACATACAGACTAGAGGTGTGTGTGTGTGTTTTTTTAAGAGCAATTTTAAAACTGCAAACAATGCTTCTTTAAACTTCAATGAAATATTACCCACACAATGTATGTTTTCTATCATGTCAAGTAATACCCGTGTGTGTTTGGTTGTTTGTGTGTGTGTGTGTGTGTGTGCATGTGTGTGCGTATGTTTGCTCTATATCTGTGCTAGGTGTTATTTTGGGGTCTACGAGAACTTAAGAAAGTTCAGTTACTGACTGTTGATCGCCCTCAGGTATGCAAACAATCACACAATACAGTACATATTTTTATTTCTTCATTTTTATACAGTTTTGTATTTCATACAATTATATTGGCGTGAAAGAGTGGTTAGCACATCCGCTTTACAGTTCAGTGGTCCCAGGTTCAACCCCAGTTCCGGCCTTCCCGTGTGGAGTTTGCGTTTTCTTCCTGTGCCCGCATTGGTTCTCTCCGGGCACTCCAGCTTCCTCCCACATTCCAAAAACATGCTTGGTTAGGTACAGTATATTGGACACTAAATTGTCCTTACGCATGATTGGGAAGTTGAATGGTTGTTTGTCTTTGTGTGCCCTCACAACTAGTTTAGAGTGTCCCTCTTCGACTGCCTGATGCTGGCTGAGTTAGGCACCAGCAAGCCGGTGACCCTAGTAAGAATAAGCAGCTATAGAAGATGGATATGGGTGGATGTATAAATTTAGGTTTTATTTTAATCAAAACCTTTGCCCAGCTAGTAGCACAGGGGATCAGCTGACCTGTGCTCATAATATCTACTTATTTTGGAAGGTTCATCATAAATAACAAATCTCCTGGTTCAAATTCATGGCATTTGGCACTAAAATGGCACTGTCGGACTCCCAGGAGAACTTATCCAATCACAGGCTTTAAAACAAAAATTTCATATTTATTATTCATTTTAATACTGCCCAATAGAAAGCAACAACCGCATCACTGTTAATCGTAAAATATCTACATTACTATTAATCTTAAAAATTTCAAGTTTTTCATTTATCACAAAATTCAGCTCATTTTTGTACCTCACTATCTCCTGGGCCGGTTTAAAACCATTTGTGGGCCAGGAGGTGGGCTGTATGTCTGATACCCCTGATTCAGTTGTTATATCTGTCAACTGACACAAGCTCAATGCTGCATTATCAAAATGATCATCTACGCAGAGCCAACAGAGCATAAGCAGCATTATGTTTTATGCAACTACACGTGAAAAAATTACAATATTAATTAGCAGTGTGCGCCTTGTTTATGTGGAGTTAATACAGTAGCAATGAATTACTGTATTATAGCAAGGCACTTATAAAAATAAACCTACCAGAGTAGCATGTGCCCCAATGAAATGTGTCTGGCGACACGGCTGTTTGTAAAGGAAGTCAGAAAATGCTTCAAAATAAAACGTAAGACTATCAAGTAAAGTATGAAACGAATGGCACTGAAAGAATTTTTTTTGGAAGTTACTCCCGGATGCATGGTCGTGACATCGACCTTCAGTAGTTGTTGTCTACTTGATCATCAGTATGCTGTAAGGCTGATGTCGCGAGCAGCATTTATTTAACAAAGCTGTGTTCTTTTTTTTTTCTCGATTCACCTTTTTTTTCCGCGAGATAAAAACCAAATATGGCGGTCGAAGTTGTCAAAAAATTTTGTAATTCAAGTTTTGTTAATAAAAGAGTAGGTGGATGATGATCAATATTTTATTGAAAATAAATGCGTGCAAAGGACGCACATTGATTTGAAAGTATGCGTCCCCAGTCAAAAATGATGCATCTGGGACACGTGGACGCAGGCAAATAGGAGCACTGGACTTTTAGGGGGAGACAGACAGCAAGGCCCGGTGGGATACCCTAATGCTGAGCTCTCAGATCTTAGAACAGATTAGGTTACATGGGAGGGGGGGGGTGATTGAGGAGGGAAAAAAAGAGGTTTTGGCCATGCCCCAAACAGAGGATATGGCTCAAGTCTGGGAAAAAAAAAAAAAAAAAAAACTGCACATGCGTCAACATAAAAACACTACACGTATCTCACACAACATGTAGATGGTTGGGAGAAGGGTGATGAGGGAAGGGGGCCATGACGTGGTCCTGCTGGCAGTTTCCAGGTGCGATGCTTCCTCAAGCGACAGTCACGTCACGTGGGTGAATTCAGGAAAGACAGAGGTGTTGAGTTGTGATGGTCGATGTGATTTCTGTGTATGTGTTGTGTAAGGTTGTCCTTTAGCTGATACACCAAGCATAGTGTCCCAGTTGGACAAGGTGCAATCTGTTTATCAGTCCAAAAGCCCTTGGTAGGAGAGGGGCTGGTAAGTTTGTAGTCCCTGTGAAAATTCTATCCAGGAGAGAGTCTGGATAACAGTTGTCTTGGGTGCAGGCTGACAATGAGACTCTGCCTGGGGCTTCAATTAGCCAAATTAGCCGAATCTGTTACCTTGAGGCAAAACTGCAACTTCTCCTTGATGACATTCGTTCCACATGAGGATTCTATAACCGCAATCAAGTTGTAGTTTAATCCACTCTCCACATGAGTCTGAGTGTTGTACGCTCGCCCGAACGCCTTCAAAGACGACCGGCAGCTTGTTTCCTAATCCAACTGCACCTGTCTGGGAAACTTTGCTATGAACCAGATATCCATAATCTTCAATAAGGTGGATCTCGTTATCAACATTGCAATACTGTAGTGTTGGACACACCACTGTGGTGGTGTGTCCAACGGCGCCTGTCGCAAAGGTCCAGGAAGGCTCCCGCCACCTTTTCTCGTCAAGAAAATTTCATCAATAGAATTGAGACCACAGCTGACAAATTCCATGATTTAATTTTGGAATAGAATATTGCAGGAGACTACAATGATAGTTGTCACAGCAAACAGCACAGGTCAAAGACCTGCAAAAGCAAGGGGTAGTGGAGAGAAGAGCAGAAAGCGTCCACCTCCATCGGGAGCCGGCAGAAGAATGGAAAAACTCTATTGTAATATATAATTATAATAATATGTAGCACGAGAAGGACTGCAAAAAAAAACTGATATAATCTATAATTTTTCTGCCACAATGATTAAAAAAAAAAAAAAACTTAACCATAGCGTGTTTGCAGGTGTTCATAGAATGCGCTGGAAAAACATTGCGTTCTTCCGTCATTCAACGTTACAAATCCAACCCTAACTTCACCACGCTGGTTGACACCATGGAGCTGGTTCGTGCCTTTTTCCTCATATTTTGTCATTTTTCTACGATCTTACTATCTGAAAATAAACAATCCTCACAATGAAATAAGATATTTTGTTCTTGTCTCGTAGGAGTTACCAGAGAATGAGCACCTCCACCCACCCCTCAGCATCACTGTTGTTGACTGGAGGGCTTTTGGTCGTAGCACGTTGGTTGGAAACCACACAATCAACAATCTAATTACCTTAAAATACATTGCTCCCCCACCCCCTCCTGTCTCCACACAAATGGCCACGCCACATGCACTGACGAACACCCCAACACACAGATATGATGGTAATATTACATATGGACAAACTAGGTTTTTTTCTTAACTCTTACATATCATCTTTTATCCATTTATTGTATTGAATTTGTTCTATCAAAATGTTGTGTTTGCAGCCCTTTTTATTTACCATATTTTCCGCACTATAAGGTGCACCGGATTACAATGCGCACCCTCAATTAATGACATATTTTTAAACTTTTTCAATCACAATATAGTAATACTCAAAGTAATAACAATAATAACTCAAATAATAACTCTAAACTCCCAATAGCATAATTACTCAGTCAATATGACCAACCTTGTTCAACTGTAAACACACAAAAGAAACAGGTAAAGCTTACTTTATCAGTTCATTCCCCATCTTCGAATCGCAATCTCAATATTGATCCATATATAAGGCCTGATTATAAGGTACACCATCAGCTTTTTTTTTGTTTTAAAAAGACTTTTAGGTGTGCGTTATAGTGCAGAAAATACAGTACTCATTCCTAGTTTTACTTGTAAGTATACATTTACTTTTTGTTGTATACATTTTTTGTTTCACGTTTTCTTAATGTTGTTTGTATATGAATCACTTACTTTAGTTCTAAATATATTTATTTTTCGTTTATTTTCATGTAATATTTCATAACAGATAAGTTTAAGTTTAACAGACAGTTTAACAGATACAGTGGAGCCCCGTTTTACGACGTCCCTGGCTTGCGTTTTTTTCACCCTATGATGTCAACCACGGCAATTTTTTTGTCCACTCTGTACGCCATTTTATATACGCTATGACAAAAACTCTCTCCCTCACTCTCGCTCTCTCTCACTCTCTCTCTCTCTCTCTCTCTCTCTCTCTCTCTCTATCTATCTATCTATCTATCTATCTATCTATCTATCTATCTATCTATCTATATATATATATATATATATATATATATATATATATATATATATATATATATATATATATATACTGTACACCTCTGCTACCCCCAATTTTTTTGTTATAACTATGCATGTTTTTTACCGTTTTATATCTTCTTTTGTATATCATATACCGTGAAGGTTGATTATTATTGTTGAGTATTAGTGTTATGGAAATACTGTTTCTATTATTAAGATACATATATTTTCAGTTCATCAAACATCATGTTGTATATCAATTATGATGTCAAAATAAATAGATATGGTTATTGATTTTAATTCTACTTCTTGTCCAACAGAATATTCGCAGCGTGCCGCAGAGATGAACTCAAGTGTGGGGTCAACATCGCCTGACATTCAAATTACAGTTGAGGAAGCCACCTCCCAAACGACAGCACCCATAAGAAAGACGGTGACTTCAATGAACACATAGGTATCATATCTTAGCTATCCATGTTAATGTAAATGATATTTCTTTGTTTTTTATGAAATGCAGGTGAGCCACAAAAAGAGCACCCATCGTTCCTCCAAGAGAAGGAGGCGGACCATTGCAGATGAGTCAGCAGAGTGTGTCATTGACTGGTGGTCCAAATATTATGCGTCTGTGGAGAAACAGGTACAGTGAACCCCCACATATTTACACTTTGTGAATTAACCACAATCTAAACGTTTTAAGTAAAATTGTGGCTGCTTCTTATTGTAAGGGCCACTGGCTCGATGCCTATCCCAGCTGTCTACGGGCAGCTGACAACAAAAACAAATTGCCAAGATTTTTGTTTTTTATGGGGTCTGTCAATCCAGTCAAGGGGCACTCCTAAAAGACATGTGATTGGCTCCCGGTTCGACTATCAACCAATGAGGACACAAGTTGTAACCCATTCCTCCTTGGAAGTTTGAATCCATTCATTGAGGCCTGTGTCTTATAGTAGTGCCCCTTGAACTTATTGACAGATTGACTGGCCAGTCAGGTAAGAACAGTACAATTGTTTTTTTGTTTTTTGTTTTTTGTCATTGTCAAGTTCTCTGAGTCAATCACACACAAGTGGCTGCAGTAGAACAGCAAAGAAGAAAGAACGCTTTGGATCCTCTTACCTTTTGTAGTAAATTGGAATTTCAAGTGTAAAGTCTGCTTTTTATTCATGTTTGCTACTAACTCTAGTCCAAGGATGGGCAATTCCAGGCCTCGGGTGCCGTTGTCCTGCATGTTTTCCCATTTTCTTTCTCAAACACACCTGATTCAAATGATAAGGATTACATTACTTCAAGCTCCAGCAGAGCTCGTTGATGAGCTAATGGTTTAAATCAGGTGTGTTAGGGAGAGAAATCTGGAAAACATGCAGGACACCGGCCCTCGAGGGCCGGAGTTGCCCACCCCTGCTCTAGTCAGATGTCCGAGCGCCTACTCATAGGGCAACTGTGGCTCACCGTAATCCCGACGACGTACAGCCATGACATGGAAATGAAAAGGAATAACAACCGTTACTGTATTCTATGTCCAATTGCGGAGGGTATCGATGTGCAAAATGAGCGGAAATGTCAAGACCTTTTCCTCCGTGATCAAATGTCACGATGGTTCAGCATGTCAAATCGCCAAACTTTTCTTTCCAATGGCATCACAATGGTGTTTTTTTTTTTCACCTTGGTTCTTGACAGTGGTACATGCTTTTTGCTCTACTCCTCTCCCACCCTTAACTCCATGCTTTGCTGTCATCGTCCTGTTCTGTCTTCTGTCTCAACTATTATTTTAGACTTGTGCAGTGTTTTTCTTCCAACACTAACCATGGGATTGATCGGCTGGGCTCTCGACTTTAGAGCATGTAGAGGGGAGCCTTCTTACCCCTCTGGGACGTAGTCGAGGGATTCCTAGAAAAAGTGGAAGATGATGTGTATCTTGATGAAAGGGAATCTTGATAAGAGGCATCCTCCTTATTGGAGTTGGTTGGTTACTGATTCATCACAAAATACTCCAGGGGGATGCAGCTTCATTGGGGAATAAATTGCTTTCTTTGATGGCATTGAAAAGGGATCAACATTCAGACCCATGCGACGTGTGAACTCAGTAGCAAATTGGATGCGGTTTTGGAGTTCTCGTAAAAAACGGTTGTCATTGTGGAGAAGTTGGTGTTTCGCCTCAAAGAGTTTATTGCTAATTCTGCTAAATGAAGCCCCATCTCAAGATGACTACACTGTTTGTCAGTTTGTTCCTAAGACATCTGTCTGTTATCTGGACTTTTCTCCTGGATGAGGAATCGCGCTAGATGCTACGATTTTTCCCTACCCCCTCCCACCAAGTGACCTGGACTGATACGGACACGGCTGTTTCCATGGTATCATACAATATGCTTAGCATTTCATTTTAAGTTGCCCGCACATCCACAGAAGCCGCACGCACAACTTTAGCTTCGACACCACTGTTGGTCCCGACATTCCGACGTGCTGCGGGAATGTATGAATGACTGCCAGTTGCGTCATGCACTCTGCCCCCTGCCCCCTCCCTCTTAGTCTCTCAAGATTTTTGATGCCGTTTATGTGGCATGTTTGAGTTTTTTGTTGTTGTTTTTTTTCCCCAGGTTTACATTATGGCCTCTGCTGGGGACATGGTCCGAGTCTTTTTTTTTCTCATCTATATCTCATGTTTTTCATTTCTCATCTGAGATCTTGGGACACTTCTGAGCGAGTGTTGACATGCCTTCCCCTATCCCTGTCCTGACGTCCTGTCTCCCTCTGTTGGTTGTTGTCTTTGTATGTTTCTTGGATGTTTGAGACTGTTGAGTGAAATGTTGTTGCCTTCTACTTGAGCAGTTGTAATGACAATAAAGAAACCATGTAACCTTGTACTGAATGTTAACCAAATGGGGTAAACTGACATCTGTATTCTTCTCGCCTTACGTTGTCTGTTGTATCTTGGCCTTTAGATGCTGACTGAAAAGTGGTGTAGTTTGGGGCATATTTTTCTTTTTACTGAGTACCACTGATTTCTCAAATTCAAATCTGTGTACCTTGTTTTTATTACAGACCAAGCAAACAGAAGGACCTCTGTTCCCACAAGTGTTTGAAAAAGGTAGGAACCTTTTTGATCCAGTTTCCAGGCAGAAATAATGGTTCAGTTGGTTTATGTGAGAATGTTTAGATTTTTAGTTTTTTGTTATTTTTTTCATGAAAAGCAAGCAAGAATAGATGTATCGTATACCTCTGCTTAGGGTATGTGGATTATTTTAGAGCCTTCTCTGTGGGTGGAAGTGTAGACATATGGGTCTTCTATGTGGACCAAGTATTTAAGCACAACAATGATGGCCATTGTAGAGATTTGAATGGTTTGAAATGGTGATTGTGAATGCATTTAAAAACATCACTGAGAGCACTGAGTGTTTAACAGCCTGACGTACTACCACTGGCTGCTATGGAACTTTTGCATTTTGCCTGTGGTAATAGAATTGTTGGATAAGCATTTTAAAAAAACAAAGCACTATGCAGCGAGATATCGTTTCAAAAACTAGTCTTATTCAACATGATATTAAACTTTTGTCCAAATAAATCCATGTTAAAGGTTACACTAGTATTATTCAAAGCAAATGGCTTTATTAAGGGCCACAAAGTTCTGCTTCAGGGCTCTTTTTGGTATTGAGAAGTCTATGTTCCTTGGGAGGTTTGGATGAAAGAAAGACAATAGTACAAATCTGGTTAGAGTTTTCAGCCATCTGCCACATACCCACATAGCATTGTTGTGTATTACAGCTTTGCCGTACCACAGCTTGCTCAGCGATGGAATAGACTCTTTAGGTAAGGACAAACATAGAAGGGAGAAAGAGTGGTACAAAGGTATTGATACTGCCATTAGGTTTTGGTCGATTCAGGTAGTTAGGTTGCATTGTGGTGTGGTTCTGTTACGGCATGGCTGTTTTGGCCCAGGGAGGAACAGCGCTTGATTTATTTTTTGTCTATTCCATTCTCAAAGCTGTACATATGGTTTTGTCTTGTCAGTGAGCAGCTCATCGGATGGCAACAAGAAAAAGAAACAAAAGGGGAAAGGAACGCCAGAGCAGAATGTGAACTGGAATCCGAGTCTGCCCACCAAATTGGCCACACTGCAGGTATTCATAGTCGTAAAACCCATGAAAAAAACTTTCATCAAACCAACACCAGACTGAATAAAGGCTTAGGAAATGTCTTTGGCCGTTTATACTGTATAATTTGTTCGATATAATCGTCATTTCATTTTCACAGCATTGAAGACATTTCACCTCTCACCTTTTCACCTCTCATCCGAACGTTTATACTGTATAATTTGTTCGATATAAGGGTCATTTCATTTTCACAGCATTGAAGACATTTCACCTCTCATCCGAACAGGTTTCATCAATTCATGCAAAAAGGTTTGGTTTAGACTGCACCAGCCTGAACTGGTGTGGAAAAAAAGAGGCGAAATCATCGAGTATCTTTGGGATGGATGAAGGGAAGAGCATCGTACATAGTGTTTGGTTATGGACCAATAATCATTGATAGCATTAATACTGAGAATAGTCTGACTGTGATGAGGAATCATTTTACTTTGTTGGAATGATAATGGAAGTCTTGTGAAGACTAACCTCCAACCTCAAAGCCTTGGACTCTCTGCAGCTGTACGACAAAGAGTTGGAGGCAGAGTTTGGACCTTTTGACGACTGGGTCAACACATACGAGTTGTTCCGCGGGAAGGCCAACGAAGAGGGTTCTACAGAGGAGAGGTTCGTTGGCAAGTTTAAGGTGAGAGAATCGTGTCGAATGACCATCATCACATCGCATTTGCTCTACTGCATGATGCCACTTTCTTTCTCTGTAGGGACGCTTTTGCTTGTATAAGCTCACTGAGGACGAGGAAGGAGAGTGGGAGGAAGATGATGGACATCTTCGAGTCAACAGAGGCATTCCGCAGAACACCTCAGTTCAAGTCCTTATTCGGGTTTACATCGTCTCCGTAAGTTATGCTGCGTTGTGTTCTGATCTCTTTATTGTCTTACTGTTCTTTATTGTGCCATACTTGAAGGCAACAAACCTGCATCCGGCCGACCCAGATGGAAAGGCAGACCCTTACGTTGTTCTCCAACTCGGCAAGAATGAAATCAAAGACCGTGAGAACTACGTCCCTAAGCAGCTAAACCCTGTGTTTGGAAGGTGTCAGTTTCCGTCTTGACAGTTTAGTCTTTGATAGTATACACTGGTTGATTTGTTCTGCCTTCCCTCAGGTCATTTGAGATGCAGGCGACATTTCCTCAGGAATCTCTGCTGTCGGTACTCATCTATGACTACGACCTAGTGGGAGGCGACGACCTGATTGGGGAGACTCTGATTGACTTAGAGAACCGCTTCTATAGCCGGCACCGGGCCACATGCGGACTTCCAACTGAGTACAGTCTGTGAGTAATAAGCATTCCATTCTAGTATTGCACTTTGGCTTTGCTCATAACTGTATGCTTGTGAAAAATAAAATCTTTTTAAGTTTGCTGTTTGGGGTATTGACTATAGGATAGATTACATTTAATAATGACTTAGTTGAGGTGATTATTCACATAGTGCTGTCAAGAGAGTAAAAAACTGAGAGATTCACTCATTAAGATGTGTAATTAATTAATTAATAATAATGATAATTAACCTTTTGCTGACTTTAAAAATTCTGCGAAAAACCCTCAACTGGAATCCAGATAGCCCATGTTATTGTGGCAGATCAAAAGATTGATTAACAACAAAAAAGGTTGCTCCAGTCATTTATTTAACAGCCTTTAACAAATGCAGGTGTGACCATTTATCTTCTGCTGTACTTTAGACGAGTTCCAAGTACTGCCCGCACGCAGTCTTTGGTTTGGGCCATCATGAGGAATGATGATGTTCCTTTTGTCAATCTCCAAATAATTAGAAAACCACATTCAAATAAAACATTGTTCATCCTGTTCGCCACAGACTTCCTCTAACATGGGTGTTCTTGAATTCGGTATGTTCACTATGGCTTGCTACATTAGTGCCTTTGTTGCTGTTGTTAGGCTGAGGTAGGTCTCATCCCGGTCACAGCTGGGTGCTTTGCCTTTATGTGGTAGGCTAAACATGAGCTTCATCTGTGGAAAGCCAGAGTGATTCTCACAAAGAATCACTCTGCCTTTATCGGTTGCCATCATGGTCTTTTTTTTTTTTTAAGTTCTTATTCATTGGACCGACAACTCTCATATGGTTTATTTTCACATCTTCCTTCTGTTGCTAAACTAGCCCATCCGCTTCTGCCAAACAGAAGGACAATTGTACCACCGTCAGGCTCAGTGTTTTGCAGCAAATCCTTAAGGGACATCATGACACCAGTGTGAATATCCTCAAATAGTAAAACGATGATATTCAGCCCAACTTGATAGTGTTGACCATCCATTCTGCACCTGTTAAAAACACATTTATATTGAAAAGCATTTAGTGAATTGAGCCTGTGTGCAGCGTTCTTCTTTTTTTCCTTTTTCCTGCCCCCCTCTTCCGGCTCGGAGAGGGGGCTAGCTAGATGGTGAGGGTTGACTCGACCGCTTCCATTTGGTCCTGCGCTGATCGACCATCGCGGGTTAGGAGTGCGGCCGTCTGCGGTCCACTTGGTTGGAATGTGGGATGGTTCCTGCCCAATGGCTTTGCCTGCTTTCAAGACATCACTGCACTATATAGCACAATATGTTTTCTGTAATCTATATTGTTTATGTGTATGTCTGTATTTGGTACATGCAGCATCCACTTCAGCCTGTGGGCCTGGAAGGGGGCTCCTCCCACCTGTGGTCCCTTCCGGAGGCTTCTGATTTTCCCCTAATTGGGGTTTTTGAGTTTTTCCTTCCCCTTCTGGGAGCTTTGACAAGGGATGCTGTTGTGTACCTTACACTGAAAAGATGTCTCTGTACGACTTCTTTTTTCGAAAGAGGTCTCCACATGACCTCTTTTCATCTGTGAAGCCCTTTGAGACTTCGGTGATTTAGGGCTATACAAATAAAATTTGATTGATTGATTGATTGATTGATTGTTGCTTGTGCCCCTTAGTGAAGGTTATAACGCCTGGAGAGACTGTCTAAAGCCATCTGAGCTGCTGTCAAAGATGTGTAGGGAAAACAACCTAGACGGCCCTCACTTCAGACCAGGATGCATCACCGTGGCTGACAAAGTCTTCCCCGGCAAGACACTCTTCATGCTTGAAGGTATGCAACACAGTTTCCGGTATGCAGGAGGGTCACGCAGATGATCTTGATGTTTGCACACATGCTAGACGAGGAACCTGTGGAGTCCTATGAGCACTTGTCCCTGAAGATTCTGCATCGTTGGGATGAGTTCCCGACCATTGGATGCAAGCTGGTACCGGAGCATATTGAGACCAGGGCGTTGTTTCACAAGGCTCGGCCCGGAATGGATCAGGTATAACTGAGTCTTTATTTTGTCTGAGTCTTTTTTTGTGTGTGTTTTTAAATGGTTTCAAGTGTGGGTTTACATGGATTCTTTGTTTGTGCATGCACTTGCAGGGTCAAGTTCAGATGTGGGTCGACATGTTCCCCATGGACCTACCTCATCCCGGTCCTGCAGTGGACATTTCCCCTCGCAAACCCAAAGGGTGAGATCATCATGAATGGCACTTGAAGACAAAGCATGCCAGCTTTTGGGGGACAGGGTATCAAAATTGAGTGAGTGCTTGCAGGTATGAGCTGCGCGTTATCATATGGAACACGGAGGATGTCATTCTAGAGGACAGCAACTTCTTGACTGGTCAAAAGTCCAGCGATATTTATATCAAAGGGTAACATTTGCATTGTTTTTTTATTCTTGTACGTAAGCAGTAGCTACAGTAAGTGATTCTTTTTATCTGAAGCTGGCTAAAAGGTTTGGAGGATGACCGTCAGGAGACTGATGTCCATTACAATTCACTGACGGGGGAAGGAAACTTCAACTGGCGTTTTGTTTTCCCCTTCAGCTACTTACCTGCTGAGAAGGTGATCAGAGCTGTAGTTTGTAACTTTTGCTTATGAACGGTCTGTACTTATTCATCCTTTTTGGGATGCTATACAAAACAAACAAAGTATGTTGCATTTCTATGTTATGAGGATATTTCCTTTTTTTTTTGGGGGGGGGCAAATATGTGTATAAATTAGTGCTGGCAAAAAGTTAAACAATGAGTACTAATTTCAATCTTACCTAAGGATTTCTGAGAAAAACCCCAAACCATTTTTGGATACGGTGCATTATTTTGGCAGATAATGTATTTTCTTTAACAGACGCATTTACCCTGTGGTGTATTTGAGACTAGTCCCAAGTGCTGGCTCCAATCATCAGATGGAATGGTGGTTTTCTTTTGTCAGTTGCCAAATAGTTAGAAATTAACATTAAAACAGTGTCCATCATGTACTTCAGTGTAGCTAAGCGCTTCGTTACGGCTCACTTCATTTGCATTTTTGTCGCTATCATTAGCTGTGGCTGCGTGCTTTGCATTTATGTGGTATGCTAAACCTGAGTTGCTTCTGTGGTAAGCAAACACTTTATTAAAAAGAATGCTTATCACTCTATTGCAATCAAAGTTGCCGTTGGGGCGGTTTTTGTGGTTTTGATTTACCATTTGTCAGACCGACTGCGCTCTCACGCACCCTCTGCTCTTGAACTTGCCCTTTAGGTTGTGTCCCAACAACTCAGGCATAAAAACGGATTTAATCATCATAAAGAAAGCATAAAGTTAGAGATTACATATTGGATTAACGCGATTAAAAGAAATATTGCATCTAACTAAGACTGCAATTGATTAATTGTACTTCATCTTTCATTCTGACAGCTTTTGTACAAATGATCTTTTTTATTTATCAATGTTGCAAGATTACTGAAAATACAGTTGTATCACACAACCTTTAGATGAGTTGTAAATAACTAACAACATGTTAGCAAAGGAGCCTTATGACCTTGTTCTGCCATTAGACTTTGCCAGTACTACAATATCAATCATACTTTCTCATCATAAGGTAATAGTTGTGAAGAAGCGAGACAGCATTTTCTCCCTGGACAAAAGTGAACAGAAGCTCCCCTCTGTCCTGAGTCTTCAGGTGTGGGACTTTGAGACGCTCTCCTCTGACGATTTCCTCGGTACGTCACAGGAACGTCGCCGACTCAACATAACGGCAAATGTTATTCAACTTGTGCTTGTGTGCGCACGCTCAGGCACGGTGGAGTTAGATTTGCACGGCTTCCCGCGTGGAGCAAAGACAGCCAAATCTTGCAAGGCGGACGTCTTCACGGATGGGACAGAGAGGATTTCCATCTTCCAACAGAAGAGGTCCAGAGGTTGGTGGCCTCTCAGCAAATCTGGAGACTTGACGGTATGCTCCCATCAACATTTGGAGCTTCCTGAAGGACTGAGAATCAAGTCTTGTAAGTCCCTGAAGATGAATTGACAGGTGTTGCCCAATTACCTCACCAGGGGAAGGTGGAGGCAGAGTTTCACCTGGTGACAGCTGAAGAGGCTGAGAAGAACCCAGTGGGGCGAGCCCGCAAGGAACCAGAACCGCTGCCCAAACCCAAGTAAGACTCATCATAAAGCAAAATCTGCGACTGATACCTTATCGGATAAGGTATCAGGTTAGGATAAGGCTTATCCTAACCCCTTCACATTACTGCAGTATCTTGCAGAGGTGGGCACTTTGTCAGCACTGTCACCGACAGACGCCCGTTTTGCCGACAGATGACGAATGACGGGAATGCTGAAAAAAAACGGCAAATTAAAATTGTCAGAAGTGCAATATTCATCCATCGTTGTAATTGTCGGGATAGCCATTACCAAAATGCCTACTGTACAAAATCTCGCCCACCAAAAGTTAAAAGTAATGTTTAGAATCAAGTGTTAAGAGACTTTTGTTATTTTGCATTTTGAATGTTTTACATCAAGAAATTGCTTACTGAAACGAGCATTCTGGAATGCGTTTTAAAGCGCCGCGCGGCATACATGGCGGATGAACTATTGCTTATGGAAATTCGCCGATACAAACACCTTTATGATTCGGATGAAAAGGAGTACTGTGACTTAAATAACATAAACAACTTTTGCTGAGGAATCTTAAACAAAAAAGCTTGGAAGAATTTGGATCGATTGAATCTACTATTCCTTTGTTATAGAGTAATGTTGTTTGCATGCCTTAAAAGCGGACAGTTTTGTATTGTAGTCAATGTCGCGCGACGGCGCATCCGGCGACGCGATGAACGCGTATGGAGCGACGTCGCGCGGCACATAATTTTGCCTGTCGCGTGGAGTTAAAATTTTTTACGTTTTGTCGCTTGTCGCGACAGCCAATCAACTTGGGGAACGTTCGACATCTCACGCAGGGGGCAGGACTGAATCATGGCGGCCGCTTTGCGGTCACCGGGAGCTATCCGACACGGCCAGCTGAGCTTTCAATACAAAAACGAAGCCAAGCAAGAGCACTTACCTGGCTTGTAGAAACTTGCAGCAACAGAAAGCCCCGCAAATGAGCGTAGCGACGCAAATCTTCGCGTTAGGTGTGCACGTAGCTTTAGACTCCATTTACTGCCACCTGATAGTATAGGGAGAATACCAGCTGACTGCGGGGGAAAGCTGCACCGAGTATTAGAGACGGAAGTGCCGGCCGTCATCTGATGGACTGACGGTTGCAATTTTCAGTGTGAAAAAATGGCGGACTGACGAGATGTAAGGGGGCGGGGCACTGACAACTGACAAATGTCGGACCGGCAAAAAAATCGCAAGTTTCCCACCTCTGGTATCTTGCTCGTAAAACGCCACGAGCAGGGGTGGAGCAACATGGTGGCCAGGGGTGGTCATAGCCACTTTTTGTCACACTCTGTTCACCCTTTTGGCAGGTCCCTCACCTAGAAGTTTTTGACATATTTTAGTGCTAGATTTACATGCATTATTAGACCTCTTGAAACCTGTCACAAGTTATATCTATTGAATACGTAATCAAATTTGAATCCAAATAGAAACAATTATTTCTAAAATCCTGACTGCATGTTATGATAGAGAATGATGCATCCATACAACCCACAAAAAGTGTGGCTGTATATATTTGTCCAAATATTTATGGGCCTGACCACATTGTTTTTGTGCCCGCCTCCCAGTCGCCCCGATACCTCTTTCTCGTGGTTCGTCAATCCCTTCAAATGTTTCTTCTACCTGGTGTGGCGGAACTACAAGAAGTACATCATCATTGCTCTGCTCCTCATCATCACAGCGCTCTTCTTGGTTTTGTTGCTCTACACGCTGCCGGGTGCTATATCCCAAAAGATTGTTAATGGATAATACCCACATGTAGAAGATTTTTTTTTTTAACTAAATTATATAGGTTATTGTACAACGACAATTACATGTTTGTTTTTTTTGGTTTCACAAAAACTAGTGTGACAAGCCACTGTCATACTTCAAAGTTGTTTTGTTGTTACAATAATTAAAGTTTACTTGGGGAGGGGAGTTTTTGTCATTTCTCTCACAACAAAATAAATATACAAATGACTCATCAATCTGGAATTTCTTTGAGCAAAAATGAAAAAAAAAAAGGTTTTGTGCACACCACGTTTAGATCAGATCAAATCAAATCAGATCAAATCAATGCAACACAAAACAGTTAACATGTTTCATTTCAACAGATAGGAGAATTAAGTTTGTACAGTGGTACCTCGGTACTCGACCATAATCCGTTCTGAGGTGGTGGTCGAGCACCGATTTGTTCGAACACCGAAAGCAATTTTCCCATAAGAAATAATGGAAAGTATGTGTGCAAATAAAGCATTATAAACCATTTTGTATAATTTACTTACGTTTTGGAGAGTGGTTGATGGCATACAGGAATGGATGTGGAGAGGACGGGAGGGAGTTACTCCTTCCATGATGACGCTAGCTAACTGCGACGCGAGGTACACTCGTACACCGCGTTCATATTTTGCTATAATTTCCTTCTTCGGTTCAATAGTGGTCCTCATTGTTTTCCTCTTTGCCTTCCCCTTATCACTGTCTTTCTTTGGACCCATTATTAAGGGCTAGAGCAACACGAAAAAGTTTAAATCCGGGAAGAAATACTCGAACAAACGTCTTACTCCGCTGGCGGTCTGAGTTGAACTGGCGCTTACCCGCTGGCCGAGAAGGGCCGAGGAGCGCGTTCGGGTCGGCTCGGCTCGGCTCGGCTAGTCGAGAACCGAAAATCTGTTCGAGGTCCGATGCATTACCTACTTGAATTTTTTGGTCGAGCACCGATTTGGTCGAGTATAGAGGCGGTCGAGTACCGAGGTACCACTGTATTTTGAAAAATGTTATCCATTTTACAAATTAGTTTTGTGCAACTGATAACTGGAATAGGATGCTCATTAAAGACACAAAGTGAGGAAAGGACATGTGTCTTAAGCAGGGATGGGCATTCAATATACTGACTGTTGAGAATTTGGTAAATTTTGTGGTCAAACACTAACACTGGCCTGAACAACAGTGGCAGATCTGCCCTGTAGGCTACCGCAGGGAAATGGATCATTTCAAAAAGTGCCTTTTACAAAGTGCAGCTAATGCCTCTCCTTCACCCACTCACTCGCTCACTCACACACGCACACTGTCTTTGATAAAGTGAGATGAAGCAAAAATACAAACTTTTGATCTGATTAAAAAAAAAAAAAGTTTATCCCAGCAAATCTCTGGAAGTCAAGGTTGTTACAGCCAAACCCAAGCCAAGTCAGCCTTTGTTCAGCTTTAATTCTGTGAGGACTTCCTCTAACAATACAAGGCTTAGGAAATCTTCAGTTACCAAATGAAAGAATTGTCATCATTGATCGCTCTTCTAGAACGCCTTCCTTTTTAAAGCTTGGTCAGAAGTAACCTTTGCTGAAGGTGGCCTAAAGGTTGCTTGGAGGCATTTCTAGAATGTGAACGACCAGTCTTCCAAGTACTTCTATATTGCTAGATATAGGAAATTTCCAAAGCAAAACTGAGATTCAGAGGCCGTCAATTGGTATTATCCTGTCATGGATGGGCAACATAGACAGTAGTGCCCACAAATTTTTGTTTCCACATAAAAAATTGCGGCACAAATCTGCTGCACAGCCGATCATGATCGCAATCAGCGAGTTTAAAAATAAATAACCGATTAATGGCGATGGGGCAAAATGTATAATTTATTTAACTTGTTTATTTGCTGTATATACAGTAGTTCTATACTAATAAAAGAAACAAATATTTATAAATTCAAAGATTCTTGCAATTTTCCAAATTGACAGAGATGCACAAATCAAAAACATAAATGACCTCTAAGAAGGCATTGAGAGCTGGTCAGACATAAAGTTACAGTTCTGTCAGGTAAAACACAAATAATGTGAGACAGAAATAATGGATTCAACAACTTACTGTAATTCAATTACGACATTGCAAGTGAATGACTTTACGACACTTAGTAAATACTGTAACCAAATCTAAGCAAATGTAATGCAGGAACCATTCCTTCTGTGATTATCATACAGCTTTGGGCTAGGTGGCGTGCTTTCAGTTCCCAGCGTTATCCGAAAAGGCAAGCCCATTTCGAGCATTTTGACACATCTTTCAAGGCCGGCAGAATATTGTATTACATGTTTATGTAGACATCGGTGGTACCATATGAAAGACTGGATTCTGCTCTGTTTCTAGAAAAAGAGTTTTACCTTATTCCATCCTTTAGTAATCCCTGTTTGAAAATAAAGACACCAAGCTATTTCCCACAAAGGGAGATTTTTTTCTAAAAACGTGTTTTCTGCACAACAGTGACTTTGACGCTAATATTTTTTTTAGTAGAATGTGAAACATTTCAACTGTCCTCCACTTCAATAAAGCATGAACACAGTGAAATGTGGTTTTGATATCAAAATAACAGTTTGCGTATGTATATAACTACATTACAACAGCCCTCGAATGGCTTAATATTAAGAGGCGCACTGGCCACAAATGTCATCAATCCAGTCATTAAAAAAGAAAACAAAAAAAAAAAAAAACAATGAGAATTCTTGTCACTGCTGGCACACAACCTGAGTATTTTACCTGACAAAAATTCTTGTCCACGGCAGTGAAAGAGTTCAACAATGTCTACTATGTAGAGGTGAACACTTGTTACAACTTCAAAATTCCACACTACAGTATACGTTTTTATTTAAAAAATACTTGAGGGCCACCCATTGTTCCCCCCTTCTCTATGCAGTCATCTCAATGGAGGTAAAAGAAGTGCAATAACCAGCAGAGGGCACTGCTGAGCCGCCTTACGCAAACAGGAATTCAGCTGACAAACTGTTTTTGCTTTGTTCAATTTCGGATTATTTGTATCCGTTTTTGTTTTCTTCAACTTCCGATTATTTTTATCCAAACTACTTATCTCCACTATGGCCACAGGCATGCATGGGTTTGGACCCAGCTACCCACAGGTAAGAGGGGTACACCCTTAACTGTTCGCCATCCAATGCATTTCATTTGTTAAAGATAACATTTCATAAACATTTTTATTTGAAAAGATGGACTGATATTTAAGTTCTCAGTAACTTTAACTCCCATCCCTTTTATACAAGTTGCTTGTGTTAAGGTGAAACAGGATATGCCTGGCATTCAGTGTAAACTACATACAGTACAGTAATGCCTCGTTTATCGCGGGGTTACGTTCCAAAATTAACACGCGCAAAGTGAAATCCGTGACTCGTAGGCGCAGGCCAAATTATTTTTTTTTACAACGCAATACTAAACTTTAGAATAAAAACAAAAATCAAAACCTGTTTTAAAGCCCCAAATTTGTTTAAAACAATCCTTTTAATATAGTAATACAACGTTGGAAACGTTGTCACTCGCGTATTTCACAGTCCCAGCTATGCCTCTTCTTCCTGAACCCCGCACATTGTTATGAGTAATTTTTGAGGTCTTTCTTTTTTCTGAGCAAGAAGATTTTTATGAACGGATATGCCAGGACATCGAATTAAAGTGAAGCCTTTTATATCATAACAATACACTTGAAAGTTCAATTTATTACAAAAGAAATCTAGGAAAAAGTCAAGATTTCCAAAGCTGCGCGTTTCTCCGTTGCGCTCTATATGTAGACACACAGACATGTGCGTTTGCTCTCGGCACGCCTACAAGTCACGTGATCGGCTCCCGGAGACCAAGCTGTCTATCAATGTGCTTACTAGCACGTTTGCAACCTGTGCGCTGAGCTGAGCGCGCTCGGACACAGGAAAGACACAGGAGAGACGAAAGCAAGCTTTTGGATCCTCTTGCCTTTTGTAATAAATTGACAAGTGAAAAACCAATACAGTACAGCGTCAATATTTTACTTCAAGACAACAGTAAAGCCCCTGAGCCAATCAGGATTCAGAGCACAATGCGCTGTTAAAAAATGTCCACACTGTAAAAAGACCCGCGAAGCAGCGAACCCATGAAAGATGAACCGCGATCACGAGGGATTACTGTATACAGAAGGAGAAACGGTGCCACCACCAGGCAAACGATGGTAGTTCAGCCTGGGTTCTCAGGAGTTGCTCGGCTGCAATAGGCTAACCTGCGCGTAAGAGGCAGACAAATGTGATGATGACAACGCGTGCTGATCACCCGGTGCGGCCATATTAGGGCCCCTCAGAAACACGGAGGATGAGGACGACGGCATGATGAATGGGAAGTTTGTGACTCCGGAGATGACCACGTTATTGAGAGGACTGGAAGTGGACGCTGAAAAGGTAACATGTTAGGAGTGAGAAAAGTTGGAACTTTCAGAATGTTCACCCAACCTAGCCTAGCCTAAGCTTTTGAACATTTGATCCAGATTTAATTCATATTCCTTGTGTGAGACACGGCAAATGCATGCACAATTAGATCTCGGTGCTCATCTTACCACAAGATACTCTGAGTTGCTGAGGACCACTGATAGGAAAAGCATCCTGGGAGAGAGCCACTGTTCCACCTTGAGTCTGGAAGTGAGCATGATGTTTATTGCTACGGTGCAAGTAGGACTGACCGATGCTATCTTGCTGTCGAGTGGTATCACCACCAACCTGAACCTGGTTAAGACAAGCCTGCAGTTTCCGCTTTGCCCGCCATCTGGCCACCCTCAGTCTGGTCTTTTCCCGCCGTTCTCGTACCTTACACCGAGAAAAAAAGATATAAATAATACTAATAGCTCACTCCTTCTGGACACGATTTCTATCCGGAGTTGCTTGTGCAATCACGTGATTTCAGTTTTTTAACAAGCAACTGCTCACTCACCAGATCGGCTAGCAGAGGCTGAGGCAGCGTTTTTTCCAGCTCTCGCTGACGATTGAGGCTTCGCCGGCGTCGTTCGTTGCGCCGCAATTTGTACTCTTCGTATATGCTGAAGTCTTTATTACACGGACCGCGCACCTGCCGTTGAGTGCCCGGAGGTAGTGGGGCAATGGGAGGATAGCCTGGCTGGGGTGTTCCATCTAGCAGATTCACAAATTTGATGCTTCAACTAGGAGTTTAAATGACAAGTGTAAACCGGAATTTTTTACAGAATTTCAAGTTTGAACCACTGCTGCTGTGGAACAAATTACTTCCCATGAGTACAGCGGATGGTGTGAAGTAGACGCGATCCCTGCTTGCCCTTTTTTTTTCTTTTTTTCTCAAACAAGTTCGGAAATGGTTAGCGTGACCTATTCACAGGTGCATGTCACTAACTGGAGAGCTCAGGTCACCTGGGATGGCGATTTCGGTCCCAAAATGTTATACTGTTCATCTCTGTAGTTACAATTACTGTATTTCTCTGAATACAAGCCTGGGTTTTTTTTTTCCCTCATTTTCAACCCCCATAAATATTAAAGTAAATGCATGTTTTTAAATGCAACGTATCAATAAAATAGTGTGATTGAGATGACGTAAAGTCAGTATGAAGCAGATGAAGTTTTGGCCCAGGAGAAATCAAGACTAGTTGTCACCTTCAAAAAGGAACAAATGGCATCCCCCGACACAACAATCCACCAGGAAAAAAAGGCCAGTTGTGGCCATCAAGAGAAGATATCAGTCAGGGTTTCTGGTGCTCAAACTTCCTCCCTCTTCCAAAGAACAAAGACTTTTGAAGACACCATCCCCACGCACACACCTGCATTCCACAGTGGGACTACATTCCCCAAAAGGGTATAAGAACTGAATGTGGAAGGTGAAAGGTTGCCATTTTCTGCTCCGATCTGTGGCAGGACTCGCCCGAGGCCCTGTGTACTTTCCCATTATCTGTCTGGATTAAATCAATTGTTTCACTATGTCATGGTATGGGTGATCTTTCAACAAAAACCAGCACGCTAGGAACTATTTGATGCAAGAAGTTTTTCTCTAGGTTGCTTCTTTAATACATATACACACACATATCTCAATTTATATCAATTTAGAGGTGTGCGTGTACATATATATGCTCTTTCGTCAAACGCCACCTTATTGCCTGTTTGTTGTCAATAACGAGGCTGCGTGGATCATTTTTCTGGCGGACTTTGACGCATTAGGAAACGGAAAAGGCAGCTTGACATGACCTTCAGCCCTTGAACTTGTGCTCTAACAAGCCGGCATGGAAGTCGGCAGGTGAGGAGCGAAGGGCAAACTTCCACACTCCACAATAGTCACCACTTGGGTAAAAAAAGACATCCCAAGTAAGATGATCAGCAGACCTCCATTTCAAACAAATTGGTCAGGTCATTTTCTATATTTGCAATATTTGCTGTTGCTGTTTTCTAGTTAGCAGTTGTACCTGAACACTTAAAGAAGGTACTCACAAGAAGAGCTGGGACCAGCTGTGCTGAAACCTGAGGAGCTTTTTCTCTGGCCGGCCTGAAGTCCTGTCCACTGTGTAGAAGACACCGGAACCTGAAAACAACAACAGCATGAGAACAGTGAAGAGCTTCCAGCAATACCACAAAATACCAGGTTAATTCACAAATATTCCCAGAAAGTCTACACTGACACCTTGTCAACATGCCTGATTTTTATTCTATTTGGGCATGAATCCAAAATTTGAGATGAACAGCAGAGCGGTGCTGCCTCAAACCCACAAACAAGAAAGTGTTGTTTTCTGGCAGCCAGTATTGTGTCATTTCAAAATCCACCTTATAAGGCATAATCTCTCTCAACTATCACACCTGTGATAGTTTGGAGTGCAGATTCTGATAGATGGGGTCAAAATACACAGATACAACACTTTACAGTTCTGTACCTACCTAGAAACATAAGATGAGGACCAGCAAATGTATCCAATTTTGAGATTGCAAAATCTGAAACCCCAAATTATTGTGCGGCACCCAAACTTTGAAGAGTCGTAACTCGAAAACCATTTGAGGCAGAATTCTCAAACATAGGATTCTTTCATTTGACATCAGAAGGCACTTGTGGAATAAAAGTCCAGAGCGAGGCATGTGTGATTGGACATGGAATGAGCCGGCAGGAATATTGCAAATAGCAAAAAGTACCACCTGCCGCATAAGAAGCTTTTTTTCCCTCACAGGTCCAATTTGCTGGATCTGGTTATCACCACTATCACTTGTTCACAATACAAGTGCAAGTAACTGCAAACAAATACCGGTAGCTAATTTTGCACTTTCATCCAGCTCTGCAACAGAATGTAATGGGTTCTTTAAGTATGAACTGTCACCTCTGACTGGACCAGGTGGCCACGATTCATCTGATTGTCCATCAATTGGCACGACATCACTTCTTGATTTTCCTCCGGCTCCTCCTTGATGCAGATCACCTGTTGATCCTCCTCCACCTTCACCTTTGACAGAACAGAGAAAACTCAGGTTACAAAAAAGTTCCTTGCGAAATGGGGCTGTTTCACTAATATAATGGAACTACTTGTGATATTTGCCTCCAATTTACAGAACCAACACAGTTAGAAAGTCACACAACTGCACGGTCTCCAGCCAATTGCTTCAATGAATGGCTATAGCAATCTGACTAAATGTACTGTTGAAATGCTCGTATTTGAACTATTTTAAATTAAACAAGGTATCTTGATGATTAATAAATTGTAAAATATTGATCACATAATCTAATAATTGATTAGCTGTTGATTAATCAACGCACATCTACTAAGACTGTCAACTGTATGTTACTACATTGTTTGTGTGTGAATACTGTATTTGCTATTTGAATGTAAATCCATCCCGTGACTTATTGTGTACGTCTACATTTTTTTTAGCCCGTCAATTAGGTTTTCCATTAGAGTGTTGTCAGTACACAGGCAATACTTAACCTGTCTTGTGGAGATGGCCAGGGTTGAGCTATCTGCGTGTTGTGAGCCATGAGGGGGCTTAGGGCTGGTGGCAGACTGCTGGCTGGTGTCATGAGTTGGGAAAGGAGGCGGAGTCACAATGGCATTGGTACCATCCAAGCTTGGACGTACAGTGACATTCCAGTCGCACTCCTGACTTCCACTGCTTGTGCTCAAAAGAACATCTTGGTCCGTTTGACAAAGCAGGCCTATGTGCACAATAGCAGATGTTAAAATAAGACACTGAAGGTGAGCTTTTGGTGATAAAGGATATTAGGATGCACCTAACTGGAATTATCTACACATTCTGTGCTCATGGGGAGAGACACTGCCAACACGCAATCTGCCGGTTCAGAACTAACCACTTGCACATCTGGCTGTATGCATGTTATAATGCACTGCTGATTTATGTGCTGTGGAGATTCTGTAAAAAAAAAAAAACAATTGGAAGGAAAAGAATGAAGAAAGAGCAACACGGTGGAACAATGGTGAGGGGGTTCAATTCCAGCTTGCCCTAGCCTTCCTGCGTGGAGCTTGCATGTTCTCCCTGTGCTCGCGTGGGTCTTCTCCAGGCACTCCAGTTTCTTTCCTCGCTCCAAAAACATGCATGGTAGTTGCATTGGACCATCCAAATTGCTCTAAATGCCATTCTGAGTGTGAATGTTTGTTTATCTCGTGGTGCCCTGTGACTGGCTGGCAACCACTCCAGGGTGAAGAGTTTGGTAATAACATGCACATGCTCCACTTGAATCACCGTCACAAGCTGAAAGTCTGCCATTCTGGTGTTTCAGATCCGCCAAGTGTTCCTCCCAGGACTAGTCTTAGGTACCACACCACTTTGGTTAGTTCTCCTAACAACAGGTACTAAAATGTTGTGAAGTGAAATTAATTAATGAACATCCATCCATTATCATAACCGCTTACCCTGACAAGGGTCCCTGTGGTGCTGGAGCCAATCGCAGCTTTCTTCGGGGAGTAGGCGGGTGTGAAGTGAATAATATACAGTGGGCCCCCGGTTTACGAACTCCCTCTTTTACAAACTTTTCATCTTACGAACGTGGACCACGGCATTTTTTGTCCCCCTCTTACGCACAAACCTTTCGTCTTACGAACAATTCATCATGCCCCAACATGCCGGTCAATATGTCCGTACTATTTTTTTCGCTTTGCTGCATCAATAAAATCAACTGTTCTCGCATGTCACAGTAACGCAGATAAGCTATCGCTCTTACAATGTCACAGTCACTGTCTCAGTCACGGTGTCAGTCACGAAGATGCCGATATGCTATTGGCCGGCGTCACGTCAATCACAGAAATGCCGATAGGCTATTGGCCGAACGCCTTCATCTAGCTTGATGGCACAGCTGGTCGGTGTGTTGTGAGGACTTTGCAAACTTTATCTGTTAAACATGGCTTCTAAAATTGCAAGTGGCGGTAAAGGAAGAAGTAAGAGGATGATAACAATAGAAACGAAGCAGGAGATAATAAAAAAATACGAAGGAGGTGCACGCATAGTTAACCTTGCGAGTGAGTATGCCGTAAGCGCTCAGCAATCTTCTAAGGGCAAGACTTTCCTTGCCAGGGGACGGACCTCGGTCAACAACAAAATGGAGAGGCTTCTTCTATATGGATTAAAGAGAAGGAAATCGCCGGTGATATGATTTAGTTTGAGAAAAGTTCGCGTTTAAGAAAATAAATAAATAAATTCTGCGGGTTGGTCTCTGCTCCCCTCCGCCTCCACCCAGCTCAAGTCACGTCGCCCCAAAGGTAAATGTCATTTTTCCTTTGTATATTTAGCTCATTTAATTTAACTGTATAGTAGATTGTTACTAATTTTTAATACGTGTATAAATTTGTAATGTTTTTTCCTAAGGTTTTTGCACGCGTTGCACGCATTCACTAATTAACATAGGTTTGGATTGATCGTCATATGAGCAATTTGAGTTACCAGTATAGCCGCTGAACGGATTAAGTTCGTAACACAGGGGCCCACTGTATTAGGTTGTTATCACTATGTGCTTATTTCTTGTCTAGGATAGCGTGCATTGCTATCCATCTATGCAGTCCTAGTTCATCTCGCCCCAGTCCTTAGATAAAGCTGTTGACGCAGGAATGTGTGAGCCGGGACCTTGGCCCAGCTGTTGATGGCGCCCGGCTGGCTCTTTTTGTTATGTCTTGTAATGTGCAATGCTTTGTTGAATGAATAAAAAGCAAGCGGGGACTCTTGAGTGATGAAAAATGCTGTTGGCAACGCATGGGTATGTACGCCCAGCTTTTTTCCCTTTGCCTAGGCCAGGCATGTCCAAACCCAGTTGAGGACTGCCTATCCGGCATGTTTTGGAGGTTTCTGTCCTCCTACCACACCTGATTCAAATGATCAGCTCATTCGTCAGCAAGCTTTTCAGAAGCTTAAAAATGACCCCAATCATTTGAACAGGTGTGTGGGGAAGAGAAACCTGGAAAACATGTATGTGTACCACCTCTCTAGGATTGGAGTTTGACACCAATGATTTAGTTTCCAACATACCTACCATGCTGGCTTTTTGAATTGTGGGAAGAAAACAGAGTACCCGAAGAAAACAGAAGCAGGCACTGGGAGAACATGCAAACTCCTCACAGGAAGGCCAGAGCCGGTAGTGGACCCACAACAACCTCACTGTGAGGCGGACCTGCTAATCAGTCTGCCAGCATGCCGTCCGAACTGATGAACAAAAAAGATCCTCATAGTGCTTACCTGTGTTCCTTGAAGGTGGATCATCTGCTGTGGAGGTCTGAGAAGAGCACGATGGTGAAGCTCTTGTGGAAGAGATGCCAGCTCCCCCTGCCTGTGTTGGAGGGCATTTAGCCTGGTGGCTTCTTCCCAGAGAGGTGTTGGAGGCTCGGTGCTGCAGCTCCTCCTCTACACCCTGTCTGTAATACTTCAGTTTCAACTCTGTGTAGCGCAGCTTCGCTCTGACATTGTCGTTCTCCTTCTCTTTCTGGGCCTTCTCTCGTTGCAGCGTCATGACATCACGCTTCATGTGCGCTAGCTGGGACTTCAGCTCCTCAAATTTGACCCCCACCACCTTCAGCATCTCAGCCAGAACCGTCTCCACGGCTCCGTTCACCGCTTGCTCCACCACTGCGCCCATCTGGCCTCGAATCAGTGAGACAGCAATGCTGACATCCATCTCGACACACCGCTGAATTTCACTTGAAGCCACAATTCTGTTTCGATTCTACAAAAGAGATATATCAAAAAATTTGTCTTCAAAATGGACAGTAAGGCCAATACTGATGTTATTATTGTGGTTGTAGTGCTATCTGTAACACTTTATTTCGTAAATAATAATATAATTGACAGTGAAATAGTTTTCATAACACAGCATTAGTTACACAGTGTGTGTGTGTGTGTGTATATATATATATATATATATATATATATATATATATACATATATATATATATATATACACACATACACATATACTGCACACACACACACACACACACAGTGGACCTCCGTGTTACAGCGTACCTGGCTTACGTTTTTTTCATGTTGCGTTGTGAAACACTGAATTTTTTCGTCCCCTTTTTAAGGTATTTTCCCCACTTTGTGACAAAAACATGACCCTAGGGCAGGAGTGTCCAAACTTTTTGCAAAGGGGGCCAGATTTGGTGTGTTAAAAATGTAGGGGGGGGGGGGGGGGGGGGGGGGGGGCAACCTAGGCGGGCGTTCTTTACATATAACAGCAATTCATTTAAATGCATTTCAGTGAGCTATTCTACGTTTCACATTTGATTTTTTATTTTAATTTCAGCTATCATAGGCCTAACTTGTTTTAGATCCCCAAAACAAATGCCAATAATGTCAACTTATCACCAAAACCTACTTAAATCAGGCAACAGTGCGCAGTGATGACACTGTTGCTTCAGTCTGGTGGACTTGTTGCATACACTCACAATCACTTTTCACATCTTACAAACCGGCTATCATACCACAACAGTTATGCCAAAATATTATGAGGCCATTAAGACGCACAGGATTGGAACCTTTTCTTGTCTTAATCTTCAAGAACTTCTAGCTTTTCTTATTCTAGGGATCAATAGCGCAAGCCTCTTGCGCCACTTTCTATTTTGTCGTTTGCGTCTTGGGTAGGGCTTTCAACCTCCCTTTTTCATATTAAGACGCACAGGACTGGAACCTTTTCTTGTCTTAATCTTCGAGAACTTCTAGCTTTTCTTATTCTAGGTATCAATAGCGCAAGCCTCTTGCTCCGCTTTCTGTTTCGTCGTTTGGGCCTCGGGTAGGGCTTTCAACCTCCATATTTGTTTTTTGGGCCACGGGCAGGGCTTTCAACCTCCCTTTTACTTCACCAAGCATGCCAACAAGATAAGACTATACTCACAGTTCATGTCTCTCCCTGTCTCAATTTCTGTTGCTGGTTACGGATGCCGTCAATCAACAATCCCGGGGAGGACGCTGACGCAACTGGCCACGGGAAAGTGGACTTCTTCGACAGAACCAGTCTGGCTGTGCACAGTCTTCAGTCGCTGTCAGCGGCCCCCCCACGGCCACAGATATGTTGGGATCCGGCTCGAAGGACCAAGTTATGTCAGAGTTATCAATAATGAGAGACTGGAGAAAAGCCAATGCTCTGAGTCAAACATGATCTTGTTCTGTTAAATCTAATAAATTGGAATTTTTAGTGTAAATTCTGTTTTCCCTGACTTTTGGTCAGCTACAGGCTCCACTCAAAGTCAATTTCGGAGGAGTGCCCATGCCATGTGTTACACTACAGTCAACTCATCTGCTTTGCATGCAGGAAACGTCACAGCACATCCCTCCACAATAAAGTATAGTTTCTTTACTTAAAAGGGACAATGTGAAAGGTTTAAACCGTTTTTCATTAAGTAAAGCAGGAGGTGCTGCATTTACCGTTGTTCATAGTTTTAACCGATATGGCAGCCTCCAGGGGAGTACCGCCCTCCATGTAGTAAAATTTAATGATAACTAGACCTACAATTATATTTAAAACATACTGCTGGCTGTTAAGAACGCATTTATGTGCAAGTTTTATAAATTTTCACAAATTTAATGTATTCCTTTTTCATGAAAAACGGCCTTAACCTTATACACTGTCCCTTGTAGAAAATAAAAAAGGGAGCACCTAGGGCGTGAAAGATGAAGCTTGATTTAATGAGGGAATGCTGTATATGCTGATTAAACATATATAGGGTGGGCACGGTGGAAAACTGCTTTGCATGTCCGCCTCACAGCTCAGAGGTTCAGGTCTGACTCTGTCCAGTCATTGTGTGTACACACGATCCCCACATGAGTTTCTTCAGGGTACTCTTTCTTTATTATTCTATTATTCTATTCTTTATTCTTCTTCTTAATTATTATTATTCTAAGTCACTGCGGATGAACTGTACATCTAAAACAGCTTTGTCATTTATTTGGAGAATAAAGTGTAGGATAGATATAAGTTCTTTAAACTTCAACCTGCTCCTTTTGAGTACAAACTGTATGTTTGTTATTTTTTTTCTCTGTAGAAATAATGCAAAAAAAAAAAACCAGTCATCAAGGACACAGCTAATTGGCGCTAGGATAGCGTGTTGGTTTACGGTGAAACATAGTGTCTTTAACTATTAAGCGAATGAGAAGAATTAGTGATATAAAAATCATTTTATACAACGGATGCATGCCGCGGCCTGAAACATACGTCTAGCATACAATAATTATCGTAAATTTAAGAGCAAATGCGTACTACAACTCCATTGTGGTGATGTCTGGTCAGAACTATCAAAAAAGACATTTGATTAAACATGGCTCGTGGAAGGTAAGCTAGCTATTTGACGTGACTTTGGTGCTCATTTACTCCGTGTAATAAAAAAACAAACAAAAAAAAACATGTTATCGCAAAGACGGGCAAAATTTACAATAATTAAAAATTGTGGACGAACCGTTACGCTGGGGCCACGTTTACCAAGCGCGATAGATGAATCTCAGCAGTCAGACGCGATAATTAGAACCAAATTCCACAATTTCTCTGTGGTCCAGTAAACAAGACCGTGCGGATATCTGGCTTCCGTTTACTCTTCTTTAGGTCCTTAAAAAGCGCTATGTAAATAGCAAAAAGTGAAAGCACTGCCACCTAGTGTCTGTAGCGGCACCTTACAACAAGAAGACTCCGTCGCTACCCGAATCTAACAAGGCTGATAATAATGATCTGTGTAATATTCAGTTAATTTATTTTATTGATACATACACGGTCAATGATCGCTTGTATGGCATTGAATAACGTTTCTACTGCCTAAAGTAAGATCGGTGACGAATGCACGAATGCATACAATACATCCCGTATTGTAAAAATCGGCCTACCTTGATCAAGTGCAATTTGAGGAGCCCAAAATGCCCTTTCAGTGACTGATTTGGCACATTTGGAAACATAGTTTTATATGTGCGCTAAATTCTTGTTATGGTTGTTGTATAAGATGTCATCAGCTGCACATGTTGTCGCCTCTTATGGCAAGCCTTTAGAGCATGTATTCGATATCATGGATATCATCCATCTGCATTTTTCACTAGTTCGGTCTTTGCCAGCTGTAGTTGGACGTACAGCTTTGTCGTACTAGTTGCACAAAAACGCCAACTAGTGGCTCATTTTCAAAAAGTAGTGGCACTTTTGTCCAACAAGTAGAGGTCCATGGTCACAGTGTGCCCAACGGGGTGCAGTCAAGCCAGACGTGTCGAGCGACTCATGCTGGCCACGCAGCAGCAGGAGCGAATCAATCAATCAATCAATCAATCAATCAATCAAATTTTATTTATAAACCGATGGGATTGGGTTGAATTTGTTTGCGTCTCCTCCTCCGCTATCTCGACAATATTTTCCTTAGATTATTGACATATCACGGCAACGCGCGTCTTGTCGGAAGGAGGCAGTTGCATTTTTTAAAAAGTGAAGCCTATTGACTGCTAAGTCCCTCCTGTAAAGTAGGTGTCGCTATATACCACAAAGCGTTGCAACCACCTTCATTAAGAGAAGAAAAAGAATCGCCACTGAAGAAGAAGAAGATTTGAATCTGTTATCGATGGTAACGATGTTTTGAATTATTTTTCTTATTGTTTCTGTAGACTGGACATCAACAAAGTGACGAAGGATACGCTTTATGGGCAGTGAAATCCTCGTCGTAAAGTGTTTTACGGTGGTGTCCTAACGAGTCACTCTTCCAAAAAACTTTTGTACATTTGAGTCGCTATTTATATACGTGTTTCTCCAAAGAGTCTAGAGGTATGCAACTGGAGAATTGACCAGCTAGCTGTTTCATGCTCTGTTTGACTTAAATGAAACGTAGCTAACGAGAACACGGTAGTTAAATTGCTGTTAACTTGCTGAAAAGTCTGAATATTAAACTTACGTCTACAGTGGTTTGTAGAAGCTTTTCTAGATTCCTTCAGTATGGAAGGTCGGGAATTAGATTTTCTACATTTACAGGTCTATAGCAGTATGGAAACAATTGTTTGGAAATATGTTTATCTTAATACTTATCTTGGTTATCTTAAAATGATGGGGTTAATTATTTTGCATACACTACCTATCCACAATCTCTTGGAAATAATTAGGTGGCATGATGGCATATAAATGTAGAAAAATGATAAATTAAATACACCTCTTATTACTCAAATGTCACAAAAAGATGTCTTTGTTGCTGAGAAATCTTACAATAAGGGTCTGAATATTTTAAATGTGGAGGAACCCTAAAGTTGTTGGTTTTTTTTAAGTGTTGGTTATTGGTGTTTGTTGTCTTTTTTAAATGGTGGTTTTATGTTTATTTTGCGTACACTAATGTTTGTTGTTGTTTTTTTTTTAATACAATGTAGTTCCATTAAGGAACTCTCTTATTGTTTTCTGTGTACCAAAGACAATGGATGACTTTGTGAAACATTTTGCCACTTCTCACCATAACCGAAGGAGGGGGGTGGTGTTGGCGCATTTTCACCGTTTTTGAAAAAATTAATGTTGTTGAAAAAATGTTACCAAGTTGTGTTTTACATTTTCTGCATTAATAAACTGCAAATTATATGTACATACATTTTATGACCTGTGTGCTTAGGAGGTACTTTTCAACATCTGACAGTCCGATTGCAGTTGATAAATTGAGAAACAAATTCATTGTTATAGTCTGTGAAATAACTTTGGCCACCCCAAGGATAAAAGTTTAGCTCCACCACTGGTCATCGCCGTGACTTTATAGTTCTCGGACACTTTGTATTTCCCCTTTATATTATTTTATTTTTATGTGTACCATGCGATTTGTCTGGCAACCACTTCAGAGTGTGTCTCCCGCCTACTGCCCGATGACAGCTGGGATATGTACCAGGATGCCAGCGACCTAGTGATAAGTGGTTTAACAGGATTTTTTTTTGGTTTTGTACCTGCCAAATTTACAATATATTTATGTGACTTCTGTGGTAATTATTGTTCATTGTGCTTTTTTTTTTTCAATTAAGCATTTAAAAAGAAGCTGGTCTCATTTTTGTGTAGGTACCCACGAACACACTAACATACTGTGATGTACATGCACTAATGCGCACACACCTAATGAGTCATGATCCTTTCTCAATCTGCATATTGTGACTTGCAGTTGTAGAAGTGAGATTTGTATTGAAAAGTATTTGCTCTACATAATTTTTGACTGTATATTTTGTATATATTCTAAACGTGGATTAAACTACATCTAATACTAGATAACATACATTCAGTACAAGCATAAATTATATTGTAGAAGATTTGGTGCAAAAACAGTGAGACCCTTCTGGCGTCCCAAATGGGAAGTGGCACGGTTCCAACAAAGTGTCAATAATTTCTCCATGTGTCTGTACGATTCAGAAAGCCTCGTTAACCCATGACTAGATAAACCAACCCAGGATGGCAGACCGGCGATCCCGCCAAATTTACTGATGGTTTTGTTCTGTTTGACCTTTCTTGGTGCCGAACAATGATATGATGGTAGCTTCTCAGCTGGTGCCGATGCAAGATTTCACTTTCAACTGGATAATAACAAGCTCATATAATTTGGATTCAATTAGATTCCTAAGTTGGAACATTCCAGCGATGCAGCATAAAATCAAATGTTACAGAGTTCCCAAATTTTCTAAGTTGTTGGGACTTGACATTGAGTACTGTACTTCGAAAAGACACAGCCACAGTTTAAAGCAGCAGCAAATCTTCTGGAGTCAGGGACTGCTTTTAGAAAGCAAATTTCCCAATCCCCCCCCATTGCAAATCTTTGCGGAAACCCAAGCCAAACATTAAGTGCCCTTTTTCACCGACCAATTCAATTTGACAACAATTATATTTGTTAAAGATTATTTCAGAAATGCTGAAGTTTAGGGAAAAACTGCAAATTGCATACCTCCTTACAGATTGCTGCTAATTTAGACAGAAAAAACGAATGAGAGAAGAAATTGCCACTTTAGCTTTGTTATCTTCATCGTCTCGTGAGCAAGGAAATGTTGAACACAAAACGCAATTTGACAAATTTTGAAATTTGTTAAAATGCGCTGTGTTCAAAATTATTATAAAAAAACATGTAACTGGTTGATTCGATTTCTTTATTGAAGAGTCATGATTACTTTCACAATTTATTATTAATTGCGGTAAACATGTTCTTTTTTAATACACAACCCAAATGATTACACTAAAGTCCTGCAGTCAAGGGCCCAAGAATCCCACTTTGACAATGAAAACATGCATTTTTTTTCTTTTCGTTCTGCCTGGTGAAGATTACTTATATATGTGAATACTCCTCAGTTTATGCAATGGATCAGTTTTTGCAAATGCTACTTAAACAAAACAAAAAAATCAATGACCTTCAATTTCATGTTTTTAAATGAAGTCTAAACCTGTGCTGTCAGCCTGGTTTGATTCAGAAAAATCCTAGTGTTCCCGTTCCCATCACGACAAATGTAAGACAACATAACATCTACCATTTTCTTGACAATTTCAATTTCAAATCATGAGGCGCACAGTGCGCCGCGCACATTTGCCAGGCATCCACCAGCAAAACGTCAAGACCCTTGAACATGGTGTGCAGTAAAATGTCCAGCTGCATTGCAAACCAGTCGTTGTTGTGCAGAATGTCAGTCGAACGCGAAGCCTGAGGGTTTGCCGTGCGAACCACCACGACTGTTCCCGGAGCCCGGTCCAGGAGTCGCAACACCGCCTTGCCAATATGCCGTAGCTGGCGTATGTATACCTCCGCGGGGTAAGTGTTTAAGTGGGCCCAAATGCAGAGCGCCACCACCATGTTGGGACCGCTAATCAATCTGTCCAGCTCGTTGGAAATGTAGCGCAACTGGCCGACCAGGACAGGGAAGCGGAGGGGTGGGCTGCTTTAAATGACAAAATTTAGTATTCCTGTTCGTACATTTCTGTTTCCTATGTTGTCCTTCTACTTCGTTAAATGAGTAGATTCAATACCTCTACTTTTACCACATCTTTCCAACTCATGAGTGAAGTTACCAGAATTCTTTTAAGATATAAGTGATCACCTGGAAGAATGGAGACAAGGTACTCGAACCACTGGTGTGTGGTCGAGTCGCCATACATATAGACCTTCTTGTTGGTCAAACACTGAGTGATGGCAGAAGTGGCGTCAAACATTCTTCTGATCCAGCACCTGTCCGACAACACCTGCCTTGTCTTTTGTTGAGTGCAGCCGAGCCAACAGCACATCGACCCCATAGCGCTTGGGCTGGTGCTTGAAGTCATGCACGTGAACCAGTACTTCCAGCTGGTCACCAACATACCAATGCTGTTTGTTTTTGGAAGGGATGATTCTAAACAGGCTGTGGGCTGGGTCACTTGTCTGGGACAGGTTCAGTGATTCGGGAGCCAGACGGCGGCTGGGGCCAGACAATAGAGTCCAACAAGTTGCGTTCCTCCAGCTCTTCTTCAGGTGACAGTGGCTGTCCCAAATGTGGACAGAATGTATGGCTGTGATGATGTATTGGTGATGGCTGGATTTGGTTCTGGACCTTGTACAGTCCTGACAGTATGTGGTACTTCCAGTCCTGAATAGATACCATGAAATGTATATGTGCTGACATTTTTATTATGGACCACTGTACTGACCATAGAAGCCTGAAGGATACGTTGCGGTCAAAGATAAGAGTTCATGGTTGAGGAAAGCATTGTTCTGCCAAACGTTGTCTAATAAAAGGAACCAGTCAAGCTGTGATGTCGATGATTGCGCTATTCTCAGAAAGCCCTGTAAGAAACTGGAGGCGGCCACTGCGGCAGACGTCTCTGTTTCACTCTCTCGTCGCAGACACTTCTTTTTCACTCATGCGCGACTATACGCTAGAGCTGAGAGGCACTTCTTAACATCGGTAAAATTCATGGCGAACTTTCATTTAGCCTCGCGGACTTTGCCTTTCTGCCTGGATGACGCGGCAGCCCCGGCTTCGGGCAGACTAAGCAGCGGAAACCGAAGCGGCTAAGGCGGAAACGAGGTAAGAGGGGAGGCCTGCATGCAAGGCTAAAAGCTAGGGCTACCAGGTAAAGGAACATAAGACTTTGAGCTTAAAGTAGTTCATTAGATGTTGCTACTTTCTGTGTATGAGAGTGTGAGACTGTAAAGTGAACAAAACAGAATGTGTGGTGCAAGGGAGTGTAAGAATGGAATGTTTCAGAGCAAACGGTGCTATTCGCGGGGAGGTTGCAGGGACGAGATAACCCAGAGGCACCTGGTGGGAAACAACTGTGAGGAAAACTACAACCAGGAGGAGTAAGCAAGCGATTCTGCAGGGGAAGAAAGACCAATGAGAGCAAGCTAAAGTTAACTGCAGTATACACATAGCCAATAGAATAATGCCAGGATACCTTTGTTGCTGTGCCATTTGCATATTGTGTAGTATAACTCATTGCTGGACAACTCGGATGTAGAGTACATCTGCTGGTGGCAACAAAGGCGTACAGGGCTGTATTGAGAGGGACCCGAGACCCAGGTGCTTGTATTAGATCTGTGTGTTAGGAATAAATCCACTCGTGTGTGAAAATGCCGGCTTCCTGATACCTTTCTATTGCAGAACGAGCGCGCAAATTGTTGGATGAGTGGCAGTTGGGTAAGGTCACAAATTGGAGTCAGATTACTAACTTGAGTTCATGTTGATTTAGAAATAACTTCCAACACAGGCCACCCGTACCTAGCCTGCTGCTAGCTAATGTCCGCTCCCTCAGGAATAGGATGGATGAGTTGAGAACATTCATCGTGAGATCAATGTTAAGTTTTCACTTTCACTGAAACCTGGCTGAGGGAGTGTTATGAATAACCCCGAGACACGAGTGGGTGGAGGACCCCGACACGACACGCTGGGTTCAGCTTCAAAAATGTATTAACAAAAATCGCACGGCAAGCGTGGGGAGAAAAAAGTGCAACAAAAGGAGAGACCAAACGGGTCTAAACGACTAAATAGTCTGGCACAAGGGGACAGGGTCAGCAGGAGGACAATCAAAAAACTAGGAACAACAAAAAGAGGCCTGGAGGAGTAGCAAAAGGCAAACGAGCAACGAAGCAAAAAAGCATAAGGCAAAGTACAAAACAAAACGCGCGACTGCGGAGACTCGAGATTAGGAAACACTGGAACGACTAGGGCTTCGACGAAGGGAGGCTCAAGGAATAACCCGGCGATTGTCCTCCTGCGCCGGCCGCCTTAAGTAAGGCCTTGATGACGATGGTCGTCAGGTGCGCGGCCAGTGACCCCGCCCTCTCGTCGTGGCAGGAGGACCTCGGCTACAACAAAAAAGACATGATAAGCCAGGGATGTGACAGTGCCCCCCCCTCAACGGACGCCCCCTGGCGGACCCCTGGCTTGTCAGGGTGGGACAGGTGGAATGCCCTGATCATGCCTGGATCCATCACCCAGGACCGAGGGACCCACGAACACTCCTCTGGACCATAACCCTCCCAGTAAATAAGGTACTGGAGACCCCTGCCCCTGCGACGGGAGTCCAGAATAGACCTAACCGAGTACACCGGACCGCCATCCACCAGGCGAGGAGGAGGAGGCGACACGGAGGGAGGGCACAGCGGGCTGGAGGCAACAGGCTTGAGGAGAGAGACGTGAAACACGGGGTGGACTTTCATGGACGTGGGCAGGACTAACCTGACAGCGGCTGGGTTGACCACAGAGTCAATTTTGAACGGTCCGACGAACTTCAGACCCAACTTCCTGGACGACCCGGCCAGGTTCAGATCCCGAGTGGACAACCACACCTCTTGTCCTGGTTGGTAGACCGGGGCCTCCATTCTCCGCCGATTAGCAAGTAGTCTGTTTCGCTCCACCGTCCGCGCCAATGCAGCCCTGGTGTCCTTCCACACCTTTCGGGACCTCCTTAGGTGGCACTGAATGGAAGGAACTGACACTTCCTTTTCCTGAGAGGGGAAGACGGGTGGTTGGTAGCCAAAAACTACGTGGAAGGGGGATTTGCCTGTAGAAGCAGAAATGTTTGAGTTGTGGGCATGCTCGACCCAAGGCAGGTGGATAGACCAGGAAGACGGGTTTTGTTGGCACACGCAGCGCAGCGTAGCCTCCAGGGACTGGTTAGTGCATTCGGCCTGCCCATTAGACTGCGGGTGGTATCCCGAGGTCAGGCTCACCGACATCCCCATGGCACGGCAAAACGCCTTCCACAACCTGGAGACAAACTGCGGTCCCCGGTCCGAAACAATGTCTGTAGGAATGCCATGGAGGCGGAACACATGGTCTGTAAGGAGGCGGGAGGTCTCCAGCGCCGAGGGGAGCCCCCTGAGGGCCACGAAGTGAGCCATTTTGGAGAACCGGTCCACGATGGTGAGAATGGCAGTTCTCCCCCGGGACGCCGGAAGTCCCGTGATGAAATCCAGCGCAATATGGGACCAAGGTCTGGACGGGGTAGGCAGCGGCAGCAGCAAGCCGGCAGGTGGTTGGTGAGTGGATTTCCCTCGGGCACACACAGAGCAGGCAGAAACAAAGTCTACAACATCTCGCCGCCAACCTGGCCACCAAAACCGACGGCTGATCAGAAAAACCGTTCGGCTGATTCCGGGATGGCAGGCTAACTTTGAGTCGTGCCCCCATTAAAAAGTTAAAAAGGCAAAAAGGGAATAACGCAGTCAGAACCCAGTGTATTTGTCCATCAATGTGTGACAAAACATTCTGTGTAGTAACACTCTGCAAGATATTTTGTAAATCACAAGTGAAGCGATATCGGTCTGCGGTTTGAACTTGGCCAGGCCGGTTTGAGATGGCTTTGTCACAGCAAAGCATTTCTTGATTGCAAGCAGTTATATTGATTGTAGAAAATGTATAATCATTATATTTACAATTATTCTGACAATTAACAAGCTCATTTGTCAGCAAATTGAGTCGAAGCACCCACCTACCAAACTGTGGTAGGGGTTTGCGCTTTCTAGACCTGACTTTTCCATCTCTGATTATCATCAACTCAAACAAAAAGCAGCTTCAAATATGTCTCTTTGTATGCCATGAACTAAAAATATAAGTGTTTTTTTTTTTTTTTTTTAATGAATGGGAGACATAGTAGACCTAACTGTAAAGGCCGCTGATTTGACATGCGTGGGAAGACCTTTGATCAAGTGAAAGAAACTTATTGTAATGATGCTCCATCATACGACCTTGTAAAACGCTGGCATCATGAATTCAAACATGGCCAGAAATCTGTGGAAAAAGCTCCCAGACCTGGTCACCCGCCTGATCAGGCATCAGTCAGTCAAGTTGAAGGTGCCATTTTGGAAGCTCGACACAAAACTATTTCCCAAATAGCCCTAAAGTTCAAGGTTAGTACAGGGTCTGTGGAAACTATCACGTATGACCGTTTGCAAATGCATCAGATGT
This sequence comes from Hippichthys cyanospilos, assembly GCF_059441005.1. NCBI lineage: Eukaryota > Metazoa > Chordata > Actinopteri > Syngnathiformes > Syngnathidae > Hippichthys > Hippichthys cyanospilos. The sequence continues at coordinate 25,480,912 of NC_142373.1, read as the reverse complement.
CTGGCAGATAGATTCCCTGGTTGGTGACATCTTTCCAAAGGCGAGAACGCATCGAGTGCTCGAGGATGAAGTGGGAGATGTTTTAAGAAGATGAGTCAAAGTTTTTCAAAAGACAGATTAGACAGGATGAAGCCTTGCTCTATGACTATGATCCAGAGACCAAAGCCCAATCAATGCAGTTGAAGCACTTGGGACTCTCAACCTCCAACAAAGGCAATGGTGCAGCCCTCTGCTGGCAAGGTCATACTCACAGCCTGCTGGGACCAGGGCGGAGTAGTGATGACAGATTTCTTAGCTAAGGGTGACACAATTACTGGAGCCTATTATGCTTCATTTATGAGGAAATCAAGAGAAGCTATCAAAATCAAGAGGCGGGGCAAGATCAGCAAAGACATCTCCCTCCTACAAGACACTGCTCCTGTCCGAAACGCACATGTCGCCAGATCAGAAGCACGGGCAAGTGGCTATGAAATTCTCCCCCCCGTTTCCCCGACTCTCCTAACCTTGCACCCTCTGACTCTCACCTCTTCCCAGCCATGAAGCTGTTTTTGAAAGCAAAACGACACAAGACTGAAAGCCAATACTGTACTAGATCATATTAAAAGGTCACATCATCATTTGACAATGTTGTAGCTAGTTGCATTTAGAAGTGCAGAGTGCGCGGTTGGCTTCGATAGTAATTTACGTTTACGTTGATTTGTGTTTTTACGGAGCCCCTTTAGTGCCAGGGTATGAATAAAAAAGTACTTGCACTAATCCGTTCGCTCAGTTTCGTAATCCGTTTTCTCAGTTTACTAATCCGTTTGATTAGTTTACTGATCTGTTCGCTCAGTTTACTAAACCGTTCGCTCGTTTTAGTAAATCGTTCGCTCAGTTCACTAAACCGTTCGCTCTGTTTAGTAAACAGTACCCGCAGTTAACTGTAAACGCTGTGTTGAAGGGGGGGTGTCCTGGGTGATGACGTGAGAGTGGGGAGACGAGAGGGAGCGTTTGGAGTGAGTATGGAATATGTGTAAATGGTGGACGTAAGTCTGTTGCCCTCTGGTCTTTGCTCGAGTGGTGCTGATTAGAAACTGAAGATGGGAAGGCACTCTAACTGTGCCAATCAGGCTGGATATGCTGGCCAGGACAGTTGCATGCGTTTTATGGTTGACTTTTAGTATTTAAGGTTGGACAGTGCTGACCAACCAATAAACTGTTTAAAGCGCAGTTCTGTGTGGTTGTTCGGGCACTGCTCTCTCTTGACATATGGAATAAATGGGTGTCGGCTGTTCTCTCCAAGAATTACAACTTCTGTGTTTCCTTCCTGTCTAATGAAAAGTGTTTGAAACACTGTCGGGGTTATCTTTAAAAGTAGACTAAGACAAGCCCTGCTGCAAAACAGCAAGATAGTAACTCGGACCAGCCAAGATTGACTTTTCTTTGCCGGCAAAGGGAAACGCTTGGCGTGCATTCCCATGCGTTGCCAACAGCGTTCTCGTCGCTCAAGCGTCCGGGCGCCACCAACAGTTGGGCCAAGGTCCCGGCTCACACTTACCTGCGTGGACAGCTGCAGTCAAGATGAACGAGAACTGCATTGATGGATAGAAATGCACACTATTCTAGACAAGAAATAAGCACATAATGATAACAACCTAATATATGATTCCCTTCACAAACACCTCATTCAGGACACGCTGCATTATTAATAGTTTAAGGGACAGTGTGTAAGATTGTCCATAGCTATCACAAACGTGGCCGTCTCTGGAGAAGTGCCACCCCCCATGTAATATAATTTAATGATAACTAGATCCATAATTATATTTAAAACATCGTTGGTCATTAAGAACTCATTCATTTGCAAGTTAGAATCATTTAATTTATTCCTTTTTAATGAAAAAAATCTTACACACTGTCCCTTTAAGTAAAGATGAAAGGACAGTGGCAGATTTTGTGTAGATCCCTCAACGACGACGCGGACTAATAGCAACAATGACAAAAGCAACATTTGCAAAATATTTAAACCGTAATTTTTGCTGAATATACGCAGCAGGAGGTGAAGCGCGCAGAGACCGTCTGGAAATTGTAAGATGCAGGGGGTGATAACACCATACTAAGTCAACAAACACTTCAAAGAGCTCTATGTGACATCATTAAAACCTCTATTTTGGAAAAAAAAAATCTTTAGTTTTAATTCGGGGAATATTTTATTCATATTCATCATTAATAACCTCCAATTTGCAGACGGTCTCTGCAAACATCAACTCTTGCTGTGCGTGGAGGTCAATGTTTATTCAACAAAGATGCAGGAATGACTCACAAATAAATGCCACTCCTCACTGTCAATGAATCTAATCTTAATGTATTTTACGAGCAGAGCGTGACCCATCTTTGTGTCCCAAGTCACCAGATAATTGAGAAGAATTGCCTTATTGAATCTTTCTAAAAATAATGAGGGGGTTGACTGACCGATCAGATTTTTGTTTAAGGATGGTACCCGTTTTCATACGTTGCTAAGATACATACGATCCCAGGTAAGCACACAAAAGAACAACGATTGGACAAACTCCATTCACCTTCGAAATGGCGATGTTGCTCAGCGGGACGATAAGGCCGAGCAAGGCTAAAATGATGGGGATCTTCTTACCAACTCGGCAATGTTACCATGTGACTTTACCTGGCCAATAAATAGTTTTCAACGAGGATCTCGCCCATCAACCTCCATTGGTGTTTGAAATGTCCTCCTTCCTATATGCTGGTCCTTGAATACGCATTCGGCGAGGCACAATCAGCAAGGTTTTGCTTCTCCTTGACGTCATCTTCAAACTTTGTGCCTTTGCCTTTCAATTTGATAGTAATCCGTCTCACGCTTGTTGTGTGTCAATGTTAAACGATTAGGTTAATCATTTCAAGTCTGTGTTGCTGTATTGTACGTCTACAGTGCAGCAACAAGTTTGGACACACCTCATTCAATACGTTTTATTTAGGAATACAGTACTGTACAGTACTGTATTTACATTGGGCGGGCACTAGGACCATGTCTCTCACCCAGTAGACAATTTGGACTGAAGCTTTGGTGCTTTATATCCTTGTGGCTTTTTGTATTTGATGATTTGCACAATGTTGTACAGTTTTGTGACGGCAAGTGAAGAGACTAGAACAGCAACGTGTAGTTTCATCGTCTTGCCACAACATTGTAGATTCGAACTAACATCATCACAACTATGAATAAACACATGGGGAGTTATGTAGCCTTAAAAAAAAAAACAGTCACCCTTTTACTTATCATTTGGCTTGGGACAATCAGTTGTGGGTTGCAAAAGTCATCCCTATTGGACAACTGTTAAAATTCAGTATATTACAACAGTATAATCATCATTTCTGATAGTTAAGGTTAGGAGCTAGGAAATGCAACTCTTTGTTATATTCTGTCCACAAGTGTAGCAGTACAATTGCGTGTGTGTGTGTATAGGAGTGTGTGTGCATATTTGCATATGCCTGCAACTTGGTGCAAGGTGAAAGTATGTCTTGTGTGCGTGTGTGCATATTTGCATATGCCTGCAGCTTCGGTGCTATGCGAAAGGGTCTTCTCTAAAACTGAAGAGGTCCTCAGTAAAAAGAGGAACTAAATGCTGCAAAAATTATTTTATTTTTGATTAGAAAATATGTAAAACACCTAAATACCAGTCCCAGTGTCACAAGCATAGAATTTACCTACCAAATCAGTATCCTGTTGCACAACCATTTCACTTTTTCTTTTTGTAAAACTGACACAATAGTGTCTTACTTTTTCATGATTAGGAAACATTAGTGGCGGGTGGATGGTTCAGTGGGTGAAACCGCTGATCTTGGACACTTTAGACATCAACAGGGATCAAAATTCAATCAGGACGAACTGGCCTCCCATGGATAATGGGTGGGTTACACAGAAAAGGCATTCAGTTTAAAAACTGTGCAAGTATATTAAGCACATGACATGCTGACAGGGAACGATGTTCTCAAAACTGTTCATTTCAACTCATTGTTATGGGTCATTTTAACCACTTTTGTTGGATCAAAATCTTGACCCAATGTGCTGGTTCATTTCCTTGACGCAATTAAGTTTTCGGACCTAGCACCTGGGTTAGCTGTTATATCAAATTTGGGTTACTTATTAGCTTTAAGACCGTATGATCTCAGGTTGATCTCAGGATCTTCAGGTCCAAAAGCTGTAAAAAAAGTAAAATAGGAGTAGACCCAGGGCCTTGAGATACCCTGCATTTGCCCCATCCCTTCAGCCTCGAGCAATAGACTGCTTTTGAATGCCATCTGTTGCTGCAACAGCATCATCTGCCTGCATGGAGAAGAAAGTATAAGCAAGACTTGATATTAACCATACTAGAAAACACTGAAGTGCATTTACGTGGAGAGTAGATCTCCCTGCTTCCTGGACTCTTCATTGCCCGTCAAAGCCTGTTCTTCTTCCCCCTGATACTCTTCATCTTTGGTCCTCCTCTCCTCCTTTTCCTGCTGTTTCATAGTAAGGTACTTATCTCTTTCACTGTCATCCATTTTCTGCAAGAGCTCCTCCTGCCTCCTCTGTTGCTCCAGGTGCAGATGCTCCAATTCCTCTACAATAAAATAAAAATAATATTTATTATTGGTCGCATTAATGGTGGTGGTGTTGTCACATGAGAAGCGGGATTTGGACCCGGAAGCAAGCAGAACACCATCTATCCATCCATTCGTTCATTATCTACCACCATATCCTGAGTCAAGTTGTGGGGACAAGCCCAGACTTCCCTCTTCCCGGCCACTTCGTCCAGCTCTTCAGGGACAATCTCCAGATGTTCCCAGGTCAGCTGAGACACAGTCTTTCCCGTGTGTCCTGGGTCATCCCTGGGGTCTCCTTCTGGTTGGACATGTCTCACCAAGGAGGTGTCCAGGAGGCATCCTGACTAGATACCCGAGCCACTTCAGCTTGCTCCTTTCAACGTGGAGGAGCAACAGCTCTACTCAGAGTCCCTCCCGGATGACCGAGCTTGTATCTTTGATCTTGTTCTTTCGATCACCACCCACAGGTCGTGACCATAGGAGAGGGCAGGAAAGTAGATTGACCAGTAAATTAAGAGCCTCGCATTTGGGCTCACCTCCTTCTTCACTACAATAGACAGGCAGAGTCTGCATCAAAGCGGACACTGCACCGACCGCCTGTCGATCTCCCGCCCCATCCTTCCCTGCCTCGACATGACCCCAAGATACTTGATACTTCCTCCACTTGAGGTAGAAACTCATCCCTGACCCGGAGAGTGCAGTCCACCCTTTCCAAAATGAGGATCATGGTCTCGGATTTGGAGGTGCTGATATTCATCCCAACTGCTTCACACTCTGCTGCAAACTACTCCAGGAAGATTTGGAGGTCACGGCCTGAAGAAACCAACCATACCACATCATCTGCAAATAGCATAGATGCATTGCTGCGACCCCCAAATTAGACCCCTTCATGCCTCAGCTGCACTTAGAAAGTCTGTCCATAATAATAATGAACAGAATCAGTGACAAAGGGCAGCCCTAGTGGATTCCAACCATCACTGGAAACAAAACTGATTTATTGCCAGCTATGCGGAACAAACTCTGACATCGTTGGTACCCCTGTACCAAGCCCCACCTCCAGGCCTGGCTCCAGAGGGGTGCCCCCGGTTACTCGCATCGAGGCAAGGGAAAACTAGATGCAATATTTCTATTCTTCATTAAGGGTTTATGGGTTGTGCTTAGACCGGTCCCTTACAGTACCTCGGACCTGTTTGCCAAAGGCATAAAGCCCCAGACAACTTAGCTCCTAGGATCATTGGGACACGCAAACCCTTCGGGCAGGGTAAGGTGACGTCCCATGGAGGGGCAGGCAGAACATGCGAGCGGAAAAGGTGAAAGTCTTTATACACAAAAATCTAATGTAACCACAGAAGATTAGAATCTCGGATACTGACAGTCGGACAACATACATCAGCTAACAGGGAGCTTAATATTTTACATAAGTAAAGGACCCTAGCACCTGACAAATTGAGGAACCAGTCACAACAAGACCCCATAACATTAATAAATATATAAAAATGATATGACCATAATGGCCAAGGTGAAAAATGCATGAACATAGAAAAGGCATAGCAAATGATATCACAACTATTATTTACATCACCTTTCCTCCTCCTTGCCTCCTCCACCCTCATCTTCTGAAGTTGCGGCATTTGTCGTCTTCGCTCCTCTTGTCGCCTCCTTGCCCTCTCTCGCTCCGCTTGCTCACGTCCGGCTCGCTCCTGCTCCTCTTCTTCACGCTTCCTCCTCACCTCCTCCTCTGCGAGCTTCCTCATTCTATGGTTGGTGAACCAAAGCGACCACAGAAAGCTTTGCAGGACAGGCTTAAGATGTTTCTTACCTGAGATGTTCAACTCTCCTCCTCCGTTCCTCCTCCAGCTCATTTCTCATGTTATCCTTCATCCTCTTCCTCTCCTCCTGCACCTGTATCCTTTCTTCCTCCTCTTGTTCCCTCCTTGTCCTTTCCACTTCTTGCCTTCGTATCTCAACTTGTTCGGCCAGGCGACGAGGCTCCTCATTGCCTCTGGAGTTCTAAAACCCAAGCGTTAGTCAACCTCTTTTTAACGTCCCTTCAGCCATAAAAAAAAAAAAAAAAAAAAAAAAAAAAAATCATGGCAATGAATAGTCTGGAAACACCTTTGAAATTCACAAACACATTTCGGAGATTGAGAAATTCCAGCTATTAACTCTTGATGATGCAGAATTGTGAAGTGAAAGTTATTCCAGGTCAATGAACTCTTACATTACCTGAACACATTTTTATGATCACAAAAGTTGACTCCTCAGCATCTATTTCACAACTTATACAAGGCCTTTATAGTGCTGATGACCAACCTCAGACTTCACCAGTTTTAACATCAGCTTCTCCTCGGTTACTATGATGGGGGTGCATGACGACAGCAGTTGACCTTGAGCGGATGTGAGGACACTCTTGTCGGTCGATACACTCTCACAGGAAGACCTCAATGAGCTTTTCGCATTGAGGCCCATGAACACAGAAGGAGACATCCGAAAACTGACTGAATGAACACTGTGTTTATCGTCAGTGAAAAAACACTCATCATCTTCTTTTATGCTCGTGTCAGCTTTTATTTTTTCATTAAAACGTCTGGGGGAATCAAGGTTGACGTCTTCGCGTGCTTTCTGTTCATCTGACACCTCAGTTTTCTCCAGACCATCATCCATTTGTTTATGTGGGGGAAAATTAAGAGCATCTGCAAATGAGAAAGAAAAGCATAATTATTTTTAATATTTTAAACCATTCTTTTCACACGTACTTAAGGCTTACCCAGGGAATCATAGGCAAACCAATTGGGACACAACTCTTAATAAATTATTCACGTGTTGGATTAGAGTTGAATGATTCTATAAACATTTATATGTCTATGTGTCCAACTTTGCGGGAATCGTTTAGGGAAGTTCCTACTACAAGAGTTGTACTGTAGTTTCACAGGTAGATGTTTTGGGTCCATTCACATGCACAGTTTGACCACACATTTTCCTTGATCCCAAATACTTTTGTATTACTAGGTTGTTACCATATTTGTGGTTTAGCTTTGCTCGTCGCATTCTTCTGTTTGATTCATCCTTCTTTCTTTTCTCCTGTTTTGTTGCTTCCTTTATTGTCTTCTCACCGTTCTTTCTTCCTTTGATACCTCCCTTGTTTTTCTGAAACTATCATGCGGGTGAGCAAGAGAAAAAAAAACTGATAACAAATCATACGAGTTCTCACCACAGGTGTTAGTGCAGAATGTTGTTGTATTTCTGCTGCATTTTTCTCAGACTGCTTGTCATCTATGTGGCTTTTGGTCAGGCTGGTATCACTCTCTTTCTTTCTATCATCTCCAGCTGAGTTCTTTCTGGATTGCATCTTTCCTTCTTCTTGTGACTTCACAGTTTTCATATCCTTCCCCCTTCATGAACATACATCATTAATATAAATGTAGAGTCATCGTTCAAAATGAATTGTTGTAAACATTTTAACATTTTAAGGGGACGTCCAAGTTTTTTGCAACGAGGGACAGATGAGGATTAGGGCAGAATGTGGGGACAGGGTATATTGTGGCTATTTTTTTTAAATGTTCACTGAACTTTTGGATTGAAAAACAGGAAAGTATGAGGCATGATCATTTTCAAAAAGAAGTATGCGTGATTAATAATTCGTATCGATGGTAAATGGTAAATGGAGTTTCACTTATATAGCGCTTTTCTACCTCCGGTACTCAAAGTGTACCAACTGATGACGAGGCATCAGGAGCAACTAGGGGTTCAGCGCCTTGCTCAAGGATACTTCGACATGGTCGCGATGGTCAGGGGATCGAACTTGCAGCCTCTCGGCTGGGAGACGACCACTCTACCACCAAGCCATGCTGCCCCGAGCCATGCCGCCCCAATCAGAGCAACAATGTGCGACTACAAATCAAAACAGAAGAGATTCGTATGTACAGGCGCCAATTCACAAGGGAGGGCCCATCAGATGGAAACGTTTATCAGGACAGACAACCAGCACTATGATTGGCTGGCAATTTGTCAAGGTTAAAGACAAAAACGGGTACTATTTTTGTTCTCCTTCTCCAAGGTACATTTTTTAATGCAATGTACCGTATAGGGTTCACATAAGAACTCCTCGGTATGAACAAGTACTGTTCATAATTTAAAATCTACACCAATGGTGCAAATAGGCAGAGGCCTTTTCGAACCACTCAGTGCCTCTTTTGTTTGGACGTAATGAATGCCTTTCAAAAGACCCCAGTGGTCTATGGAATTCAGGTTTAAGAAAAAAAACAGTAAGAATCATTATCTATTGAAGGGAACATCAAATTAGCTTTCTGTGCACTTTAAAACAGTTCATGGTTCTAGTGAGAAAAAAAAAAATCTGTTGTATAATTTTCCACAAAACAGGCCCTTTTCAGTTTCAAGGAAGTACTGTGATACATACTGAACTTTTTTCATCATATAATCGATATCCAGTATCATTTAGATCTGCCTACGTTACCATAGTTTGTCAATTGTGCCTCCTAAATGAGTCTCGCTTTTCATTTAGCTTGAGTTGCACTTTGTTAACATGAAACCATGACTGTGACTTGTAAGAAATTTTCAAAACCTTGTTAGCTCCACTAATGTTAAGTGCCTGTGATTTCCAACTACACTTGTGCATCTAATTGTGCACATCATGGTAGATACATGGTAGATCCTTCACTTTAGGCTGTATGTTGGCAGGGTTATCGTTAAATTGCTTTTTTTTTTCTTAATGGAGGTAAAACTCTAGACAGTACCATTTGAAGGCAAATCTGAACGCGTCTGTCCAGATTATGCCATATAAAGTACATAATGCTCAAAGGCATAAGGGTCAGCTTCATAAACAATGAGTAAAAGTCATAATAGCAAAGAATGGATGAATGCATTTAATTTTGATTTTTACCAAACGTGGACTAGACCATATCTTGAGCACTGAATGATCCTTACTTAAGTTGCAGTCAAGTTCGCACAACCAGGGGTAAGTGATTTAAAAAAAAAAACAAGGGATGGCTTGACTTATCTACGACGGCCAGTTCAAACGTGAGCTCCTGTGAAATAAATGAAAATAGAAATGGTCATTGAAAGTGTGTTTTGTCTCACCTCGCAGCTTCCTCGACAGTGTCTTTCTCTATGTCCGTCTTTAGTCTCACTGCTTCCTCTTTTGGTGTTTTTCTGGTGTCAATACCTTGTTGGAGGGAGGTGGTACTGTCAAGGCAAAGTTACAAATATTTACATTTCTTTAGAAAGTGATTAAAAAAAAGGGATGGCTTGACTTATCTACAATGGCCAGTTCAAAAGTGAGCTCCAGTGAAATAAATGAAAATAGAAATGGTCATTGAAAGTGCCATCTGTGCTTTTGTCTCACCTCGCAGCTTCCTCTACAGTGTCTTTCTCTATGTCCGTCTTTAGTCTCACTGCTTCCTCTCTTGGTGTTTTTCTGGTGTCAATACCTTGCTGGATGGAGGTGGTACTGTCAAGGCAAAGTTACAAATATTTAAATTTCTTTAGAAGCTCAATACATACAGTGGGGTCCCTAATATTGAGCAAATTCATAGTATTACAGTATTTACAGTGAAAAGCAACAATTTAGTAGTTATTGCTGACCGCCCATAAATTCTCCAAAACCACTAATTTTGTCTTAAATAAATTCCACAACTTTTTTCAACATAACAATGGGCCCCCGGTTTACGAACCCCGTTTTACATATTTTTCGTCTTACAACGTGGACCTCAGCGTTTTTTTGTCCCCCTCTTCCGCACAAACCTTTCGTCTTACGAACCATCCAACATGCCGGTCAGTGTGTCCGCACTATTTTTTTCGCTTTGCTGCATCAACAAAAACAACTTTTCTCGCATGTCACGGAAATGCCGATATGCTATTGGTCGATTAAGGTCACAGTCACGGTCTCAGTCACGGAGATGCCAATATGCTATTGGTCGATTAAGGTCACAGTCACGGTCTCAGTCAAGGAGATGCGGATATGTTATTGGCCGGCGTCACGTCAATCACAGAAATGCCAATATGCTATTGGCCGAACACCCTCATCTAGTTTGATGGCACGAGCTGGTTGGTGTGTTGTGAAGACTTTGCAAACTTTATCTGTTAGACATGGCTTTTAAAATTGCAAGTGGCGGTAAAGGAAGAAGTAAGAGGATGATGACAATAGAAATGAAGCAGGAGATAATAAAAAAATACGAAGGAGGCGCACGCATAGTTAACCTTGCAAGTGAGTATGGCCGTAACCACTCGGCAATCGGTACAATTCTCAAGAACAAGGAAGCTATTAAAGCATGCAAGTCTTCTAAGGGCATGACTTTCCTTGCCAGGGAACGGGCCTCGGTCAACAACAAAATGGAGAGGCTTCTTCTATGACGGATTAAAGAGAAGGAAATCGCCGGTGATATGTTCTCGTTTAAGAAAAGTTCTCGTTTAAGAAAAAAAATAATACAAATTCTGCGGGTTCATCTCTGCTCCCCTCCGCCTCCACCCACCACCAGCTCAAGTCACGTCGCCCCAAAGGTAAATGTAATTTTTCCTTTGCATATTTATGTTATTTAATTTAACTGTACAGTAGATTATGTTACTAATTTTTAATATGTGTATAAAGTCGTGATGTTTTTACCTAAGGTTTTTGCATGTGTTGCACACATTCACTAATTAACATAGGTTTGGATTGCCCATCATATGGCCAATTCGAGTTACGAGCCTAGCCGCTGAACGGATTAAGTTCGTTACACGGGGGCCCACTGTACTGTACTTCCTTGGGACAAAGACGACATTATCTCACTTATCTTACTTGTATTGTTTTGGCCTGGGCACAACACATTGAAGGTGAATTTTAAATAGCAAATTCAAATAAAAATGTAAAGAAAATTATTGCACTTTTTTTAATGTTTAGGGTAGAAAGTATGATTCACACCTGTCCCATATACCAGCGGTTCTCAATTGGGGGTTACGAGTAACCCTGGGGATGAATTAATGCATTTCAAAGTATATATATATATATATATATATATATATATATATATATATATATATATATATATATATATATATATATATATATATATATATATATATATATATATATATATATATATATATTTACTGTAAATTTTTAACAATATGCAAAAACCTGTGTTCACATCACATTTAATTATATAAAGAACACCTTGCCTAAAACCCACTGGAATACTGTGATTACTGAAATTAATAGGGACAGTCAAACAAATAAATCCCTGATAACCCTCTTCCATTTTGATTTAGTATCTTTGGAAAGCCTTACACATATCAGTGCATCAAAACAGACAACCTGCATGCTCAACCCGCTTCTTGGCAAAATTGTTAAAAAATAGTTTCCGATTTTAGGACCCTCTGTCTTGAATATTATGAAGATATCACTGTCCACTGTGACGGTATCAGAAGCTTTTAAGACAGCTATTATTCAACCACTACTTAGCAATCTAACTCTGATTCGGAGAATCTCCTTTAAATATGTTTTGGTATTTCAGACTCAGCACTTCCTAGGTTCAGATCTTACCTGTGGCAATTTAGCCTCTGAGTTGTATAATGTCACATGTGCTGTTCTGCAAGGATGAGAACTTGGTCCTCTATAATTTAGTATCTACTTGGTGATATGATATCTCAATATCGTATTAGTTTTCATTGCTACACTGATGATACCCAAATTTATGCATTTACAAATAACTGAGCCATATAATTGCTCTAACATGGAGGCTTGTCTTGAGGGAACAAACAATGGATGTCTTGTGACTTTTTGGTTTGAGAGGTTGATTATTAGCACCACTCATTTTCAGCACCTTTTGAGGAACACCAGTCTGAATGTTGATAAATGTTACCCGAAGTGATTCAGCAAAAAAAAAAAAAAAAAACCTCAGCGTGTTATCGGACTCAACTCTCTCCTTTCAAGTGCACATTGGGGACATTACGAGAACTGCCCCTAGGGATACAGAAACATAAATTTATGCATTTGTCTTGTCCGGCTTGTGTACTGTAACATTTTATTTTCTCGTCCTCCCATGTCTAACTTCAAAAGTTTGCAGTCAGCACTAAATGGTGCAACAAGACCCCAAACGAGAATGAGGAAGTTTGATCACATTACCCACATTCTAACCAATGTGTATTGGCTTCAAATGCACCTGAGGTTTCAAGATTTTGTTGATCACTTGTAAAATATGTTATGGCCAAGCATCTTCCTATCTCACCGATTTAGAATTACTGTATGTTTCGTCCAAAAATCTTAGCTGAAAAGATGTTAGTTTCTTAGTGACCTCAAGAGCCAAAAAGAATTCCACCCTCAATCGAGGTCACCAAAGTCTCTTCTTGGTATGAATTCTTGACCTGTGTTTTCACAAAAGGTTTATTCCATGCTTTATGCCAAAGCCTCTGGCAGAAGCTCACAGAGCTCACAGAACTATAGTTACAGCCGTAACTAATTATCAATCCATTTAACTGAATTAAACGAGCTAATTCTAAAAATTAAGATTCATACCTAAGTCTAGATTCCAGCGAAGTCATCGTGTCATTCACAAACTGGTCACTTGGAACGGAATTGGCTTTTGACATTTGTTTAAACTTCTCCTCCTCCTCCTCAGCATTGCTACCTGCCCTTAGTGAAGATTTTACAACTTGAGTTTTAACATCTTGTTTGGCTTCCAACCGTGTTTCCACTACTGGTTCTGCTCTCTTTGTATTTTCATTTGTTGTAACCACTAAAACAAGAAGGACTGACTTTAATACTTTAGAGAAAAAAAGCAGTTAAATTGATGATGGATATATGAATGGATTACCTGAATTAACATGGCTGTTATGTGGCATTAAATCCGGCTCTGCAGACCTGTCAAGATCTAAGCACTAGTTTAACAACAATTGTTGCAAAAGATTGTTTGGATTTCACAGAAGAACAAAGAATCACAAATTTGCACATTCTTAGGAAACACTCACCATTTGAATGGGTGCACAATATTGAACATCTCCAAACAGTACCCTTTTTAGTTCTTCATCTTCCTCTGCGAAGAGAAAAAAAAGGGGGGCTTAGAAAATGTCACTGCCATTTATTTGTTTCTTGTGTGAAGACAAAAGCCTTTACACGTTATTCCTCTTTTATATTTTTCCCGTTTGACGTGTTTCAACTCATTCCCAGTTCATCAGTTTCACACCATTCCAATGTCATTTTATTCCAAATAATTGTGCGACGACGGCTTCTATTTTTCTCATTCCAATTATTTATCGTTTTGCCACAATTCCCTGTTTTCCACCCCCAAAAATCCCAATGACTTAACATTGAGGGATTTTACATTTCGTATTTACAGCCTTTACATTTTATATTTTCAATATTTAGCTCATTCATCTCGCCTTAGGGATATTCCCATCATTTTAGTAATTTATCATTTCTAATATTTTCCCATAATTCCATATTTTTCACCCGTTTAGTAATTCACAATTCATTTCCAATGGGAGAGCTTCCCATTCACTCCCAATTGGAGATTTAAAATTTCACATTTTGAGCTTTCCCATTTCATATTCACAACATTCAACTCATTCATATCACTTTATGGATCATTCCCATCATTCCAATAATTCATACATATGAATATTTTCCTATAATTCCATATTTTTACCTCAATATTTCAATATTCATTTACACTGGGAGATTTAACATTTTACATTTTGAGCTTTCCCATTTCACATTCACAACATTTAACTCATTAAATTCTTCTTAGGGATCATCCCCATCTTTCCAATATGAATAAAAATCATTCATATATAGTAATATTTTCCCATAATCCCATATTACATACTACATTATTTAGTCTATTCAAATGATTCCAACTTTATATGTTAAAGATTGTTCTTTCCACTGGCATACACTCCCTTTCACCTATTAATTAATGTTTTTGCCATTTGAATACCCACATAATTTCCACTTTTCCAGTTTTTACCCAGTATCTAATACAGTATATTATTCCAACTTTATCTGTTAAAGATTGTTCTTTCCATTGCTATTCACTTCCTTTTACTTATTAATTTATGTTTTGCAATTCGAATACCCACACGGTTTCACTTTTTCAGTTTTTCCCTTGTATCTTTTACATGATTTTGCCTTTTCAAACCGTTCCTACTTTATATATTAAAGATTGTTCTTTCCTTTGCCATACACTTCCTTTCACCTATTAATTTATGTTTTTGCAATTTAAATACCCACACAATTTCCACTTTTTTCAGTTTTTCCCTTGCATCTTCTACAATATTTGTCCTATTCAAACCGTTCCACTCTTGTAATATTCACATTTCTTCATAGATTAAACCCATTCAAACATTCTTCTGTATTGTTTAAGTTTTAGCACAAGTCATCCAAAAAATTCTTATCCCGATGGACATACAGTATGTGGTGGAGTTCAATGTATTTAAATCATTAACTCATTCAAACTCAGAGGTCGTATATTTATGTTTTTTAAGATCTGTTTTCTCCCTGGCCAACTTTAAATATACCGCTTGAAGAAGTATGCTTGCAGCGCCATAAAAATGTAGAGTGCTATACCCAGATCAACCTCTCCTTGGGCTCGGGCAGATCAGTTTTTTTTTTTTCTTCCGCCGTGTCAAGTTTATTCTTGAACAGAGGTATTTAAAATAATGACAATTTCTCTAATATTGTGTCAAAGTTTTAGCAAAAGCAGTTTTGGTGAAAAAAGCTCATTTCCGGCTTTAGAAGTCATTTCAGGAAGAAGATTGGCTCACTTTGGTGCTCTGTGTCATTGTTGTCACCAAAGAGTTGGTGCTGGTACGTGTCATTGAGTGACAGTTGAATAATTTCCCCATCAGGGCCAACAATCAGGCACCCAACAGCTTGACCATTCTGCAAATCTGACAACACACCACATTATTAGTGTAATGGAAAATAAGTACTAGCATAACATTTTGTTGCTCACTGACAACCTGGTTTTATTTAATCAAAGACCCTTTCATTCAAGTACATGTACTGTAGCTAGAATGAGATGACCTTGACAGATAAGTGAGTTCTACACAGGCATATTATATGTTATGGTTTTTGCCCCACTTCTTGTTGTAACTGATTCTACTCTGCTGTCCATAGGTGGGCACTTCATAATCACTGACAGACTGTCCGTCAGTCCGTCGCCGATGGACAACCGTTTTGCTGCCAGACTTTATTTTACTTGCACTTTTTGTCACAAATTAAATCTAGATAAATATGAATGAAAGGTTTTGAAAACCGTATTCAACAAATGTTGGTCAAGCAGTTATAAATGAGAACCAACATTTATCAGTATCATGTAAAGCATAATAATGCCATCAAGTGGACAAGATTGCTAATCACACTCTCGTGCCAGCTGCATTCCCTGAGATGTGGGTTAATAATAATGATGGTGTATTAAAGCCTAGGGTTAAACCCCTTAGCTGGCTTTGTTTTCGTGTTGCACTTATATTACTGTATTGTGCCTCAATTGCAGTGTAACTGTAGAACTACAGACATGGTGTTAACTTTAAATGTAAGTTGAAGGGATTTATAGTTTAACATATGATAATGAATTGTATTAATTTTCTCTGGACACATTGTGTAATATACGGTAGATTGGTTGCTTCTTCTTGCTTGACTTGTGATAAGATCAGTTGGGCATTGTGATCTGCTGTGACATCAACAGGAACATGCGCCATAATACCTAGAAGTGAAGGAGAGCGCCACCGGAGCCTATTGTTTCATTCTCAACATCGAACACACATATCAGTCGATTGGCACAGGTCTGGGACTGTGGGGGAACTCCAGTGTTGAGGTGGCTAGATTCGTACCCTCCACTCGAAAGGGGGGAGCAGAGGACCGAAAACAAATCAACATGCTGCCACAATTACGAGCGTGCGGAAAAAAAATGTGAGCGTTGAAAATAAAACTGTGCGAGCGAAAACAGATTTTGAGCGCAGAAAAAAGTTCTTGAAAAGAAGTTTCTCGCTCAAAATTCCTTTTTGCTTGCTCGCAATAGCATTCTCGCGCTCAACATCTAGCTCTCGTTCGTGAAACTGCTCCCTCCCTCGCTCAACATCTCGTTTGCTCAACATCGAGCTCTCGCTCGCTCGAGTCGTCCTCTGCGCGCGTTGAGTTCTGCTCACGCGTTACGTTTGTGCCACAAAACCAGCCAATCAGAGCTTGTAAAAGCACATTGATTGACAGCTTGGTATCCAATGAGATTGCTTGTTGTGTTCACCCGGAACAAGCAATTGAGAGTGCGTCACATCGACGTGGGCGGGAGGAGGTGGGCTTATATTATTAAAGTACAAAAACTAACAAGGTATTTCTGTCAAATGATACAATACAGCAATAATAATCATATTAAAAGTAATTCTCCAGCCCAAGTCCGTGTTGACGCACTCTCGTTTGCCCTTTCCAGGTGAACACAGGGCAAACGAGTGTGCATCAACGGATAACGTACAAGCAATCTCATTGGATACCAAGCTGTCAATCAAAGTGCTTTTACAAGCTCTGATTGGCTGGTTTTGTGGCACAAACGTAACGTGTGAGCAGAACTGAGCGAGCGCAGAGGACGACTCGAGCGAGCAAGAGCTCGGTGTTGCGCAAACGCGATGTTGGGCGAGGGAGGGAGGAGTATCGCGAGCGAGAGCAAGATGTTGAGCGAGAGAGGGCTATCCCGAGCGAGCAAAAAGGAATTTTGAGCGAGCAATTTCTTTTTCTGTGTTCAAACTCCATCGGCGCGCGCTCAAACTCTTATCATTACGCCCTCAATAGTTTTTTTCTTGCGCTCAAAATCTGTTTTTGCTCGTTCAGTTTGATTTTCTCCGCTCAATTTTTTTTCGCGCGCTCGTAATTGTGGCACAAATATAACGCTATATCAGGGGACCAAGATCACTTCGGATTGATTAGTAAATGAATCCAGGGAATGATCCAGGGATCTCTATTTTTAACAATTGACTTGTAAACTGCATTAGACAATTTGGTAACAATAAATTTTCGAAGTGTTACTGACGCGACGAACGTGGGCGTGTTTATCCCAGCTCATAACCAAACGTGCAGGAATCTTTCACAAAGGTAAGTAAACAGCATTCTTCATGTGGGCCTGCAATCAAAGCTTAAATTAAATGTGAAAGATCCAACAAAGTACAAAAATTGAAAAAATAATTAGTATGAGTGCATTGTGTCATGAGTGCATACAGAAGTAGACCAGCGCTTGACGAACGATGGACCAGAAAAAAAGGGGCAAAAATACACTGACGGACTGACAATTACATTATTGTCTGGCTTAAAGAAAATGACAGATCAATGATGACAGACAGGGGGAGGAGCCCTGACAAATGTTGGACAAGCAAAAAAAAAATTGTAAATTGCCCACCTCTGCTGCTGACTGATATGCAAGTTGAACAGAGGATGTTACTCTTTATTGCTGACTTTCATCTTGTAGGAGTTCCCTCTTTTGAGTGAATAAGAATCTTCTCTCATACTTGTCCCTTAACACTCTCTTACAAATCACCAGATTGCTCTGTTAAGACGTGTCTTTGAAGTTTTAAGGAAATAATCCCAAAAAAGACCATTTGTTTTCCACTCTTTTACTGATCTGACTTAAACCCTAACAAAATTGCACAATAGTTGGTATGCCTGCACCTCTCTGATACAAGAGCAGTATGAGTAATTCTGCTATGCAATGCTATATTGTATGTTACTGTACGTTTAACGTAGGCATCTGTACCTCTCAGCTCTAATGGGAGTACCCCCCTAACCACGTTTCTCTTCTTGTTGAAGTCACAGGAATCTTGGAGATTCAATATTTGGTGTTGTAAAAAGGCAGAGGAGCTCTGCCTGCCTGGACCTCTGCATCCTTCAATGCATCCTGAGACTCCCCCTCGGAGAGGTTGAGAATCTTGGGAGTGGAGGAGAGAGCAAAGCACAATGACATTTTAAACACAGAAAAGACTCTGAAGAAAAAAATATATACACATATGATCATGCTCAATTTTGATGCACCGTTCTCTAGGGGCAGCAAAAGCTGTGATGTTTTCTTGGACTGCTGCCCATGCTGTAACATGTTCCCATAGAATGGTTTTCCGATTTTGTCACATTTTCCAGCTTTCTTTTTACGCTTCATCTCTTCTGTAATGGTTGAAGGATAGCACAATTTTACACATATCAAGTGAAAACACCATTGTGACGTTTTCTCACCATATTTTTTGACAGGAAGTAGTAGAGGAAGAAACACGGAACTTTGACGGGAGTCCTTCTGATATGCCTTTGGATGAAACGAGAGCCATTTTGGTTTTGTTTGGATCGCCTCCTGAGTCAGTGTTCCAATGGCATGCCCTATAGTGACGTGGTGGTTTTCTATAGGAGGTAAACACTGGTTGTGTTGTCCTTCATCGGTAATGGAACACTCCCGTCTCACCTGTAACATTCAAGTCAGACATAAAATGTTTTGGTCATCGTTTAAAATCACAATTTATTCTATTCTGTATGACATATATATTATATTATAATACGTATACAGTGGGCCCCCGTGTTACGAACTTAATCCGTTCAGCGGCTTGGCTCGTAACTCGAATTGTCCGTATGACGGGCAATCCAAACCTATGTTAATTAATGAATGCGTGCAACGCGTGCAAAAACCTTAGGTAAAAACATCACGACTTTATACACATATTAAAAATGAGTAACATAATCTACTGTACAGTTAAATTAAATAACATATACAAAGGAATAATGACATTTACCTTTGGGGCGACGTGACTTGAGCTGGGTGGAGGCGGAGGGGAGCATAGACCAACCCGCAGAATTTATTTACTTTTTTTCTTAAACAAGAACATATCACTGGCAATTTCCTTCTCTTTATTCCATAATAGAAGAAGCCTCTCCATTTTGTTGTTGACCGAGGTCCGTCCCCTGGCAAGGAAAGTCTTGCCCTTAGAAGACTTGCTTGCTTTCATAGAATTGTAGTGATCGTCGAGCGGTTACTGCCATACTCACTAGCAAGGTTAACAATGCGTGCGCCTCCTTCGTATTTTTTTATTATCTCCTGCTTTGTTACAATTGTCATCATCCTCTTACTTCTTCCTTTACTGCTACTTGCAATTTTAGAAGCCATGACTAACAGATAAAGTTTGCAAAGTCTTCACAACAAACAGAGCAACTCGTGCGATCAGGCTAGATGAGAACGTTCGGCCAATAGCATATCGGCATCTCCGTGACTGAGACTGTGACTGTGACCTTAATCGACCAATAGATATCGGCATTTCTGTGACTGAGACCGTGACTGTGACCTTAATCGACCAATAGCATATCGGCATTTCCATGACATGCGAGAAAAGTTGTTTTTGTTGATGCAGCAAAGCAAAAAAAATAGTGTGGACACACTGACTGGCATGTTGGATGGTTCGTAAGACGAAAGAATTGTACGTAAGAGGGGGGCAAAAAACCGCCACGGTCCACGTCGTAAGATGAAAAATTCTTAAAACAGGGGGTTCTTAAACCGGGGGCCCACTGTATATGTATTATTTCATATATAAAAAAAAAGAATACAGTTTCATAAATTGTGATGTTTTCATGAAAAAATTCTTATGTCAGCAATATTGGTTTTGAATTATTGACAAAAATATGAATTTTCGGCAGACATCCATTTCAGGATTTCTACAAAAACAACCTCCTCAAGGTCGTGACTTTTATTTCCCAGCAGCCAAAAAGTTCAAATTGTAATTTAAATTCATGAAAACACGAGACTGGTCGACAATGTGCACCTTTGTTAAGGAGTTTTTAATCTGACAAGCTAGCTATCGCGTCCCATTGACGTTGCCAACAAATGACCTGGAGTTACTCTTCTCGAACGTCAGTTCATGAAATACTGTAGTTACATAAATGTACAACCCAACAAATAAAAGTCCAAATATTTAAACAACATTGAGATTGCTCTGAATGAAAACACAAACACACCATTAAAACAAGCAAACTTTGGCCTAAGGAATTAATTGTAAGTTTAATGGAAAATACATTTTGAGGTTTAGGCCAACGAAACCTTTTGCCCATTTTGTTGGCATGGTAAACGTTCTCAGATTTTAAAGTTCAAATCTCAGATAATGTGTGTGTGCCTGTATGTGTGTGCACGTGTGTATAATATTCTCAATGTACAACAAGTAATTCAAATGCTAATACACTTCATGCAACTCACTGCCAGTGACTATTGCAATGACTAAAACGTCTTGATTATCTGTCAAACTACGGAACATTGCGATTAAAAAAAAAAAAAAGACAAAAACATGATCCTCAAATAAAATCCAGATCAATTCTTCTGTGGATAACTGAATTTCTTTCAAATAGGAAAGCCGCAACTTTTTATAATAACTGGATAAAATACCTTAAACATGGAACATTTAACCTAGATTTCCCTTTAAAGCAGTGCTTCTCAATATTTCGCAAAGCCCCACCTAGAAAAGAAAAAAACTTTTCCCCCCACTTGATCTTTTTTAACATTTGCAACCCTAATCCTAAATTAACTTTCAACAACTTGTCATTATTTTTTACAGCATTTATGCATTACAGTTTAGTCTTAAACTGAAAAAAATAACAAAGCGCATCAAAGTGCTTGAAACTAAAAAATTAACTGATGAACACTTTATTGCAATTACACTTCACATGACATCACCTCACGCCTGCCCAGGGGGGCCCGCCTCACTGTTTGATAAGCACCTTTTTAAAGTAATACCTTATAAATATTACTACAGAGAATAATACATTGAAGAGTGTTGGATTTAAATGGTAAATGCAGTGGACTTCTATACATATAGCGCTTAACATAGACTCACAGTCATCAACCCGTTCACACGCACATTCACACACCAGTGGAGGCTACTTAACGTAGGCTGCTGATTCACATTAAAAAAGTATGGACATTTGACACACGCATTAGAATTCTTTTGGCTTGTCCGATGAAATTACAGATGTGTTTGAAGCTAGTCACACGCCTCATTTGTTTGACGATGTGCTGTTAAAAATTCAACTTGTAACCGTATTTAAATAATCTCGGCTCAGGCGCCACATCAGCTCAGGCAGCCCTGGTTTACACTTATTTTACAATACATAGAGAAGAGAACCTTTCAGAATTTAAGTACAGTATTGTGTTAAGATGGACTTACAGCAAGTGGTTTCTGGTGGTCGGATTCAGGATTGATCGGTGCTTCAGCGCTCAGTGAGGGAAGAAACAAGTCTGTGGGGTGAACATTACAGTATTACGCACATGAACTTTGACGGACTTCCTCTACAGGCAGTACCTGCGTTTGTATTTGCTCCCTGTTCTTCGTGTGGCTTTGGCTCTGCAGGAATATGTCAACAAGAAAGCTTCATTATTCACACATTCTTGTTTCATTATTCTTTGTTTTGGTAATACACAAATAAACATTCTCACCTCTGCTATCATTGGTCTGGCTCACAGAAGTTTGAGGATCGACTATAGTCGCAGATACTCGGGGAACTCCAGCTGCATATTTAGGACTTAGGACAAGGGTCAAGTCAATCGTCTCCTTGGACTGTGAGCTCTTAGCATGTGACATATTGACCTGAAAAATAGGCTATTAGCTTACATGACTGAGTAGAGTAAGTCAAAATTCATCTGAGAAAATATACGATCATTTATATTGGAGTCTGATTTTTAGGCTTTGATGTACTTTTCAACCTTGAAGAACAAATTACAGGATACAAATACAATACAGCATATGCATCTCGAATCACCTTATGTTCCTCTGGTTTTATGAGGGTTGTGCGGTTAATACAGGACTGCAGATCAAGGACCAGATCCAACCGGACCCTCTGCTCACTTCCATGTGTAACTTTCTCATCTGCAGATAAGCTCGATTTAAAAGTTCAAGCAGATCAGGATGATTTAAAGCAGATCTTCACTTTGTGTTTTACCCTCAGACCGACTCCTTAAATGAGAGCTGTGTTCCTGATGGCCACCAAGCAACTTGGGGTGTTCTCGTATGCTTGCACGTTGGTTGTTAGGGAGTGGAGGTAAGGTAGGACTGCTTAACTTCCAGGTCAACTAGGTCGAAGATGAGCACCCTTAAAATTTATCCATACATTTTCTTTAACCCTTAGCCTATCCTGTGTAGAGATTCAGGGCGATCCATCCCAGTAGATACCAGACAAAAGGTGAACTACACGCAAATCATACCATAATATAATAAATATTGGGATAAAGCCTGCAATAAAGTTAGCATATATCTCAGAGTACAAGTCAAGTTTTTTTCCCTTCATTTTCAACCCTGTATTAGGGGGGTCAATTTATAACTATATACCTCAAAACAGACTAATTCTTTAACATGTATCTGTGTTTGAATAACTTTAATCTGAATGTGAAATAAGTAATATGTCATTTACTGAGCTTAAAATTATTACATTTACCTATAATTTGATATAGTGTGCGTCCGTTTTAGAGCATTGGCACAAAAAATATGTACTTTTGTCAAGTGTCCCTAATTGCCACTTTGTTGTTGTCAATAACGAGGCTGAGTGGATAATTTTTCGTCAGACTTTGACACATTATAAAAAGGAAAGGACGGCATGACTTGTCTCTTGATGGCTTGAAGAAACCGGCACGGATGTCTGCAGGTGAGCGGAAAAAACAGCAAGGGCAACTTTCTCCACTCTGATCTTGACTTGTCTCCTTCAGCCCTTAGACATGTGCTTAAAGAAGCCAGCATGGATGTCGGCAGGTGGGGGGTAGAAACAGTCAAAGGCAAACTCCCACGCTCTGATCTTACAACATTCGTCACTTGGGTAAAGAACATCCCAAGTAAGATGATCAGCAAATCATCTCTGAAGACCATTTAAGACAAATTGGGTGGGTCCGAAGAAGAACTGTAATAAAGATGTTTGAACAATTGATGAGGAGATAGGAAAGCACATCCGGGTGTTAAATGGGAGGAACTATTTGGGATGTCAGATAGTGATAATGCCTTTAAGGGCTTTTCGACAAACGAATATTCAGTTGTTTAAAAAAATAAAAAAATAAAGCATTGAAACTTCTTTTCAAAATCATTTCATGGTTTCAACATTAGTTCCAGCATTTGCATCTACGGCATGTGCACAATGCCTCGCACCCCCCCCCCCCCCAACCGCAACTGTATGATATTCGATATATGATGAAGAAATGCATCTAAAAGTAATGTAATTTACTGTAAATAACGCACACCGTATGTAATAATTAGACAGCCATGATCTATGTAACCACTAAAGTCAGGGGTAGACTTATGATCCCGTTTTTGTAAAACTCACCCGAATTAAAGTAAAAAAGGGGGGGTCGACTTATAAGCGAGGTCTTTGAGAAATACAATAAATGTGTGTAAATGTTTAATGTACTAAATGAGAATGTAAAATGTATTAAATACTGTAACTGCTGGATTATTATGTTTTCTTGAGGCTCTCAAAAATAAAGCTCTGTCAAAAAAAATTAAATTTTTAGGTTTGAAGGTATGAGTTCAAAAATTTAAAATAGTCCTTTAAATTACTTTTTGTAAAGTGAATAAGTGAACAGTGAAAAACTTAATGAAATTAGAAAGGCAGTTTTGTCTATGTATGTGAATGGAAAATATGCCAATTCTGGACTTTTAACTACGCAATCATGGACACTCGAGATTTCAGGATCTTAACATAGATGAATACCATTAATTTTAACGTATGATTAAAAGTTAGTTGGGTAAATGTTTAATTTCTCAAATATGGATCCAATTATTAGCCTTTGCATTGAACTACTTACAATAAGTCGCTTTCAGTTTTAGAATATTATGGTGCAGATGTTTGTAATGAAGTGAAAGGCAATAAACACTCACTTTCTGCCTGCCCACCTACCTGTTTATTCTTTTGACACAAGAGAGCATGGGGCCGGTGGTCTACTTCCTGCATTATCTGCTGTGTGGTCTGTTTCCTTCTGTCTGACACCTGTGGCCCACATTCTGCTTCTATTGTAACCATGTCCTACAGACACAGGAACATTTTGGTGCTGTCCTCATTGAAGTTTGAGTACTTTGAGGAACTTTTTTTTTCTTTTTTGACAAGGCCTCACTCATACTTGTGAGTACAGAAGGAGAGGTCCCCGGCGAGTGCTGTACGTCTTGGGGATGGTTGACTCATCGATCCTGAGTAGACTTGCGCTGGTGGTCAGACGTAGTCCTGCATCATAGGATTGCCAGGTGTGATAGTCCTACAGAGATGGGGTTAAATATTTTAATTACCATTTCGTGAATTGATGCAGTCCTCATGTGAAGCCACAATATCAAAATCGTTAGAATGACAAAATGTCCTGTATTTAAGTTATGGTGGCCCTGAAGTGAAAATCACACAAACAAAAAAATGAAGAAAAAAAAGGTACTCGCAAACAAAAACACCTTACAAGAGAGAAGCATGTAGGAAAAAAGGAGCATGCACAAAAACTCACGCAAGAATGAAAGAATATGCAAGAAAAACAAGCAACCAAAGAACATAGAGGCGCGCACAAAAAAAGCATGCTAGAAAAAAAGACCGCACAAGAAAAAAAGGGTAAACAAGAAAAAAGCATGTAGGAAAAAAGGAGCAAAATAAATGTTCACTATTGGAAGTGGTTGGTATGGCTGAGGGAAAGGGGTGTGGAATCACTGCTGATTGGACGTCAGGGGGCAATTGGACGTACACATCGTTTGTCTTAGAGCAGTACGTTAAGGGATGTACACAACGTTCGTCTTCAAGCCAAAGGTTAATCTTGTGACAAGTTCTTTTTTGTCTCTTATTAAAAATTAATGCTGCCAGCGATTCAAACGTTGCTGCTGCTATCATAGAATTGCTGCCCTGTCAAATTGCTTTCCAGGAGCCAGTCAAAACGGGCAAATAGAAATTAAGCACCATATTAACTTGCGCCAGGCGGCTCGGTAAAGTGGGGTGGTTCGGTGGTTAGGTTTTTTTTTTTCCCTTGCAGACAATCAGTACTGTATTTGAGAAACAGACGTTTTGTTTTACATATATCTTGACGAACATAACCGTGCGCATATCTCTTGAAAGGTGTTTTTGGTTTGCGATTACATTTTATGTTTGCAGAGTTTTTTTTGTTTGTGTTGATTTGTAGCTAGCTGGCAACCAGTTCTAGGTGTCCCCCGACTACTGCCCATTAACACCTGACGCCGGCAATCCCAGTGAGGCTGAGGTGAACAGAGTAAGAATTTCACTGTGTGGTTTCAAGCTACTGTATGCATGTGACAATAATTCTCTACAATAAGCTGCTATGGATGGATGGATGGATGGATGGATGGATGGATGGATGGATGGATGGATGGATGGATTGTAGTACCTATTGCAAGTGAGAATTTTTTTTTCCATTTCGACTAATCAAAAGGTTAGAGAGGTGTGGAACTGGCAATGTTTTTTTGACCGGCAAACACATTTGAATACACTTGCAAGTACTTTTTAATATACTTACAAGTACTTTTGAGATTAATTTCTAATTGCAAATGTTTGAATGTACTTTCACGCTAAATGCAAAGAACCATGTTTTCCAATCATGCTATGGGGTGAGCACATCAACACCCCATATTGTTACGGGAATAATAATGCTATGGTTTCAGCATTAAGCCCACAAATATCTTTGAGCACACAGTATTTGCAAATAAGTTTGAATTTCTTTAGAAATTTTTCCAAACGTGCAAATGTTTGACCATGGACATTTGAATGTACTGTATTTACACATACTGTACTTGCAAATACTGTAAGTTCAAACAAGATTGCCAGTCAATGATGACTGGCAAATGAACCAAAAAGGTCAAGGGGAACCCACCTGTGCACATAGTGATTCTAATTTGTTCAAATAAATGATTTGTCTATACTTAGGAGGGATTTTCACATGCAGCTGCCATAGCAATGAATGAAATATGATGACATCCACGTACACGTTGTGGAGCACAGAATATGTCCACTGCACTACACTAAATCTACTCGACTACATTTTGTAACCATAGCAGTTGCACAGCTGGGGGAGTGCCGGCGTGACTGCTGGAATGCCCAGTGGGAATAGCCAGGCAACCAAATTCACAGACACGCTGACATAGACTTGCACAGGCATAAAAAATAAGACATACCTGCCCACTTTCTGCAATCAAATTATCAGTCAGGAGCGTGGACACCATATGTGCACAGGTACACCCAGACTGGCACTACATCACCCCAAACACGGGTTTTACGCAAAGCGCACATTATTCAACCAAAATAGGCTGCAAAGTGGAAAACAATGCTTACATTTTGCTATTACTAGGATTTGAAAAGAAATGCATCATGTGGGCACCTGCGGTGTGAAGTAGACCTCCAAGCGGCCATGATCGCCTGCGTTTGTTGTGATGACACGACCACACCCTTGACTCAGCGGCGACAGAGACAAATCCTTCATGGTGTTAATTCCTATCTCATTAAAAGAAGCATTCATCAAACATCACACATTCGAGGTTCGATTATGTTATAATTCCAAACATGTATCTCAGAATATCCTTAATGGTGTAAAACCTTCTTTAGAAGAGATCAATGGATGTGTAGCTGCTGCTTCCTCAGTTTGGGTTAGTGCATAGTGCTTGTTGCTAGGATGTTATGATTCAATACTTTGTGTTAGCGTTGCCCCGGCTGTAGCTTGGATGAATACACACACACGCACGCACGCACAAGCACAGCCTGACAATAGCAGTGGCTTTAATATGGCTTTTTTTTCTTCATTGCTCAAGCACTTAAATTTTTTGTTTTTGTTTATATATATATATATATATATATATATATATATATATATATATATATATATATATATATATATATATATATTTTTTTTTTTTTAATCGTCTACCAACTGCAACATTCTCTAACAGCATTCTGTCTCCCATTGTCTCAACCCCCCACAACTTCTCAACCATCCTCAACTCCCAGAAGGCTGTGAGCATGACCTTGCCAGTAGAGGGCTGCACCATTGCCTTCGTTGGAGGTTGAGAGTCCCAAGTGCTTCAACTGCATTGATTGGGCTTTGGTCTCTGGATCATAGTCATAGAGCAAGGTTTCATCCTTTCTAATCTGTCTTTTGAAAAACTTTGACTCATCATCTTAAGACATCTCCCAATTCATCCTCGAGCACTCGATGTGTTCTCGCCTTTGGAAAGATGTCACCAACCAGGGAATCTATCTGCCAGACAATCTGATGCATTTGCAAACGGTCATACGATAGTTTCCACAGACCCTGTACTAACCTTGAACTTTAGGGCTATTTGGGAAATAGTTTTGTGTCGAGCTTCCAAAATGGCACCTTCAACTTGACTGACTGATGCCTGATCAGGCGGGTGACCAGGTCTGGGAGCTTTTTCCACAGATTTCTGGCCATGTTTGAATTCATGATGCCAGCGTTTTACAAGGTCATATGATGGGGCATCATTACAATAAGTTTCTTTCACTTGATCAAAGGTCTTCCCACGCATGTCAAATCAGCGGCCTTTACAGTTAGGTCTACTATGTCTCCCATTCATTAAAAAAAAAAAAAAACACTTGTATTTTTAGTTCATGGCATACAAAGAGACATATTTGAAGCTGCTTTTTGTTTGAGTTGATGATAATCAGAGGTGGAAAAGTCAGGTCTCGAAAGCGCAAACCCCTACCACAATTTGGTAGGTGGGTGCTTCGACTCAATTTGCTGACAAATGAGCTTGTTAATTGTCAGAATAATTGTAAATATAATGATTATACATTTTCTACAATCAATATAACTGCTTGCAATCAAGAAATGCTTTGCTGTGACAAAGCCATCTCAAACCGGCCTGGCCAAGTTCAAACCGCAGACCGATATCGCTTCACTTGTGATTTACAAAATATCTTGCAGAGTCTTACTACACAGAATGTTTTGTCACACATAGACGGACAAATACACTGGGTTCTGACTGTGTTATTCCCCCTAGCTGCCCTTTTTGCCTTTTTAACCTTCATGTCGCCTAGGGATCTCTGAATCAAAAAAAAAAAAAAAAAAAAAAAAGCATTTGGAGAGCCTGCCCCAGAACGCAGCAGAATTGTACTTATGCAGTCCCTCTCCATTATCCTCATGCATGAACTGGTAAAAGAATGCCATCCACCCGTAATATCTTTGGAATGCTGTTCTTCATTACTCCAGTGGAGATAAGGAACTGTTTAAGTGGTTTATCACCTTAATTGGAGAAATGAAGGCTTTGCATCAGTGGAATCTTCATCTTTGGAGATCATTTCCACATCCTCTAGAGTAGTGGTCCCCAACCCCCGGTCCGGTCCATGGATCAACTGGTACTGAGTCGCGTGGGCTGCACCCGAAATAATGTTTTGGAGATTATTTAGTTTAACAGTTCATAAGCTTGTCCTTGATCTTCGTTATTATGGCGCAGCCTCTGGCCGCTGTTGATATTACATACATAGTGAGAAGGATGATGTGGTTTTTAGAGCAGCTGGTTGGTATAAATGCTTCATGTTCACCTGCCAACACTTGAGAATAATTGCTTCAAGATTCAAGAGTTTTAGAGTCATTGTAATACTACACAATGAAATTCTTGTTCTGTTCACTTTCCCGAGCAGACCACGTTCCACAATCGAGCAAATAACAAAGTAGGCAATAAAACAAAAACAACAACAAAAAAACTAATGGAGCAATAATGGCAGTAGTAATTAACTACTCATAAATTAAGACTTACATTCTAAGCATATTATGGAGTAGATCAAGTAGAAGAAACTGGGTACATATGACGATCATGTAAAGCGAAATATGATGTATTTAGGAACATTCTTGCACTGTGCAGGATTTGTAAGGTGTATGCGTGTGTGCGGTAAAGTGACTGGTAATGAGGCAGATTGAGACAGAGCTGTGTTGAGGTGGAGATTGTTGCTGCGACACCAGGCCACAAGGTCCTGCCACCTCCTTTCTATATGCTATCTCGACGCCACCGGTGATCAGCCCGATGACTGTAGTGTCCTTTGCATACTTATTTATGCTTGTGTTGTTTTGGGAGGCGACACAGTCAACACATATACATTTCATGTTCCCGATTCAGGACTGGAAGTACCACATATTGTCAGCACTCTACAAGGTCCAGAACCAAATCCAGCCATCACCAATATATCATCACAGTCATACATTCTGTCCACATTTGGGACAGCCACCGTCACCTGAAGAAGAGCTGGAGGAATGCAACTTGTTGGACTCTATTGTCTGGCCCCAGCCGCCGTCTGGCTCCCGAAACACTGAACCTGTCCCAGACAAGTGACCCAGCCCACAGCCTGTTTAGAATCATCCCTTCCAAAAACAAACAGCATTGGTATGTTGGTGACCAGCTGGAAGTACTGGTTCACGTGCATGACTTCAAGCGCCAGCCCAAGCGCTATGGGGGCGATGTGCTGTTGGCTCGGCTGCACTCAACAAAAGACAGGGTAGGTGTTGTCGGACAGGTGCTGGATCAGAAGAATGTTTGACACCACTTCTGCCATCACTCAGTGTTTGACCAACAAGACGGTCTATATGAATGGCGACTCGACCATACACCAGTGGTTCGAGTACCTTGTCTCCATTCTTCCAGGTGATCACTTATATCTTAAAGAATTCTGGTAACTTCACTCATGAGTTGGAAAGATGTGGTAAAAGTAGAGGTATTGAATCTACTCATTTACCGAAGTAGAAGGACAACATAGGAAACAGAAATGTATGAACAGGAATACTAAATTTTGTCGTTTTAAGCAGGATAATGTTCATATTTTCTTCATAATTAATGTGACCAGTAAAAACAATTCTAAAAACATTTTTCCATGCTGTAGACTGAAAATGACATCACACGTGCACAAGGTTCAAGTAATCACATCTCACCCAATTTGTGGGTTTGCTAATCTAATGTCCATAAGCAGAGCCATGATTGGTGATGCACGTGTCATTTTCAGTCAACAGTAAGTGGAAACATGTTTGACAGACATTAATTGTACAATTAGACATCTATCCATTAATCCATTCATCCACCCTCGCCCACCAAACTTTTCCAAGAGAGTGGCCGATACTAGTATTGGTTACAATCACAACTACCGATATTTCGTATCAGTACTCATCCATTCCTATTCTAAATGTTTTAGACAGAAAAAGCTTACTACTTTAGTTGATTTTTTTTTTTTTCATATCTAGAAAACCCATCCATCCGTTTTCTATAGCCGCTTATCCCCACAATGGTTGCAGGCTTGCTGGTGGCAATCCCAGCTGACTTTGGGTTGATGGCGGGGGAAACCCTGAACTGGTTGCCATCCAATTGCAGGGCACACACAGAGGAACAAGCATTCACGCGCCCAAAAACACCTAAGGACAACTTAGTATGTTCAATAAACCTGCCATGCATGTTTTTTTTGGAGTGTGGGAGGAAGCCGGAGTGCCCGGAGTATTCTCAGGTGGGCTCGCAGAGGACATGCAAACTCCATACAGGAAGGCTGGAGGTGCATTTGAACTTGGGTCCCTGAACTGTGAAGCGGTCGTGTGAACCACTATTCCACCGAGCTGCCTTGAAAACCCATATAAAGTCTATTTAATTGTAGTTGCCATGTCATAGTTATTAGGTACGTATGTAGCTTAGAGAGACATGGGTGTCGCAACCACGATCCAATCACCTTTCAACACCAATGTATATGCCGCAAATGGCTCCCGGGTCTTAGTTTTAAAGGAATATAAGAGTTTGAGCTTAAAGTAGTTCATTAGATGTTGCTACATTCTGTGTATGAGAGTGTGAGACTGTAAAGTGAACAAAACAATATTGGGTTCCAAGGGAGTGTAAGAATGGAATGTTTCAGAGCAAACGGTGCTAGTGGCGGGGACGAGATGACCTCGGCACCTGGTGGAAAACAACTTTGAGGAAAACTACAACCAGGAGGAGTAAGCAAGTGATTCTGCAGGGGAAGAAAGACCAATGAGAGCAAGCTAAAGTTAACTGCAGTATACACATAGCCAATAAAATCATGCCAGGATGCCTTTGTTGATGTGCCATTTGCATATCGTGTAGTATAACTCATTGCTGGGCAACTCGGATGGAGAGTACGCCTGCTGGTGGCAACAGAGGCGTACAGGGCTGTATTGAGAGGGACCCGAGACCCAGGTGCTTGTATTAGATCTGTGTGTTAGGAATAAATCCACCCGTGTGTGAAAATGCCGGCTTCCTGATACCTTTCTATTGCAGCACGAGCGCGCAAGTAGTTGGATGAGTGGCAGTTGGGTAAGGTCACAAATTGGAGTCAGATTACTAACTTGAGTTTATGTTGATTTAGAAATAAAATTCCAACAGTTCGTACATGTGGAAAATATTGAATCTTAAGTTGCTCTTGACCACTTGTATCCTCTATTGAATGTTACCCTGCAGGGATGAAGAGATTACACCATTTGGATGCAGCTCCCTGGGGAAAACTAATGGCGGTGGACAGCCCCCACAACATTGTGCTAAAATACCAAAACCACGGCCCACACCTCCGCTTCCCTGTCCCAGTCGGCCAGTTGCGCGACATTTCCAACGAGCTGGACAGATTGATTAGCGGTCCCAACACGGTAGTGGTGCTCAGCATTTGGGCCGACTTAAACACTTACCCCGCGGAGGTATATATACGCCGACTACGGCATATTGGCAAGGCGGTGTTGCGACTCCTGGACCGGGCTCCGGGAACAGTCGTGGTGGTTCGCACGGCAAACCCTCAGGCTTCGCGTTCGACTGACATTCTGCACAACAACGACTGGTTTGCAATGCAGCTGGACGTTTTACTGCGCACCATGTTCAAGGGTCTTGACGTTATGCTTGTGGATGCCTGGAAAATGTGTGCGGCGCACCGTGCGCCTTATGATTTGCACCCTCCGCGAGAAATTGTCAAGAAAATGGTAGATGTTATGTTGTCTTACATTTGTCGTGATGGGAACGGGAACACTGTATGATTTTTCTGAATCAAACCAGGCTGACAGCACTAACAGGTTTAGACTTCATTTAAAAACATGGAATTGAAGGTCATTGATTTTTTTTTCCTTTTTTTTTTTAAGTAGCAATTTGCAAAAACTAATCCATTGCATAAACTGAGGAGTATTCACATATATAAGTAATCTTCACTAGGCAGAACGAAAAGAAAAAAAAAATTGCATGTTTTCATTGTCAAAGTGGGGTCCTTGGGCCCTTGACTGCAGGAGTTTAGTGTAATCATTTGGGTTGTGTATTAATAAAAACATGTTTACCGTAATTAATTATAAATTGTGAAAGTATTCATGACTCTTCAATAAAGAAATCCAACCAGTTATATGTTTTTTTTTTATAATTTGAACACAGCACATTTTGACAAATTTCAAAATTTGTCATATTGCGTTTTGTGTTCAACATTTCCTTGCTCACGAGGCGATGAAGATAGCAAGGCTAAAGTGGCAATTTCTTCTCTCATTTGTTTTTTTTTTTGTCTAAATTAGCAGCAACCTGTAAGGAGGTATGCAATTTGCATTTTTTCCCTAAACTTCAGCATTTCTGAAATAATCTTTAACAAATATAATTGTTGTCAAATTGAATTGGTCGGTGAATAAAAAGGGCACTTAATGTTTGGCTTGGGTTTCCGCAAAGATTTGCAATGGGGGGGATTGGGAAATTTGCTTTCTAAAGGCAGTCCCTGACTCCAAAAGATTTGCTGCTGCTTTAAACTGTGGCTGTGTCTTTTTGAAGTACAGTACTCAATATCAAGTGCCAACAACTTTGGGAACAAATTTGGGAACTCTGTAACATTTGATTGTATGCTGTATCGCTGGAATGTTCCAACTTAGGAATCTAATTGAATCCAAATTACATGAGCTTGTTATTATCAAGTTGAAAGTGAAATCTTGCATCGGCACCAGCTGAGAAGCTACCAACATATCATCGTTCGGCACCAAGAAAGGTCAAACAGAACAAAACCATCAGTAAATTTGGCGGGACCGCCGGTCTGCCATCCTGGGTTGGTTTATCTAGTCATGGGTTAACAAGGCTTTCTGAATCGTACAGACACATGGAGAAATTATTGACACTTTGTTGGAACCGTGCCACTTCCATATGGGACGCCTGAAGGGTCTTACTGTTTTTGCACCAAGTCTTCTACAATATAATTTATGCTTGTACTGAATGTATGTTATCTTGTATTAGATGTAGTTTAATCCACGTTTAGAATATATACAAAATATACAGTCAAAAAATGTAGAGCAAATACTTTTCAATACAAATCTCACTTCTCCAACTGCAAGTCACAATATGCAGATTGGGAAAGGATCATGACTTATTAGGTGTGTGCGCATTAGTGCATGTACATTACAGTATGTTAGTGTGTTCGTGGGTACCTACACAAAAATGAGATCAGCTTCTTTTTAAATGCTTAATTGAAAAAAAAAAGCACAATGAACAATAGTTACCACAAAAGTCACATATATTGTAAATTTGGCAGGTACAAAACCAAAAAAAAATCATGTTAAACCACTTATCATCACTAGGTCGCTGGCATCCTGGTACATATCCCAGCTGTCTTCGGGCAGTAGGCGGGAGACACACTCTGAAGTGGTTGCCAGACATTGCATGGTACACATAAAAATAAAATATAAAGGGGAAATACAAAGTGTCCGAGAACTATAAAGTCACGGCAATGACCAGTGGTAGAGCTAAACTTTTATCCTTGGGGTGGCCAAAGCTATTTCACAGACTATAACAATGAATTTGTTTCTCGATTTATCAACTGCAATCGGTGCGTCAGATGTTGAAAAGTACCTACTAAGCACACAGGTCATGAAATTTATGTATATATAATTTGCAGTTTATTAATGCAGAAAATGTAAAACACAACTTGGTAACATTTTTTCAACAAATTAATTTTTACAATAATGGTGAAAATGCACCAACACCACCCCCCTCCTTCGGTTATGGTGAGAAGTGGCAAAATGTTTTACAAAGTCATCCATTGTCTTTGGGACACAGAAGACAATAAGGGAGTTCCTTAATGGAACTACATTGTATAAAAATAAAAAAAAAACATTAGTGTATGCAAAATAAACATAAAACCACCTTTTAAAAAAGACAACGCATATCAATAACCAACACTTAAAAAAAAACAAAAAACCTTTAGGGTTCCTCCACATTTAAAATGTTATGACCCTTATTGTAAGATTTCTCAGCAACAAAGAAAGGCATCTTTTTGTGACATTTGAGTAATAAGATGTGTATTTCATTTGTTATCATTTTTCTAAATTTGTATGCCATCATGCCACCAAATTTTTTCCAAGAGATTGTGGATAGGTAGTGTATGCAAATAACACCATCATTTTAAGATAACCAAGAAAAGTATTGAGATAAACATATTTCCAAACAATTGTTTCCATTTTCCATACTCCGATAGACCTGTAAATGTAGAAAATCAAATTCCTAACCTTCTATACTTAAGGAATCTAGAAAAGCTTCTTGCCTTAAACTAGTTCCTCGCGTGTTCGTTTTCGTTGAAAGATCGCCCATACCACAACACAGTGAAACAATTTATTTAATCCAGACAGAGTGGGAAAGTACACGAGGCCTCGGGCCGAAAGTACACGAGGCCTTGGGCCAGTCCTGCAACAGGTCGATGCAGAAAATGGCAAAGTTTCACCTTACACATTCAGTTCTTATACCCTTTTGGGGCATGAGTGTGCGCGTACTTGGGGGCCTGTTTGCATGGGGAAGGTGTCTTCAAAAGTCTCTGAAGCGGGAGTAGGTCTGAGCACCATAAACCCTGACTGATATCTTCTCTTGAAGGCCACACCTGGTCTTATGTTCCTGGTGGAATGTTGTGTCGGGGGATGCCATCTGTTCCTTTTGGAGGTGACGACCTTTCCCTATTTCTCCTGGGCCAAGACTATATCTGCTTTATACTGACATTGCGTCGTCTCAATCTTTATTAGAATAACACCGTTCCACGTACACACTATTAAATATTGCATTTGAAAAATATGTATTTACTTCAATACTAGTATAGGAACCCTGTAACTTAAAATTACTGAAGTGAGCATAAGACTGCTTCTATGCTCTGATCTGGTGATGATGGGCTGTGTGACTCACATTCTCTCTCCTCCTGACTCATCCCAGGATGGGAGCTGCTAGCAGAAGTGAATTCTGGTTGCCTCATCTTTTTCTGACCCAATGAAAAAATAACCCAGTATTGTTAACGTTATAAGTATCACTTACAACCACACAATGTTAAATGCCCACTTCAAGCTTAAAAAAGGTCAGGGCAAACAAACCACTGTAGACGTAAGTTTAATATTCAGACATTTCAGCGAGTTAACAGCAAGTTAACTACCGTGGTCTCGTTAGCTACGTATCATTTAAGTCAAATAGAGCATGAAGCAGCTAGCTGGTCAATTCTCCAGTTTCATACCTCTAGAATCATTGTAGAAACACGTATATAAATCGCGACTCAATTGTACAAAAGTTATTTTAAATAGTGACTCGTTAGGACACCACCGTAAAACGACAGTTACGTATGTAACAGCGGTTCTATGAGCCCCGGAGGACCGCCAGAGGCGGTGCTAAAAGCACGGAATAAGCCTTCGCGCAAGCACAAGACGAGAATGCATACCAACAAAAACGTCATGTATATGACACCGGGGACATATAAAAGGCATAGTCACCCGGCAGTCTGTCCCTCAGAACCTACTCGCGCGAACAACGCAGAGACAGGGAGTCCGAGTGACAAGTAACTCTGGCGGTCCTCCGGGGCTCATAGAACCGCTGTTACATACGTAACTGTCGTTCTATTTCGCCCCTCCAGACCGCCAGAGGCGGTGCTAAAAGCACGGAATGACGAATAACAGCTAAGTCACGAGGAGGTACTCAACTCAACCTCACAGACGCCCCTGAGGATCCCAGGACCACAGACAGAGAGTGGGGAACTGTAATATCCATACAGTAGAATCTGGCAAAAGTGCCCGGTGATGACCAGGAAGCAGCAGCACAAACATCCTCCAAGGGAACCCCTTTCAGCACAGCCCAAGAAGTTGCGACACTCCTAGTAGAATGGGCGCGGATTCCCGAAGGCAAGGGGAGTTCCAATTCCCCGTAAGCATGCGTGATAACGTCTACGATCCAGTGAGACAAACGCTGCTTGGAGAGCTGGGAGCCTAAGGAAGGACCCCCGTACGAAACGAAAAGCTGAGACGACTTACGAAGCGATGCCGTAGTCTCCACATAACAACGCAGTGCCCTTACAGGGCATAAGAGACCGGCGGAGACCCCATCATCCCCAGGCGGGGGTACAAAACGATTGATGAGCAGAGGCTTGTTGACGTAGGAAGATGATCGCACCTTCGGAACGAAAGTGGCATTCGGCCACAGAGTGACTGCGCCTCCATCAGGGTGCCACCTGATGCAGGAAGGGCTGACAGACAGGGCATGCAATTCCCCAACTCGTTTGGCTGAGACAATTGCAAGCAAAAATGCAGTCTTTAGAGAGACCCACTTGAGAGGCACCCCACCCAGGGGTTCATAAGGAGGCCGGCACAAGGAGTCAAGCACCACGTGCAGGTCCCAGGTAGGCGTGCTGTAGGGTCGGATACGGCGGGCCCCTTTCATGAATGAAGAAACAAGCGGGTGGCGTCCTAACGAATCGCCATCAACCGACGAGTGACGGGCCGCAATAGCAGCCACATAAACCTTCAACGTGGAAGGTGAGCGACCCTTATCCAAGAGAGACTGCAGAAATTCCAAGACAACAGGAACAGGGCAAGTCACTGGGTCCGTGGCAAGCTTCGTGCACCACGACACAAATAACTTCCATCTGTTGTTATACAACAACCGCGTGGAAGGCGCCCTGGCGTTGACAATAGTGCGCCTGACCGAATCAGAGCAGCAGCTCAGCAACGGTTCGGGCCCCTCAGAGGCCACACACACAGGCAAAGACGATGAGGGTGGGGATGCCAAACCTGCCCCTCTCGCTGGGACAACAGATCCAATTGGGCTGGAAGATGCCAAGGGTCGGCAAAGCACAGGCTGTGGAGGAGAGGGAACCACGTCCGTGCCGGCCAAAAGGGGGCCAGCAGCAACAGGGTGTGGCCCTCCTGAAGGACCCTTCGGAGAACCATCCACAACAAGGGAAGGGGAGGGAAGGCGTACAGGAGGCAAAACGGCCAAGGATGCGCCAGGGCATCCTGCCCCAGTGGGCTGTTGACCTCCATCAGGGAGAACCAAAGGCGACAGTGAGTCGACTCTTGCGTGGCAAAGAGGTCGACCTCCGCCTGACCGAACCGATCCCATATAGCCAGCACAATCTCCGGATGCAGACGCCACTCTCCCGGCGCTGGAACTCCGCGAGACAACGAGTCTGCAACCTGATTCAGGACCCCCGGCAGATAGGCTGCCCGCAGACTGGCTAGGTGGGCGGCCGCCCATTGAAGGTCGCGTGCGACCAGCAGCAGCCTGATGGATCTGGTACCGCCCTGATGATTGATGTGGAAAACTGTCGAGGTATTGTCTGACCGCAACAGGACGTGCCGATCCCGAAGGAACGGCAGGAAGTGGATGAGTGCCAGATGCACCGCACGAAGTTCCAGGACATTGATGTGCTCTGCGGCATCCGCCGACGACCAATGTCCCTGAGCGAACCTGTGTTGCCAAATGGCACCCCAGCCGGAGAGACTGGCATCTGTGCAAACCACTTCCCGGCGAGACGGCACCACTCCCAGCCTCACGCCCGTGGCCAAAAAAGCACGCCGGCGCCATGGGGCCAATGCGAGAAGACAGCGACGTGACACCATTAGGCATCGGTGCCGATGTCTCTTGGCATCCAAGCGGAAGCCGTTCAACCACATCTGTAGGGGACGAAGGTGTAGGAGCCCCAGAGGAACCACCGCAGTGAGAGACGTCAACTTGCCCAGTAGACGTAAAAATTGTCCGAAAGGGATGTGCCTGTTTAGGCGAAAACCCTCCAGTACACGCACAACGTCGTCCACTCTCTGAATTGAAGGACGGGCCAGCATGGTCACGGA
The DNA here is from genome assembly GCF_059441005.1 of Hippichthys cyanospilos. Lineage (NCBI taxonomy): Eukaryota > Metazoa > Chordata > Actinopteri > Syngnathiformes > Syngnathidae > Hippichthys > Hippichthys cyanospilos. The sequence continues at coordinate 25,442,315 of NC_142373.1, read as the reverse complement.
GTCCAGTGACACTCCAAGAAAGGTGGTTTGTTGTGAAGGAACCAGAGTAGACTGACAGGTTCACCCTGATCCCCAACCGAGACACGTGACGAAGCAGCACGGTAGTATCCCTGATTACCTGTGCACGAGACTGCGCGCAGATCAGCCAGTCGTCCAGGTACGGGAGAACTTTCATGCCCTTTGCCTGCAGAGGAGCAAGGGCCGCCTTCACGAAGCGAGTGAACACTCTTGGTGAGAGTGAGAGGCCGAACGAAAGCACCCGGAACTGCCAGTGGGCGCCCCTGTAAGCAAAGCGCAGAAAACGTCTGTGATGAGGCGCGATGGGGATATGAAAGTAAGCGTCTGTCAGATCGACTGACGTGAACCATTCGCCAAGACTGACTGACCGCAATACTTCGGAGGTCGTTAGCATGCGAAATGGTAACCTCTTGAGGTAACGATTGAGCCCTCTCAAGTCCAAAATCGGACGAAAACCACCTGTCTTCTTTGGAATCAGGAAGTAAGGGGAATAAAAACCCCTGCTGAGGCTTGGATGGAAAACAGGCTCGATGGCCCCCTTGACCAGAAGAGTAGTAAGTTCCTGATCGAGGGCCAAGGCCTTCGCCGGGTCGGCGATATAAGTCTCCCTGACCCGACTTTGTATGGGGGGCCGGCGCCGGAACTGCAACCTGTACCCCTGGGACAGGGTGGAAAGCACCCAGGGGTCTGACCCCAGAGCAGCCCACAGCCTGAGCTGCTGAGGGGAAAAATACCCGACGGCCAGCCCCAACACCTCAGTCCCGCGACCCACGGAGTTGCGGGGCCTTGGGGGGGCGAGGCGGAGGGGCAACTGTCCGTGGTCTACCGTCAGGCAGCCGGAGGCCAGAGCGAAAACCACCAGTGGGACGAACGCCACCCGCAGCAGGCACACAAGCCGAAGAGCGAGCGTCCGCAGCAGCATACCGTCTGGTAAGAGGTAGAGAGCTGGCGCCCCCATACATTTGGCTACGAGACGGAACCCGGAAATGAGGCCCAGAGGCGGGAAAACGAAGAGGCCCAGAAACGGCTGAAGCTCTATCACGATCCGAGAGCTGCACACGGGCTTCCCGGACCCTTAATGATCGTTCTAGTGTCTCCACCGCACCAGAACCGAAAAATGTCCCAGGGACAACAGGAAAGTCCCTCAGAGTACGCTTGGAGGACTCAGTCAAAGAGGACTGAGACAACCACAAAAGGCGGCGCGAACGCACCAAGTAGGACATCGCTCGCCCGTGGTCTCTTGTCATAAGGGCAAATGCATGCAGACATGCCTCGCCAAACGACACAACCGACTCCGTATCACCCTTCCTCGCCACCGACATGGCAGCGAACAACAGGTGCGAAACAGAGTTGCCAATGCGAGCAGAGCGCGCACATGCATTGTAGGCCCTTGTAATCAGGTCATCCACCATGCGACATTGTACGTTAGGACAACGCCGCGTTCTACGAGCGAGCTCATCTGGCGACAAGAGCAAGGAAGCGACATCCTCCTCCACAGCAGGCATGCGATCTAACCCAGCGTTAGCAGCATCCTGCAAAGCTGCCAGCGTCCGACCCTCAGAAGTAAGGCGGGCAAATGCACTCGTATCGGCCCAACAGGACAGCAAAAGTTCTAAATAATGGACACACTGCGGAACAACGAAGGCAACAGAAGGGCGGCCACGTCGGAAAAAGGGATTAGTTCGGGGAGACTGGGGACAAGGAATGTCCACCTGTAGCTCCCGCAAGGCAGCGCACAAAAGGGACACAAGCGAGTCTGCATCACCCAATACAGTGAGGGACGAACCTCTATCAGAAGGAGGGGAACCAACAGTAGAGTCCCTAGAATCTAACTCAGACCCACGGAAGAATGAGTCTGAAGCAGAGATAGAAATGGCATCAACATCCTTGTAAAAGTCCGGTGCAACAGCGCCATGGAAAGAAGACGGCTCACCGGAAGCTAGGGCACTCGGCTGGAGGCGCTCCTGCAACAGTGCCGACATCCCTTCCAATTGAGAACGCAAATATGCAACCTCCTCCTCTAATCCAGAGGCCCATTGCTGACCTGTAGCGTGATCACGCTTAGAGGGAGCAGGTGGAGCTACATTGGCAGAGCGGCGTTTCACGCCACGTCTACGAACAGGCGGCAAGGATACTGCCAGCGCGATAGGAGGAGCCACGGACTTAGTCTCGTTGGACTCTAACGGACCGGTCACCTCATCCTCGGCCACACTCACCTCTGTGTCAGCGTGCGCCGAGTCACGGCAACGCAAACAGCGTCCATCCCGTGAGTCCGCCAGCACAACGCGACAGCCACAACTGGAGCACAGCACAGGGCCCTCCATAAGACCGAGAAATTACGACAAGGCAAGAGCTGGTGCGGAACGCAACCGCTGCGAGCCGGAGACACTGGCCGAGAGCGTAGGCGAGACGCCGGCGATCGGCGAGAGGAACACGGCGCAAAAACCACAACGGGTGCGTAACGCAGCCGGTACAGCGGGAGCCGGGCAATAGCCACTAGCCAAGTTCGCGTGCGAAACGCAAGCGACACGGCTCAGGCTGAAAAGGGGTAAAGACGGTTAACTGATGCAGTTGCAGGCGGGTAACTAGGCACACAAACTTAACAGACAGGCAAAGACAAAGCACGACTTTATGGCGAGCACGCACACGTCAGGCCGTGAACACCATGAAAGTCACCCGCCACCAAGTGTTAGCGCTCTAAGTATCAACAATAAGGAAACGGCTTCGAAATTCACCAAAAGAACACCGAAAACTCATAAAACAACGCAACTCACCCCGCGCAGCAAGTTCCAGCAAACGTTGCGCCAACCAGACAAGGATAAAACCAACACTATTGTCGCAGCCACCGGAGGGCGGACAGTAAACCGCAGCCCCGACTGACACAGTCAACGGGCTACAAGCGACGAAAGGAAATAATTAGGAAATAAGAAGGAAACCGCAAAAACGCGGTACTCGTATGGCATGCAAACCAACGCGCGAGAAGGTTCTGAGGGACAGACTGCCGGGTGACTATGCCTTTTATATGTCCCCGGTGTCATATACATGACGTTTTTGTTGGTATGCATTCTCGTCTTGCGCTTGCGCGAAGGCTTATTCCGTGCTTTTAGCACCGCCTCTGGCGGTCTGGAGGGGCGAAATAGAACTTACTTTACGACGAGGATTTCACTGCTCATGAAGGGCATCCTTCGTCACTTTGTTGATGTCCAGTCTCCAGAAACGATAAGAAAAAGAATTCAAAACAACGTTACCATCGATAACAGATTCAAATCTTTGTCTTCTTCTTCAGTGGCGATTCTTTTTCTTCTCCTAATGCACAGGTGCCGAACTCCGGGCCTCGAGGGCCGATATCCTACATGTTTTCAAACCTTTTCCCTCAAAAACACCTGATTCAAATGATTGGGATCAGTTTGAAGCTCCTGCAGAGCTTGCTAATGAGCTAATCATTTGAATCAGGTGTGTTGGGGAAAGAAAACCGGAAAACATGCAGGATACCGGCCCTCGAGGACTGGAGTTCGACACCTATGTGACCTAATGAATGTGGTTGCAACGCTTTGTGGTACATAGCGGCACTTACTTTACAGGAGGGACTTAGCAGTCAATAGGCTTCACTGATTAAAAATTGCAACTGCCGTGATATGTCAATAATCTAGGGTGGCACTTGGGGGGGTCCGATCAGATTTTAGGGGGGTCCAGTGATACCCCAGGCATCCCCTCTAGCTCCGCCTCTGACGGTGACACAATTTCTAGCTGATAGATGTTTAATTATTTTAAAAAATAGTCAAAAAGTTAATCTACAAATAAGAGAGATGTTATAATTTACGCGAGCGTGTGTGAGGTTCAAAGGCAATGTTCGTTACGTTGAAATAAATAAAATGTTGATAATTTGTTAATGCTGATCATCGTTAATTCGTTGGTCGCAAGGGGCTGGTGTCCCATAATCCCATAGCAACCGCCAGCAAGGGTTTGCTAGCGGAGGAGCGAGCCAATGGGCCAGGCATAAGCAATCGTTCAAGATACGTCGCTCACAAGGATAATGTCGAATTAGCGGAGGAGGAGACGCCAACAAATCAAACCGAATCCCACCGGCCAGCGGCTTGGCTGCGGCTGCTGCTGCTGGGTGGCCAGCACGAGCCGCTCTACACGTCTGGCTTGACTTGCACACCGTTGAGCATACTGTGAGCACTTACCTCAACGTTATCGTTAGTATTAGCTTTAGCATGGACAACCAGTGTCAGCCGCAAGCGATGTTCACGTACGAGCGAGGCCAATACTACCGCGTTAACCAGAGGCGTAGATACTTGTGTACATTTATTGTTGGGTAGAGTATCACATAATTCTTATTAAGTAAAAGTACACACTTTGAAAACTACTCACGGACTAGAGCAAAAATAAAATCATAACGAGGTGGCACTAGTATAATCATAAACAGTACCCGTAAAGGGGATCAGACTCGGACTCCAGAATACGACAAAAACAATATCCCGATTTTTTTTTTTTTTTTTTTAATATTGGCCCCATTAAAAAGTCTGCTCATCCATTAACCCATTAGTTTTAAAGCATTTGTACAGAACACTGAACGGAAGTGTACTTAAATTTTCTTTACTCAAAAGTACATTTGTTACCTTGCGAGATGCTCCATCCTTTTTAGTTGCGAGTCTTCGACTATGTTAATCTAGTAGGGGCAAAGACGTCTTTGGCTTTTTATGTGTGGATAACATTAAGAAATCAAACAAAAATAATAATAATAATAATAACGAACCGGAAAGTTCACATCGTGCTGCATAAGGTGAGCACAATATATACATTATAAAATGCCCATTCGTGAGTCAGTAAAAAACAAACAAACGTGGCTGTCAAATAAATAGATGGCTATTGACATTTTATGTTGTAATACAAAAGTGTCCATGTAAACCTTAAAGTTTGCAGAAATTGTTTAAATAAATGCTTATTTAGCTATTATCCGCAGGAAAAACGTAATACCTTTTTAAACTCATTGCCACTGTGTTAACTGGAAATTTCATTGCATGTACTCAGGCAACAACTGTGTGGCTAAGCGATAGAGGGGTCGTCCTGCAACCCAGAGATGCTGTATTTCATCTACAGCCATGATAAATGATCTTTAAGCAAGATACTGAACCCTGAGTTGCTCCTCATGTGACATCATCAGTAGCTGAATGAGGTGTCCAATTTAAAGCGCTTTGAGGGCTGCGTCTGATCAGGCATATTATCCAATTACGATGTTTTTTGCCCCTATAAGACCTTTATCTGATATTTTAATGACAGTGTGAGCAACACAGATCCGATTTCTTTCAAATGCATTTCAGGCCATTTGGGTATGTAGTCCTGAATCAGATCCATAGCTGATATTTTGTCATGCAACTTCTGTCAGGTCACATTCATCCAACTCACACATTGGAGGTAAGATCGGGACTAAAAAATTCAGCCCAACCCGACCCAGGCCCGCGGTATTAAAGCCCGACCCGGCCCGAGCCCGACCAATTAACTTGATTTGCAGGCCCAAACCCGAAATTTCCTATTTTATTTGTGAGGACTCGGGAGGAGGTGATTTATGATAACAAATTAAAGCCTTTTGTAACGAAATCTAAGTTTAACAAGACTATATAAACATTTACATCTTTTATATTTCTGTGTCTGCAGAGGTTACATTAACCGACAATTTTCCATCATTAATGGATTTTTTTAAGAGTTGACGGGAAAATCTTTAAGCCTGTCCATCATTGGTGTGCACTTGCTTAATTACACGGAGAAATACTGCAGCCCACTAGGCTTTAAATAGAATAATGCAAATCAAATAAATGGGAAAAGCTCTATTAAGATTAAGATAAGCTCCAGCTCTGCGGCTCGTATAGTAGTTAAATAGCAATTACCTTGCAGCGCCTTCTCTGTTTTATCCAAATTATTAATTTGATAACAAGTAATCCTTAGTTTAGTATACACATTCCACACATCGTTTTAGTATACATTTTTAGAAACACATATTTATTTAAAGTCAGCAAGATAGGAGCCCGACCTGACTTGACCTGAACGTAATGAATGACATTTTGGGCCCGACCCGGCCCGAAATTCGAATTGGGTTAGGGTTAGGGGAGTTTGCGCTTGGGCTTAAAATCTTTCACACATAACAAAAAAGCGACAAATATCACAATTCTGCGCTCAAAAGGGACAAGTAGGTTGGAAAAAGTAAAACAATAATAGTGGGCGAGGCGGGGTTAATTTATTGGAGGGAGATTGAGATGTATTTTGTCTCTCTCTCGCGCGGGACATTGCTGTTATCGCACTAAATGCCATGGCCATAAACCTCACTCTTCACCTCCTAATTTTACCCCCTAAATGTAACAGATTGAAAATATTCTGGCTCTGGTATGACAGCCATTTAAACATCTGTAAACGATAATGTTAAACACACCCATTGTGTGTGACATCACAGTGTCATCAATGCTCACGCGGTACAGTTTTGAGCGTTCACACACAGGTCACCTTAATTTGGAAATGTGTGCGACCTCACGAAAAATTTGGAATTGTGCCTTACGTGCTTCAGTGTGAATGTAAGTGAAGTACTATTTACAGATCTAAGCTTAGCTGTTTTGCTCTAGCATGGGGCAGTCCAAGTACTGAGTATCAATTGTTACAGGTTTTCCATGTTTAAAGTAGATTGAATAACAAATTTACATTTTCCATCATGTTAAATGGTTCGTATCACAGCTTCTTTTGTTGCGTTCCTACAATGTTGAATGTTGTTTTGTCCCCATAAAATCAATAACACAGGTTTTTACACTGACTAGAATGTAAACCTTAAAAAAAATTAAATTAGAAATGGGAAAGTTCTGACTTATTTTCAAAGAATTGTTTTGATGGGAACATTGGCACTGCCAACATGGCCCCTACATAAGCATACTGTTGCGTTTGGAAATCCACCATCGTGTCTAAGTACTGAAGGTTTTTGATGACACAATATCACCCTAGTGGTTAGCAATCTCGGTCAAATAAGCAATAAATCATTTAGCACTAATCCAATGTTACAGTGCACCTCAATGCTTCTACATGAAGTTTTCACTAGCAAGTTAAAGTGAAAAATCTGCCTAACAATGATTATTGCATTTATCCTATGTAATACAGTGAGTGTAATATCTAGTCATCTGTCAGATCACTTGCACCCGAAGACTCTGCTGTATGTCATTGAGTGTACTGCAGGATAATGTTGTTTTTCTTTTTGTACGTTTAATATGTCAGCAACCAACTGGTGAAGTGTTGATGATGGTGCAGCCGTTCCCTTTGGTGCTGACCGCTCGCGTGGACCTGCTTCTGCTCCTGGTCTCGCTGATCGCCTTTTGGACGAGGGTGCACCGTATCACGCATCCCAATGCTGTCGTGTAACTAGCACACATTCAGCACATTTCACAATTTAATATTTAATATACATTCAGTGTCTTTATGTGTGTGTGCGTGCTTGTGTATATGTGCTTTTAGGTTTGACGAGGTGTATTATGGCCAGTTTGTGTCTCTGTACATGAAGAGGATTTTCTTCATTGATGACAGTGGACCCCCACTTGGTCACATGATCCTGGCTTTGGGAGGTTGGTTATGATGATGACCCATTTACCGTGTTTGTATATTGCGTCACTAATGTTGTGTGTGTGCTCATTTTGTAGCCTACTTGGGAGAATTTGATGGAAACTTTACATGGAACCGAATAGGAGCAGGTGTGTGTATTTTGCATTCATTGATTGTTGGGCTGCAACTTACAATTATTTTAATATTTGATTATTTTGTTGATTAACTCATGTATCAGAGCCCCCCCCCCCAAAAAAAAAAAAAACATGCAAATGTTTCAAATTGACAGTGGAGGAATTGCTCAAATATAAATTAAGATGCAATAACTGATTTGGTCTGCAACATTTCAGAAACAATACAAAAGTGTTGAATCCATCCGAAGTACTGGACAATATCATGTTTTATGTTTTATGTTAATTCTACACAAAGTATCAGCAGCCCTCTTTCATGGAGGAGTACAGAAACCAAATATCATTAAATGTTGAGAAAATGAAATTCTACGCATTTGTACGAATTGAATCAAAAGTATCTAATTGATTAATTGAATATTAAAAATAATTGTCAATTCATTTGATAATCTGTTATGGGTCAATTAAATATTGTAACCTTGTGTGTTTGTGTGACAGAGTACCCATGCGGTGTGAGCGTGTTTAGTCTACGTATCCTCCCAGCCATGTGTGGAGCATTGTGTGTTCCTCTGGCATATTGTGTGACTCTGGAGTTGGGCTTCGGTCACATGTCGGCGTTGGGAGCAGCGCTGTTGCTGTTGCTAGGTAACCGCATGTCTTACTCACATAAGCATGCATTTAGTCAATTGAGGTATTCCTGTTGTTGTTTGCAGACAACGCTCTGATTGTACAGTCGCGACTGATGTTGCTGGAGTGCATCCTGATCTTCTTCATCCTTTTGTCCTTTTTGTCTTACTTGCACTTCTATCACGCCACCACCAGGTGAGTTCAGACCCTCTGTCCTGTGATATTGCAAGGAGAACATGTTGTGACCCCTTAACCTTTTACGTCACAGCTGGCCTGTCAGATACAGTTGGCTCCTCCTCTCTGGAACATCCTGTGCTGCCACCATCGGGTCAGAAACTCTCACAGGCACATGCAGACACAATCACTTGCACGTACAGTAAGCTGACCTACGTGCGGGTTTATATTTTCAGGGTCAAGTATATTGGTATCTTCTCCTACCTGCTGCTAGTAGGTGTGGCCTGTGTTCACTGCTGGAAGTTGATTGGTGACACGCGTGTGAGCGGCGTGAGTGCACATACACATGCGCACACACACGCACACAAATCTTCCCCCAAAGCACTATAATATGCACTATAATATGGGTGTGTTTGTCTGTGTTAGATGAGCGTGTTTGTTGAGTGTGTATGTCGTGGTATGTGTCTGCTGGTGCTTCCTGTCGTGCTCTACGTCCTCTGCTTCTATCTGCACCTCACTCTTTTACACCACACTGGACCACACGACCAGTTGATGAGCCCCGCCTTCCAAGCCAGCCTTAAGGTACTCACCCATGCACACACATGCTATTTATTTAGTTTTAATGATACTATGGAATGGTTGATAAAATAGCGATTAGAAAGGTAATGATCAATTTACAATAACTTCGCATGATTCCATCAGACAAAAAGCATACCATGAGCAGTTTTCAGCAAGCATTAGCTTAGCGACCACTAGTTAGCACACTGGATCACTGTAAACAAAGAACTGCCCTGTGCGTTTTTATTGATTTTGAATGTCATTGACATGGAGACACACTCATTACAATGAGTACATACTGTATATACAGTACACTCACGCACACAAGTATTCACATGCATACACATACAGACATACATCAACTGAAAAACACAGAACAAAGATTGATTGTTTGTCTGCATCATTCAGGGCGGTTTGTCTCGGATCACGCAAGGTCAGCCTCTGGAGGTCGCTTATGGCAGTCAAGTGACTTTGAGAAGCTCTACCTCCCAGCCAGTCCCATGCTGGCTGCATTCACACAAAGCTAACTATCCAATCAGGTGTCCTGCTGCCATCTCACAGTGATCACTTGCGATTCAAGTGGTAACTCACTAACTGTGGGTGTGTGCTTTTGTATGTGGTGTGTGCCCGCGTGCATGCGCAGGTATGAGAATGGTCGCGGAAGCTCTCATCAACAGCAGGTGACCTGTTACCCTTTCAAAGATGTCAACAACTGGTGGATCATCAAGAGTGCCGAAAGGTAGGTGGTGCCTGGCGTAGGCAAGCATGGTCAAAGCGTCCGTCACGTGTGTATCACTTGTGCGTCAGGGCAGACCTCGCCGTGGGCCGTCCTCCTCGCGCGGTGCATCACGGTGACATAGTGCAGCTTCTTCATGGGATGACATCACGATTCCTCAATAGGTGATAAGTCCTTATTTGACGAAGCATTTGGGGATGCCTATGAACATGGGGCTCAAGTTTGTGTTTTATTGTTTCAACAGTCATGATGTTGCAGCCCCTGTCAGTCCCCATGCTCAGGAAGTGTCAGGCTACATCGACTTTAACGTGTCCATGCCCATGCAGAACCTTTGGAGAGTGGTGGGTCACCTCGTCAACTTAATGGACTTGTATTGCGAATATCACAATTCACCTTCTTTTCTGGTTTTGGTCTCCCAAGGGTAATTTGATGTCAATTTCAGTCATCACCAATGGGCAGTGTAATAGCAGTGCAATATTAATCAGAATACGATACAGTATTTCAACTGAGTGGGGGCACATTAAAGTTACCGTATTAACCCCAAATCTAGGATGTACCAGTGTACAGGATGCATCCTTAATTTTAGGGTCAAATTCTGGTATTAATCTATGTTACCTTGTACAGCAGTGATCCCCAACCACTGGTCTGCAGTCCGGCACCGGTCCGTAGAGCAACTGGTACCAGACATACGCAAAATAATGTTTGAGAACTGATTTAGTTTAACAATTCATTCATTTGTGCTTTGTTTGGCTTGAGCTTTGCTTTTTGATGCCACCTCTGGCTGCTGTTGATATTACGTTTTGCAGAGAGAAGGATGGTGTGGTTATACCCCCCCCAGACCGTGTTTTGAGAACAGTCAGTTGTTGACACACACGTTGTTTTGTCTCTCTGAAATCTGGCCCACGACTGTAAGTTGTTCTTTCTTTGTAAAAATGTTGATGTGTGATAATATGGCCAAAATTAGTTTGTAGATCCAAGAACTTGTGACTGTGGGTAACATGCTAGCTAATATTAGTTCTTATCTTCATCATGTTATATAGAGCTGCCCTTTATGCGTTTAGCTTATTCAAATTTTGTTTGTGCCAGCTATTTCCCTGGAAAACAATAGCTTTTGTAATTCAGTTTTATGATTGACTTTATGTAAAAATCTCAAGCATTGAGCGGTCCGTGGTGATAAAAAGACCACTGGTATACAGGACACACCGACAGTTTGGCGACAATGTAAAAACAGATAGATTAGCTAGAATAGTTCTCACCTTTACAGTTTCATCATATTGTCTTGTAGTTATCTTTGTCCGTTATACAGTATATTGGTGTGGGTATGTGGCTTGCAGGTAAGTGAGTGAGTGAGCAACTGAGAGAGGGTGTCATGGAGCAAGGGGCAATTGTCATACTATGTGTGGTTGAACTGATTGACAGAGTGCAAAAATAAGTGTTAAGATGAGAGTTACAGAGGTAATGAAAATGTGTGATGTGTATAATTTTGTCAATATTGACAATGAAATTGATGGTGTTATAGAGATGAAGATGCTGATGATGACGCATTTGTTTCAGGACATTTTGAACCGCGAGGATGATTCCGAGGTGTGGAAAACGATCTTGTCAGAGGTTCGCTTGGTTCACGTCAATACGTCAGCAGCCCTCAAAGTAGGAAGATCTCGCCTCACGCACAGTACCGTCATTTTCTCCTCAATCACCGAAGACCATGGGTGTGTGTTTTAGTTGAGTGGCTTGTCTCTTCCAGACTGGGCATCGGGTCAGATGGAGGTGGTTGCAGAGAAACTCAAAGGTCATACCAGCGGAGTGACATGGACGGTGGAGGAGCACCGATATGGAACCAGTAAGCCTAGTCAATTCTCACACATTATTATCATTATGATTTGTATTGCTTTTAAAGTAGTTGTCGCTGTTATCTGGGAAGCTGAAACTGTCAAACTGCAGTCCATGCATTTTACACCTAGCATTTAAAGATCAATAAACCCGCATCAGAAATGAAAACTTATCACTATATGTGATACTGCCAAAACTTAAAGATAAAAGGGAATATAAAATGATTAGTCCACAAAATGTTTTGAAGTCCACCAAAAGCAGGCAAGCTTAAACAAGATTGTACGCTTAAATACAAATCACACTTTAAGAAACACAAGAAGGCTGTCACAAAACCAGCTAATTATTCAAAATAGAAGTCAAGAAATCTTTTTCATTTGTTCTTGAGAATAAGCCTTTATCTCTCTCTCTTTCTCTCTCTCTATCTATCTATCCATCCATCCATCCATCATCCATCCATCCATCCATCTATGAAATATCTTTCATTTGTTCTTGAGAATAAGCCTATATCTATGTATGCACAGTATGTGTATATATGTATATATATAATATATATATATATATATATGTATATATATATATATATATATATATATATATATATATATATATATATATATATATATATATATATATATATATATATATATATATATAGTAAATACCTGTATACTGTATATTCATTACACATTTCTATAGACTTTGATTCTGCCATAAAATATGTCGTATAAATAAAACATTGTTAGAATCAAAATCTGGGATTTTTGTGGACTATACACAATGTACTTGCTAAAATAAAATAATCCTTACAATATTTTTAAATTTTAATATTAACAATTTTAACAATTTTAATATTGTTTAAAATTGCTACTTTTCCAAACATTTTTATGATATTATTAAAAAAAAACATTAAATAAAATCCAGTAATTTTCATATTTACTTTCACTTTTACAAAAAAATAAAATAAAATACTGCACAATAATTGTAAATACATATTTTAACATTCTAAATACTAAAACAAAAAAACTAAAGTATTAATCAATAATGCTTGTGCTTTAATTTTTCAAAGTGTAACAGAAAGAATACAATTTACTCTTATATACAGTACATACCTTTGCAGGTTTATCATTTGGAAGTGCAATGTTAAGTGATTGGCCACTGTTGGAGGTACATTGTGCTCTGCGATGAAATGGCAAACATCATTTCTACAGCTGTTGCGCAACTTTATGGTTCTTTTTTAGTAGGAAAATGAGCATCCATTGATTTATAGGTCTTCAAGACGGCTACGTTTTGTGCGTGCTTCATGTCAAAATGAGTCTTTAAATCAAAGTAGCCTTAGACACCCACTTTTACGTCTTGTTTGCAAGCAACACAACACGATGCAACACAATATGAATATATATCGTCCTCATGACATTTGCTCCCATTCTTTTTTATGTTTGCCTCTTCTATTTACCTTACCGCATTTTGATTCAATTTCAGATATTGCAACTTTATGATTGTACTGTCTTCTAAAAAGTGTTATTATTATAAAGACTATGTTTTAGTGTGCTTTCATCAACAAACAATGCCATGGGGAAAACCTAGCTGGCCCACGGATGCGCAAAGTAGCATCAAAATGCTCACTTATTTTGTGAGGTGAAGAAAAAGAAAAGAAATGAAGGCTAGCGGGTGGCAAACTTATTTGATTTACTGTTTGATAGTCGGTCCTAACCAGATGGTACTATATTTGGCAAATTTGCGGTTCCCCATACAGATCTTCTTGCACGCCGTACACTACTTAAAACGCATAAAAAAATGTACGTAGTTTTTTTTATTTTTTTATTGCCTACTTCATTATTTGCTCTAATGTGTGGAATGTAAGTCTGCTCGGGGAAGTCAACAGAATAAGAATTTCATTTCATTTGTGTTGTGTTACTTTGCATATGACAGTTAAACTCCCTGACAGCCTACAGTAGCTGGAGTGCATGTGCTCATGTGTTTGCAGGTGAGGAGCAGGAGGCCAGGCAGGCGGAGCTTCACTCCCCCACACATATTGATGTGAACAGAAAGATTTCATTGTGGTCAAAGTTTCTGGAGGTTCAGGTGGGCCGCAACAAAATGTCATTGTCAAAGGTGGTGTTGTCATGCTACGATGTCATCACCAGTGGAGGATGCTGACTGCGAAACAGGAAGACAATGAGCACAAATATAGCTCTGCCCCTTTGGAGTGGATAACCATGGAAACAAACATCGCCTACTGGCTCCACCCCTCCACCAATGTGAGAAACATACATGTTCAAGTTGGGGTCGTAAGGCAAATTTGCTGTATGGTGGGCAATTCAAACTTATGTTAAAGAGCTAATGTATTTAGAACCCCAGATAAAAACATCAAAATTGTACACATATATTAAAAAATGGTACCAACATAGTATAGTAAATGCTACGTATGTACAATATACGTGTATACAATCAGAAAACATAAGTAAAAAATATAGAAAGGATTTATTTACCTTTGAGTGCCGCTTGTTATGCCCATATTCCCTATTGAGGATTATCTCCATTATTGTTTCCATAAAAATCATCTTCTTACTTCTCTCTTTAACATCACTAGCAATCTTGGGACCCATGGCTAACCCTTTCAACTTTGAACTAAGCAGTAAAATGCACTATAAATATAGTTTCGTAACCACTCACAATCGAACAAAGCTTTACCGTTCCACCGTTTTGAAACAAGTGAGGCCGACCAATAGCAGACCACCATCCCCTTGAGGAAACGCTACCAATAGCAGAATTGTTGTGACGCGTTGCAGGGACGGCAACTGAAAATATGTGTAATTACCTAAAAACGCCTGCAGATTGAGACGAAACATCACAATTACAGCCAAGCCCCTAGGGTTATGAGAGTTGCAAAACCGGGAAAATGTCATAAAGAGGGGATGAAAAAACTCAGTATTTCACATTGCAACATGAAAATAATAAGTCAGGGATGTTGTAACACGGGGGTCCACTGTGTGTGTGTGTGTGTGTGTGTGTGTGTGTGTGTATATATATATGTATATATATATATATATATATATATATATATATATATATATATGTATATATATACAATATGAATATATTTACGACAGTAAAGTGTGTGTTTGAGAAGTTATCAAAGTGTGATTAATTGATTGATCAATCAAAGCATTTATGTGTTTGTTTTATCAGGCTCAGATACATCTGATTGGTAACCCAGTATCATGGGGTGTGGCCAATATCAGCTTGCTGGCCTACATTGTCATGGCAGTCATTTACCTGCTTAGGAGGAGGCGGGGCATCAAAGACTTACCTGAGGGTATGTATCTGTGTACCCGTATTTTCTGCACTATAAGGCGCACCTAAAAGCCTTAATTTTTTTAAAAAGCCGATGGTGCGCCTTTTAATCAGGTTTGCCTTATATATGGATCAATATTGAGATTGGGATTCGTAGATGGGGAATGAACTGATAAAGTAAGCTTTACCTGTTTCTTTTGTGTGTTTACAGTTTAACAAGGTTGGTCATATTGACATTGAGTTATTATGCTATTGAGAGTTAAAAAATATTATTTGAGTTATTATTGTTATTACTTTGAGTATTTCTATATTGTGATTGAAAAAGTTTTAAAATATGTCATTAATTGAGGGTGCGCCTTATAATCCAGTGCGACTTATAACGTGGAAAATACGGTGTGTGCTTGTGTGTGTGTGTGTGTGTGTGTGTGTGTGTGTGTGTGTGTGTGTGTGTGTGTGTGTGTGTGTGTGTGTGTGTATATATATATATATATATATATATATATATATATATATATATATATATATACACACACACACACACACACACACACACACACACACATACATACACACAAACCAGCAAACAACCACCTGAAAAACGTATTGTGTGTGTATGTGTGTGTGCACGCATGTGCATATATAGCTGCATGGGAGCGTTTCGTTTCCCTGGGCGTGTTGTGCGTTGGTGGCTGGTCGTTGAACTTCGTTCCTTTCGTTTTGATGGACAAGCGTCTGTTCCTGTACCACTACCTTCCCGCGCTCGTCTTCTTGCACCTGCTCAGTGCTGCCCTGTTGGAGCATGTGTATACACACTTGCTCAGGTACACACACACACACACACACACACAGCACACTTCCAGTCCATATAAAGATAGTTTTATCACAAATGTCACTACTTTTGCCACACTACACATACACACAAATATAATCATGTCATTTGTTATATAATAAGTATTGTTGTGAAACACAATCCGGTGTCACAAAAAAATGATTCGAAACAAGAAAGACTGGTTTTGATTTGACAAATCAAATTGTAACATCAATTTAACGAGACTGAAAAGAGGGACAGCATAACATGACATTAAATGAGCACAGGCCGGTCAATGATAGAATCAAACCGAATGGAATTATAAAATTTTTAAATCATTTCATCCTTGAATCATATAGTATTCAACGTATCACGAAATGTATCAAATCAACACATTAAAAGCAACTTCTGTTGCGACTGTGTTACTTTATTTTTATTGACAGAAGCCCTTCCATTGCAAAGACAAGAGCTAAAGATTTTTCTCATCCATTACCAATGCCTTTGAAAAATAATTTCACATTTGTAGAAATACCAATACTTTGTATAGTTTTGGCTTCACCCAAATTTAAAACATGGTGTAGCCACTTGAATCATACGAATCTTGTACGTGAATCCCAAAAGTCAAAATAAAGATTGCACCCACAATTTAGATAACCATGCCTGCTGGGGTGCTCACATGTGCAATCCGATTAGACTGCAGACGGTAATCTAGTCTAGTTTTGGTCCACTATCCAGCGTCTCAGAATTGTGAAGCAGTGCACCATCAACACTGTGTATAGTGGGGATGGGGCGCTGCTGACCTCAACTTGGGACTTCGTGAACCAGTGGGTAGAAAACTTTGAAGACCTCTTCAATTCCACCGAGACGTCTTCCTCTAAGGAAGCAGAGTCTTGAAACTCCGAGGTGAGCTCTCCCATCTCTGGGGCTGAAGTCACAGAGGTGATCAAAAAACTCCTTGGTGGCAAGGCCCCAAGGGTGGATGATAACTGCCTGGAGTTCCTGAAGGCTCTGCATGTTGTAGGGCTGTCCTGGCTGACATGCTTCTGCAACATCACGTGGACATCGGGGACAGCATTTCTGGATTGACAGACTCGGGTGTTGGTCCACCTTTTTAAGAAGAAGGACTGGAGGTTGTGTTCTACAGAGGGCTCTCACTCCTCAGCCTCCCCGGTAAGGTCTATTCAGGGGTCTTTGAGAGTAGGGTCCATCAGGAAGGCGAACTGCGGATTCAGGAGAAGCAGTGTTGTGTTCGTCTCGGGCGTGGAACAGTGGACCAGGTCTACACCCTCTGCTGGATCCTTGAGAGTGCATGGGAGTTCGCCCAACCAGTCTGCATGTGCTTTGTGGACTTGGAGAAGGCGTTCGACCGCATCACTCTAGGAACTCTGTGCGGGGTGCTTCGAGAGTATGGCGTACCTGACGCCCTGATATGGGCAGTTCCGTTCCTGTATGACCAATGTCAGAGTATGGTCCACATGTCCGGCAGTAAGTCAAATCCATTTCCAGTGAGGGTTGGACTCCGCCAAGGCTGCCCTTTGTCACCGATTCTGTTTATTACTTTTATGGACAGAATTTCTAGGTACAGAGGTAGTGTTAAGGGGGTCCGGTTTGGGGGTCTCAGCATTTCATCCCTGCTATTTGCGGAAGGTGTAGTGCTGTTGGCCTCCTCACGTCGTAACCTCCAACTCTCACTGGAGGTTTGTAGCCGAGTGTGGAGAGGCTGGGATGGTGATCAGCACCCCCAAACCATGGGCCTCAGTCAGAAAAGAGTGGAGTGCCCTCTCCGGGTTGGGGATGAAGTCCTGCCTCAAGTCGAGGAGTTTAAATATTTTGGGGTCTTGTTCATGAGTGAGGGTAGGATGGAGTGGGAGATATCAGATCGTTGCAGCGTCTGCTGTGTTGCGGATGCTGTACCGGTCTGTTGTGGTGAAGAAAGAGCTGAGTCGAAAGGCGAAGCTCTCGATTTACCAGTCGATCTACGTTCCTACCCTCATCTATGGTCACAAGCTGTGGGTTGTGACCGAAAGAATGAGATCCCGGATAAAAGCAGCCGAAATGAGTTTCCTCCGCAGGGTGTCTGGGCTCTCCCTTATAGATATAGTGAGAAGCTCAATCATCTGGGAGAGGGTCAGGGTCTCAACTCTGCGCTGAGAGGAGCCAGTTGAGGTGGTTTGGGCATCTGGTTAGGATGCCTCCTGGACGCCTCCCTGGTGAGGTGTTCTGGGCATCTCCCACGGGGAGGAGGACCCGGGGACGACCCAGGACATGCTGCAGGGACTATGTCTTTCAGCTGGCCTGGGAATGCCTGGAGAGCCTTTTGGAGGGGCTGCTTGAAGCGGCTGGGGAGAGGGAAGTCTGGGGCTCCCTGCTCATGCTGCTGCCCCTGCGTCCCAATTCCGGAATACGGCGGTAGAAGATGGATAGATGGTAATCTAGTCCACCGGGGGGCATTATCATGCTTCAGATTATTTTTAATTTCTGTTAATCCAGTTATCCAATTTAAAATGTTAAACAACCATTATAGTCCAGGTGCCATTAACTCTTTCAGCAAGCGTTATATGTTATACTTTTTACTTTAGGTCTGCACAATAATTCCGCTGAGCAAGATTGTGTACATTATGCATTTCAGTTCATGAAACCATCACTCAGAAATGCAGCACAAACAATGATCTCTCCAGTAATGCTCTTTTTGTTAAAGAGAAGTAGTGAACTGACTCAGAGCAGTTTATTTACTGAAGTGGGCCACTCCTTGTGCTGCCATTGCAAACTGATTTCTGTTTATCGTCAAATGGATGCAAGCAATGCAGCAAACAAGCAGACAAAACAGTCGTCTTGTAATTCCATTGGCAACATGGTAGCATTGGTTTGATGGATTGTCTATCTTGACCATAACAATGACCTATGTGCTCCTGTCACTTGTCCTGTTAGGCATCCTTCAGAGACGGACTGACAGTCTGTCGGTGCTGACTTTCTGACCATCTCAGACAAAAATGAATGTGACCATGCTGATATCTTTGTGTTTTCAGTAAGGACACGCATCGCCACATGCTACTGGTGTGTGCATTTGTCCTGTTGGTGTGCGTTTTCCTGTCCTATCGTGTCTTCAGTCCTTTGACCTTTGGTAGCCCAGAGTTGTCGGCCAGTCAACTGCGAGCGCTCAAGTGGAGGAGCACCTGGGACATTTTGTATCGACGCCACTAGACACTTCCCCCTCCATGATGTCACATTTAGGAATGGCGACGTCACAACACTTTTAATAATCAATAAAGTTTAAATTGACTTTTATTCACTTTGGTATTTTTTTTTTTTTGCTTTCATTTATTGATTTGTTAGAGCGTCATCATTAGGAGTGTTGGACCGTATCCCAGTTGACTTTTGTGAGAAGCAGGGTACATGCTGAATTGGTCACAATCCAATTGCAGAGTCCATACAGTAAAGACAAAACAACAGACTGTTGGCCAGTTTATATCAAGACACATACACGGGGAGGAAAAGTACAAGTAAATGTTATTTTAGTTTGATGATTTTGAGAATCACTCCATCCATCCATCCATTTGTTTCCTATAGCTGCTTATCCTCACTAGAGTCACAGGTTTTCTGGTGCCTAACCCAGCCATCTCCAGGCAGTAGTTGGGGGACACCCTGAACTGGTTGCCAGCCATTTGTAGAGCACACAGGGACGATCAACCATTCACACTCCGATGCTATCCCATGATGCTATTATATGCAGACTGTAAGTTCATGATTGTGAACTTTAATTTTAAACAAGAAAATGTGCAATTCCTGAAAAAAATTGCGTGTGAAGGCGAAAAAAAAACGGTGAAAAAGATGAAGGGACGGACGTTGAATGGTGAAATGATGTTGAATGTTTAAATGGCTTGAATCTGTGAAGTATTCTGAGTATTAAAAAATTTGAACAGTTTGAGTAGGCTGAATAATGTAGGAGATACAAGGGAAAATGAAATTCATAGAATGGCGGGAATCGGGGTATTAAATTAGTTATGGAAATGATCCCTAAGGCGAGATGAATGAGCTAAATATTGAAAATATGAAATGTGAAAGCTGTAAATATGAAATTTAAAATCACCTAATCGTTAAATCAATGGGATTTTGGACGTGGAAAACGGAATTGTGGGAAGACTGAATAATGGAAATGAGTAAAATACAAGCAGTCGTCGCACGAATAATTGGAATAATATGAAATTTGAACGGTGTTAATCACATGAACTGGGAATAAATTCAAACGCGCCGAAAAACGGGCGGAACAAGAAAAGAATAATATATCGCCCTCAAACAATGAGGATAAACGGCGCGGTGATACAGATATTTTTTCTTTATTACTTTTGTTTTTATATTTTTCTAATCCAACAGTTTTTTCAAACGCATTTTAAATCCCAGTGTCAAAATAAAAAAATAAAAATAAAAAATATAATTGTCTTAAAAAACAGACCCGGAAGTAAAAAGCGATCCATCGGAGGTGACGAACAAGAAAGCAGTTTGTAGCCTGACTGCAGGGACGCATTTATTTTATGTCTGCATTTTATTCTTATCACCTTATTTTATATATGTTTCTAATTTTTTAGATGATCAAAGCTTCTCTTAGCACGTTGATTGTGACGTGAGACCAAGCTGCTATGATCTGTGGTTATTTTTGCTTTTTCGACGCAAAGCCTGCTGGGTAATATGCTAAAATACTAAACCCAAAACTACGTTGATTGAACGCATTAAGAATTCCTACAAAGTGCACGAGAAGGTATGTCAGACTTACTTTTACTTTCTTACAGTATAAATAAATTGATGGATAAAGTCATAGGAAAAGTTTATTTTTATTCTAATGTATTGTTGTATAAATGTGTTCGTTTAGTTTATGCTGCTAATAATTTGCTAACCCTGAATTTAAGAAGGATCTCATCTCCACTGTTTCTGTGTTTGTGGTTTCGCTTGTGTATGTTGAAATGTTCGATGAAAAATTGTTTTTTTTTATTTTTTATTTTTTTAATAAAAAAATTGTTCAATGCACCACCACTCGTCTAAACACGGTACTGTGTTTCACATTGCGTTTGCGGAAGTTTAAATAAGTAGCCCAATCCAGGGGTTTTCAAATTTTTTGGAGTCAGGGCCTCCTTTTTGGAAAGTACATTTTTCGAAGGACCTCCATTGCAAATGTTTGCGGAAACAAAACAAACAAAATAATTTAAGGCAAACATAAGTGTTCTTTTTTTTTAAATTAATTTTGACAAGTATATTTATTGCTTTTCAGCCAAACTGAAGTTTACGAAATAATTACTGGTCTAATCCACTCATTTTGCCACTTAATGTTTTTTTTTTTTGTGTGTGTGTTTTAAATCGTAGGTCTAGTTATCATTAAATTATATTACATGGGGGTGGCACTCCTCAGGAGGCTGCCATGTCTGTTATTGCTAGGGACAATGGTAAATGCAGCACCTCATGCTGTTCGTAATGAAAAAACGATCTAAATCTGACACATTGTCCCTTTAAATATTGATTTAATTATTTATTTAAGTATTTGTGATTTGATGTCCGGACTCTTAAAAAAAATGTGAAAATGCATCCCTAGCATTGAATGAGTTAGTATCAATTAAAATGAAATCAACACAAATACATATTTTTTTTTATTATTAACCTAAATTATTTCATGGACCCGTAGCAGTCAGGCCATGGACCTCCGGGGGTCCATGGATCCTAATTTTAGAACCACTGGTCTAATCCACTCATTTTGCCACTTAATGTTTTGTTTTTTGTTTTTGTTTTTTTTCTTATTTTGCTGCATTCAAGGTGAACCAGGGTGGCCACAGCCACTCCTTGTCACTCTCTGGCCATCCATTGTCTTTTGTGGAAAAATTTCAATATATGTCTTTTCTACTCTTTTCTTCTCTTTTTCTGCATATGTCAAACTGCCAGTAATTTATATTAAATACCTGCTTATTTAGATTTAAATGTATGAAAATAAATTCATTATTTTATTTGACAAACCCTTAACTGAGGTTTCGTGACACCCCATAGAAAACATTTGCATTGAACAGGAGGCTGACATGTTTTTCCACCTTATTTGTGCTATGGATACCCGAAGGAGAAGAAATTTGTAAATGTAGTGAAGTGGTAATAATAGGGCTGGGAAAAAGAAATCAAATTAGTCTGATTACTGTGTCATTGTAAAAATCGAGGATTTGAAAACTGTCAAGAATCTACAAGGTAAAGCAAAAGTGGCAGAACAATAGATGTGTGGTTTACACACATTTATACAAAAGTTCCTAACTATTTAACTGTGACATTTCCAAACGTTATGCACAAGTTATGAATAGTTACTTTTTGCACCAGTTATGAATGTTAACTTCACTTTTAAACTCAGTTGAAACAAGTAAACGTTGTCCAAACATTTTGCACAGGGTTAGTTTCCCTTACGTTTGTGCTTCTCAAATAGGAAAGACAAAACATTTCTCACTGCCCCACTTGACATGGTGACTATAAAAAAGATCATTACCTATAAAAGTGTATGTATACCTAAAATTCTGTCCTTTTTAACTGTAATACAAGAAAAAAGCAATTTAAATAAACTTTTCCTAATGCTTACATTTTATACAAATTACAGGTTAGTCTGAAGCAGAAAAAAAAAAATACAACTGAAAGCATCAAAGTGCCTGAAAAAAAGTACTGTTTGTCAAACTCGAAACATCTTTGATCAACTGAACTGTTTGACGCTGGAAAAAAAAAAATCAATGTATAATAATAATGTAAATTTATCTAGAACATGTGTCAAACTCAAGGCCCGGGGGCCAAATCCGGCCCGCCACGTCATTTTATGTGGCCCGTAAAAGCAAATCATGTAAGTTTCCATGACCCTTGCTAAACTCTAGCTTGTCGTGTATAATGAAAAATAAAGTTGAGATTTTTTTGGTTTGTTCAATTACAGGAATATAAACAATTAATGAACAAACTAGATTGCTTTACTTCTGATTTCAAAACAACTAAGCCATTAGTTTGTTGTGTACAGTAATAATACTATGAGATCATTTAAAATCAACTTAGTTTCCTCAACATATCGGCCCAATGAAGGAAGTTTTTGCTACAAAATGGCCCGCAACAAAAATGAGTTTGACACCCCTGATCTAGAGCATTAACACAGGACCAAAGGACTACGTCACATATCATTAAATGTATGTTTGCAAAATAATAGCCCATTAAAAGATTTGTAGAACCTGTCAAATGTTTGTAAACACCAAGGTCAAGTTGTCTCAAACCCATTAAGATGCCAAAATATTCTTGAAAATATATAGCTGTGAACTGAAAATCATTCCAGGTCATGAAGCAAAATCTACAGCAAAAAGCTGGCACCATAAATGCTAACTTTGAAGAATCAAAAATCCAAAACTTTGTGGTTTGTATAATGTGGTGGGACAGTGAGGTTTAGCTTCACGTGGAAGGGGGCGGGGGCCTCAAGACAAAACTTTGTGAAGTTACTAAGACTGTGTTTTTCTTTGTGTGTGTAGTCATGTCGTTATCTGAGCAGAGGGAGAGGATCCAGCAGGAAGTTGAACTTTTACAAAAACGTTTAGGTGCCAGCAACAGTGAGCTGCAAGAAGTCAGCAGCGACGACACAGGTCATCTTTACACTTTTGATCAACTTTGTGTTTTTATGCCAAATGGAAATTAGCTTTACAAATTGGAGGTGTGTGTGTGTGTCTTTGACGTCCTGTTTGATGAAGCAAACAGACGTATCATGATGCTGTGTCAACCAACTTGTGATTTTAATGTGTTGTCTTGTGATTAGATGATGATTCCAGTGTGGACATGGATCAGGATGCGGGGCAGGTAATACGCACACATGCATAGACACCTGCACAGAAGAACCCTAATTTTTACACACAATGAAAATCATTCAGTAGGAGGACTCTCTGATATTCTTGCTGGTTACACATGCCTTTGAATTAACCGGTTATTGCATTAGATTAAACAACCCATTAGGGCTGCACAATTAATTGAATTTTAATCGTGATCACGATATTGGCTGCCACGATTAATTAACATTTAAAAAGCTGGCCACGTACATGTAAAATCAAGCACTTTCAGTCATCCTATCACCGGGGGGGCAAACACAAGGTTAAGACTTCATTAAGCTTAAGAAATAGCAAGCCAGCAAATCCTGCAAGAAGGGCGGCAGCATGCTTGGTTTATGCTTGATGCTTCTCCACACATCAAATGACGTCATTTGGCAACCACACCCCTGCGTGCGGAGGCCGCGCGTGCCAGATTTTCCGCAACGTGTATCTTCCAGAGTTTCTTGCTTATCAAAGTTCGGTGGTACAAACACTTTTATGATTCGGCCGAAAAGGACTACAGTGACCTAAATACTGTAAACAACTCCTGGTGAGCACGCATGCTGGAGAGGGTTGAGGCGTCTTTTAAAAAAAGCTCGGAACAATGTCGATCGTTTGAATCTACTAGGATTCTCTACTACTGTTGTAGAGTAGTGTTGTTAGTATGCTCTAGATTCTATTTACTGGCAAAATATCATCTGACTATGGGGGATAGTCGCACTGAGTATAAAACGCTAATGCAAGCCAGTGAGATATCGCGTCTTCTTTTCACATGGAGCGTTCACGCGTCAAGCATAAACCAAGCAGCAGCCTTAACTGAGAGACTGGAACGCAATGACAACGCTGAAGTTGGCTTCGTGAGCGCGCTCCCTAGAGTTCAGGTTTCAAGTCCACCTTAAAACCCTTTAGATGGCATTGTGTCCCACATGTTTGCATCACAAAAGCTTCTGCTTTTCTCACACATTTTGAAAAATCAATTGGCAAAATATTGGAGTAAATTCAGTTTGAAATGACCGAAAATACCATTTTGACGGTTGATTGATTAAAATTTGCTTTGAAATAAATAATGTGCTTAGTTCTAAGTAGGCTACCATTTGTTTGCACTCAGCAAGTAAGCTAGTTGTGGTGCCCTGTGTGCCAAGTTTTTACATTTGTTATAATTATTATTTACTTTATTTGTTTTAGTTTATTATTATTCTTTTTAAGTATCAAACCTTGAAGCCTTGTTTATATCCTGCTTGTTTAAAAAAAGTACATTAAATATAGATGTTTGACCAAACATGATGAATAATCATGATTAATTGTCGTGATTTCAAAATATACCAAAATATCCGTGATTATTTTGGACTTAATCGTGCAGTCCTACAACGCAGTCTAGACTACATTACAGAGGTCTATGAACAGTACATCTATTCAGCGCCGTATATAAAAAGAGTCTAATCAACTTAAGAGCTTCCGCTTCCCACCTCCATGGATGCTGATTGGCTCCAAACAGACACATTCATTTCATGGAGGAGCCATCTTGCACCTAATTGGTGTTGTCTGTGCTTAATTTAACAGGTTTCCGAGTGTTTCATCATTTAATTTTAAAGGAAAAATATGGTGAAAAACTGTGAAAAATGGTAATGCGTGGATTTCATGTGTCACATGCGTCCACAGCGTGTAGCTCTTGTGACTCACAAGAGATGGAAAATATAGCAGAGAAATTGCATCCCCAGGATGGTTGGACACCAAATAACATTTTTTTTTTTTTGACGCAGGGTTGTTTTGTTTTTTTAGGTCTCACGAAAAGCAATTAAACAGCAACGGCTAGTGATGCGCTACAAGGTGGCTCTGTTAAATTCATCAAACTTAAATCGAATCAGCAGCCTCTCGAGCCACAAACTCTAATTTGGCCAGATTCCATTTATACTATACACGTCACTGCATCAACCTATCTACTGCCCCCAGGTGGCCTAAACTGGCAGCCGCACAAGGTTGAAGTGAAATGAATTAAAATGATTGACAGAAAGTGTTTAGTTATTTTCATTTGTATGTGATTACACCATTACCGTATGAGCAAGTACTGAGTGTTGCATTCGAGTGTTTTTTTTTTCCATCAAAAAAATAACATCTTTTTTTATTTATTTATTTTTTTTACATTTTGTCTTTTGAGGGGCTAGCCTGGAACTGATTGACACATTCGTTAATTTTGATTGATGATGATGATTTATAAGTGATTTCACTTACAAACTCATATCTCAGGGAACCACTGTACATTGGATCAGATAGTCTGGTATATATTTTCCCATTATAGTCGACTAGAGGCAAAGCTATGATTTTGCTTTAGCTTCACAAGTTTTAATTTTCTGTTTTATGTGTAGTTTTAGAGTAAACCTCAGCTCAGAGTGCTTATAACAGCTTGAAGACTATTTCTTTACCTATACTGTATGCCAGGCTGCTGGTTGTTTGTGTTGTTTGTGAGTTGAGCTCACTTCCATCATTGTACACAGCCTGTATCTCAAGTTTGCACTTGCAAGAAAAGCAAAAAAACCTAAATCACCAGTCATACAGCATTTTGTCCTGTATTTACGAACATGAGGGTAGATGAGTGGTTATCTCATCCACCTCACTGTTAAGGGACCCAACGTCAATAATTGTTCTTGTCCTAGTAGGGAGCCGCCTTTTTTTGTTGTTGATTTCCCTATATCATGGCTTTCTGACCAAAAAATTGAGATAAAAAGCTTTTGTGAATAGAAAAAAAAAGAAATTTACTTTTTATGCTTTGACCATACCTAACCTAATAAAGTAACAAACACAAATTGACCATTGATATGTCCAATAGCATGTGTGTGTGTGCATGTTTTCAGTCAACTGCAGGTTTGCTGGCTCAGAGGCAAAAGATCGAAACGGATATCCAGGACTTGGAGAACTTTCTGGGACCGCACAGCCCCATCAGTGAATCAGGTAGCTTCTGCTTCAGTTTCCTGTGATGTAATCGTTCATCAAGTCACGATCACCCCGTGTGTGTTTATTAGATAATGATGACAGCAGCAACAGCAGCAGTGAAAGTGAGGTCAGTGGACATTCAAACAATTTTGAACATGTCTGCTCAACAACATGCTCACCAGCCAACTTGTGTGTGTATGTGTGTTGGTCAGCTGGGTCTGCCCATGACGGTGGACTCATGTCTTCAGATGAACTTGGTGTACCAACAGATCCTTCAAGAGAAGCTCAAGCAGCTGGAAACTCAGCTGTCGCATAACCAGAGACAACAGGTCGCTAAGGCACAAGCATATATTTACACTTACATTCACACACACACACACACACACACAAAATCACGCATGCACTCCCACACAATGCCTGCACGCACACTAAAAGTCACACAGACACGGATACACTTGCACATACGTATTCACACACATAGTGGAGTAACATCATGGTGGTAGGTCCCAGTGCAAATATTAGTATTGTGTCCCCAGACCCCTGCCCTAAACACAAGCCTGTGTGTGTGCGCACACACACACAGCCACTCGAGAGAACTGCTTCTTGCCCAAAAAAACAAAAGAAAAATAACAACTACAGTTAGTTTCTGCATTTGAATTCATCCACCAAACCCATCACAATACAATAAGAGTTTACGTTAAGTGTTGGATTTTCGCTAAGGACTCTGTACTGTGCAGCGCTTGTGCCCGTCGTCATTCCTCTGCGCCTTGCTTCCTCTGGCTGAAGCTTCCTCGTTTATGTCTGCCAAAACTCGGGGTAGGCCGGTGTTGAAATCTATATTTGATCAAGTTTTGTAGATTCCACACTATTGTGCACTAAAATCAATGGCAAATTGTATTCATATTCGCTTGCTTGCATAGTGAAGGCTTACAAAGAATGGTCTCTCGGAACGCAGCTGCTGCACTCCTTTAAACATTACACCATGCGGCCTTGAATTTTCAATAAACGCACATGGAAAGAGCCATAGTGATGGGACGCTACATTTTTGCCTTGTCTAGGCTTAAAAACACCATCTGGTTTTACGTATTTTAGCTTTAGAGTCATCATGGTTCTTTTTGTCATTTCCTATTTGAGTGCTGTGTTATTTTGCTAAGCTTGATGACGATAGCGCTTACAGCCTCTAGCTCTCCAATTTTTTTCCTCTTGCTCCAAATATGGTACGTAATCAACTCACTGTGCCAGACAGACACCAAGGTCAGATGATTTCGACAAATTGTCATTTCCTTCTCCCGTACCAGCCACAGGGCATGACTGACCTGCCCCAAGCTATTCAATCTATAAAATAATTCAGGATATTTAATGGTTATTTTTCTTGAATGGCCCTCGATGTTGATATTTACGCCTTTGTACACACATAGACACACATTCAAATGTATGCAATCACACACTAAACATTCATACTAATACATGCAGTTTTGTGTACAAATAAATGTCTCCCAACCTGTGGTGAATTCTGTTCATACATTTATATACCATTAGGGTAAGGATGCAATGATACGCAGGCCGGTCACGGTATTTACCCTTTTTTCTTTTTTAATTTACACTGGGTGATCATTGAGACTTCTGCAAAGAAAGCCTTTGTGGCACGAGTCAAGACAAGTGTGTGTTCAAGTTTAGCATTTTTTGTCCAGCATTTTGTGTCGAATCAAACGCTTTTAAATAATTTGAACTTGTCTTAG
This sequence comes from Hippichthys cyanospilos, assembly GCF_059441005.1. Classification (NCBI taxonomy): domain Eukaryota; kingdom Metazoa; phylum Chordata; class Actinopteri; order Syngnathiformes; family Syngnathidae; genus Hippichthys; species Hippichthys cyanospilos. The sequence goes on along the minus strand of NC_142373.1, from coordinate 25,414,068 downwards.
TTGTGTTCAAAATAACACAAATAATGAACTAATTACACAATAAAAATCACTGCCAAAATATTCAGAAGCTACTGTATTTGAAATCAAAGAGAGCTGCTTGGCTGGGTAGTGACTGTAGTTTGTTTGTTTGGTATGTATAGATTTGATGTGTGGCAAATGCACAATACAGTACAAGTCCACATGGGGCCAATTTATGTGTGTACGTCGACATGTCTGTTTATGTGCAGAGGGAGGCACTGTCTCATCTGTCCGGGACAAGCCGAGAAGCGGCCAAAGAAGAGGCTGCATCCTCGTCGTACCCAAAGCAGGCCAACTTATTCCTGGGCCACTTCTTGAAGCCGTATTTCAAAGACAAAGTCACAGGATTGGTAAGGTATTCTTTCACCTGACAGCTTTTAGTCATCCGACATTTCCACTGATTGCAACGCTGTTCTGTCTGCCTCAAGGGTCCTCCTGCCAATGAAGACACAAAGGAAATAATGATGAAGACGAAGGGTTGCCTTAACAACAATAAGATGAAAGTCAAACGATGTAAGGACGCTGAGCAAACCGTCACAATGGCCCCAAACAACATCGGCTTTTACGTCTTCATTTTCTCTGGGTTTGTTCAGGGGAGAGTTGGCAGAAGACGTTGTTGATTGACTCTGTGTCCAGAGACAGTATGAGGAGACTCATCCAGCCCAAGCTTTCCAGGTTGGAGCAGCTCTGCTCAACCTCCTCTACTTCTTAGTAGTTCCTTCTTCTCCTCCTCCTTTTTCTTCAACTTCATCCAAACTTCTACAGTAATTTGTACTACTTTTTTTTCTTCTAACATGACTTTTTATGACTTCTAACTTCTAATTTCTTTCTACTTTTTTCTTTAGATTCATTTTTCCTTCCTTCTCATCCTGCTCTTTCTCCCCGTTGGTCCTTCCTCCTCCTGCCTTTCTTTTTTTACTTCTCTCCCTACTTCTTCTGCAACTCCATCTTTTTTTTTCTTGTACTGTATTTCTAATTTTCTTTACTTCCCCCACACCTTCTTTTTTTCTCCTCATTCTCTCTTTTCTTTCCTTTTCATTATTTTTCCCTTCTTGCCTTCTTTATCCTCATCCTCTTTTTCTTTATGTTCTTTCTCTTTTTCTTCTTTTCCTCCTTTCTTGTCCTCCTTGTTCTTCTTCCTCTTCTTTCTGTGTTATCATTTTTATTCTCATTCCTCTCCTCCTTTGTCTTCTTCCCCTTCCTTTTTTCTCTTCCTCCTCAGTCCAGTCTTTCATTATTGTCCTTTTCCTCTTGTTTTGTGTCAGAATTGACTACCTGAGTCAGAAGTTGACTTTACCGGACAAATCTGAAGATGACAAGCAGCAGGTCAAAGTTCACATCGAAAATCTGGAGAAAGACATTGAATCCATCAAGTATGACATTAACCTTTACAGTGGGACCTTGGTTTTCATGGTTAATCTGTTTAAGAAAGTCTTACCAAAATCGAATCATACCTAAACCAAAGCCTTATTTCTCATTTGAATCTATGTAACTTCAATTATTCCATAGCAGAGACCCAAAAATGTGGACAAAAATACATTTTATAGAGATTCCCATAGTTTTACATAGGGCTGGCTGCATGATTGTTGCCAAAATAAAAATCACAATTATTTTTGGTCAGTATTGAAATTGCATTTATTAATCATGATTATTCATCATGTTTGGGCAAACATCTCTATTTATTGGCATTTTTTTAAACAACTAATATTGTATATAAACAAGGTTTCAATGCTTGCTATTTACAAATAATAATAAACTCAAATAAATAAATGAATTACTCAGTAAATAATAATTAAAACAGTCACCCAAGACATGGCAAAAACCTGGCACACAGGCAACACAGCTAACTTACTTGCTAAGGGCATACCAATGGAAAAAAACGATGCCTTCTTAGAACCAAGCACATTCTTTACTTTTAAGCAGTTTTGAAATAGCTTTTCTTTTTTTTTTTTCTAATTACAGCTATAAAATGTATAAACTTTAAAATATTTTTTTAAATAGCCATTTTTCTAGATTATATTAAGTTTTATTTTCAAACTATGTAATATGGCATTTGTTACAATAACATACATTTACCATGCACAATAATATTTTAATAAATAAATTTAAATGCACAATATTTAGAAAAAATATTGATTTGAAGTTAACTACCATTAGTTAGGAGTACAATATGGATTCTGTCATTTCATGTCAATGAGGGTTCGCTTTCTTGCCCCAAATTTCAGCGAGATAGACTGCTCGCGTCTTACCTCGAGCGACGTCCATAAAGATAACATAACTTCACGTTAGCCGAGGAAGTTAGCTGCAGTAGCTAACGTACAGTGGTACCGAAGACAGTAAATCAGGAAGTGGACGTGATTGGCTGCGGCAGCCAAAGAGTATGAGTCACATTGAGAGGAGGGACGCGATGCAGGCTGCAAATTGCCAGTTCAGGCAGGTGACGCGGGAGCAAAAAAAAAACCCCAAAACTTAGCAGTTTTGTCAGATTTGGACGAATTTAAATGACTGACTTTCAAAATTGCAATATATTGCCATTGCAGTTATTGGCCCGTGCCTAATCAGGACACTTACCAACCCTAACCCTGCTCAGCAACACGCTGGCTCGTTGGGGCAACACTGAAGCACTACCTCCTAAAGTCAGTCCTTCAAAATTAAAACATTCCAGTGTAATATCTAAGAGCTGGAACAAAATTTTAGTGGAGTGAAAAATTAATCATGAAAACGGAGGTTCTTCTGTACTTGTTTAAACATAGAATCTTATTAGCATCCTGTCTGTGCTTGTTGAGCGTGTTGCTGACACTGGTGGGCTGTGATTTTACAGAATAAAAAAAGAGGAGGAGCTAGTTGGGGATCGGTACGATGACCATGACTGGCACAAGATCGCCAAGGTCGACGTACGTGAGGACTTGTCAAAGATTGTTTACAAGTGCAAAGTTCACCCTCTGGATTCAGAGCACGTAGCTAATCTCTGTGTCAGTTTGAAGGACTTCGCGAGGCGGACGACCTTCGGCTCTTCTGGCAGAACTTCCTACATCCTGCCGTCAACAAGAACCGCTGGAGTTCAGATGAGATTCAGCGACTGAAGGAGATCAGCATCAAAAATCAGGGGAAAGACTGGGACCTCATCGCTCAGGAGTTGGGGGTGAGCAGGGAGTATATCACAGGTGCATCACCTGAGGTTTTTTGATGACTCGCTTCCATTGTTTTATCAGACAGGACGCACCGCCTTCATGTGCCTGCAGACGTACCAGAGTTTCATCTCGACCTCTCTAAAACGTAGCACCTGGTCCCAAGATGAGGACCAGAAGCTCACACAGTTGGTTGAGAAAATGCGGATTGGGAACTTTATTCCATACACACAGAGTAAGAACACCTGCAGCGTCATGCATCACAACCCCATCCCTGACCACACTTCTATTCCTTCTTCAGTCAGCTACTTCATGGAGGGTCGAGACACATCTCAGCTTATCTACAGATGGAGTTCAGTTCTGGACCCCCAACTGAAAAAAGGACCATGGTCCAAAGAGGAGGACAATGTCTGATGAACAAATACATCATATGGTTCTGAAGTGCGTGTCCAGTCATGTGTCTGCTTGCTTGTTTGCTCTCTTCACAGCTTCTGCTGAGGGCAGTCGCACGCCATGGGGAAAAGAGGTGGTGGAAAATCCGTTTGGAGGTTCCAGGACGCACCGATGGAGGTTGCAGGGATCGGTGAGGAGAGCCAGGATTGATAAGATTTTTATGATTCCTATTCCCTTTTCAGTCCTATTTATCAGTTCAACTCTTTATCAATTCTCTTATTTATTCATTTATGGGAAAATAGGATGATAAACAGGTAGATTAGCATCCACTATGTTTTATGTCCTAATTGTATCTGTAAACAAGATACATGTTCAAAAGTAACATGACCTTAAAAACCGAGGTAAGTAAGGCCTTAAGAAACCACTCAGCTGTGAGAATCTGTCATCTCACAAAAATATACTGTATAGTATATACAGGTAATTGTGTTGAGTGAGGCATCAGGTTAGAAAAAAAGTATCATGAAAAGGCAACTTTTTGGAGCTTTTAATCATGTTCCTGTGTTGATTCCGCACCCCAAACACTCCCAAAGTATTATTTTCTTTCATTGATGCATTTTTTTTAAGCATTCCTTATTTATTCTGCGCTCTCACACGAGCCTCGTCTATGCAGCTCAAAATGGCCTGAAGTGCGCTTATGACGACACGAGCAATTACTAACTCCCACACACCTCCCCTTACGGCTTGTGCATGAGAAAATGCATACCTACTTTATCCACATAATTTAGTTTTGTTTCAGTTCCGGAGCTGAAGTGGAGAGATTATGAACTGAGTCGCCCAAGTAAATAGTAAACATTCAATAGCCACAACGTTTTACTGTAGAAAATGTTGAAGTGGCCAAAATGTCTGCCTGGGAGCAAACAGCCGGACAATCAGCTTCAGTAGTAAATAATTCACCCAAGGGCGGAGCTTTTGTTATAAATACTGGGGACTGATTTGATAGGAGGAAAGCATTTTACCCATCCTGCCTTGGTGAAAGCGAGGAGAACCTAGCAGTAGACCGGTGCGAGTATTGCCAGCCTCTTGAGTCAGACAGAGTCTTTACTTATGTTCATTGAAAAACAAATTCACGCAAAAACATTCTCATCACATTAGCAGTTAGTACCAGAACTTTCTACAATAAGGCAAAACAGAGCTACTGTAAGAGTTACATGGACTAGTAACAGTAGAGGTTGTGGTAACGTTGCCTTTGGGTTTAGCGCTGCCAAGGGAATTAGAAACCCGACGGGCTTTTAAAATTTAAAAGCTGTGTGTGTGCATGCCTATCAACTTTGCAATAATTGCAAGTTGCCCGATTTTCATCCTTCCATAAAATGTAACCAAAGTTTTGTGCGTTTGTGCCTCAAGGTCCCATGCCAAATTAATACTGTAAATAATGTTGCCACGTCTGTTTAGCTCATTGTGTGTGCTGATGTCATGAGTCTTGACTAGAATTGATGACCGTATTTAGTAAAAATGGCTAATGATGCCAAGGAAGTGAAACAACGGAACGGTTCTCAACAAGAAACTCTCATTCTCAACAAGTTTTCAGTTTCCATCCCATAGATATGGTGGAGTGGACTCACCGGAATGATGTGAATAACATAATTAACGGGACGCACAGGAAAGACATGGCTGATGCCACATGTGTCACATGACCCACAGATATTTGGACTGCCTGAAGGAAGGAATCAAGAAGGGAGCTTTTGACGACTATGAACGCCAACTCCTTGTCCAGCTGGTGGATAAACATGGTGTCGGTGCGTGTCCCTCGCTCTCACCTTGATTTGCATGTTAAAAACTTTTTTTGTGTGTGCTGGAGAGTATTTTTTTATGTTGTATCTTGGTCGGCAGGTCGCTGGACGAAGATTGCAGCAGAAATTCCAAACCGTAATGATGCTCAGTGTCTTCGAGAATGGAAGAAATTGATGAAACCCGCAAAAGAGCCTTTAAAAGTACACAACAGGGTTAGCATTCTGGGTTAGCACATCACACAATAGAAAATTCTTCATATTTGTTTGTGTGTTTGTATTTTGTTTCTTTGGCAGACAAAAAGAAGACCAAAGACCCCTCAAAACAAAAAGACCATCAAGCAAAAGGATACCAAGATGAGATCAAGCATCAAGAGGCGTCTTAAAAAAATCAAAAAGGAGGACAGCAGTCAGGATGAAGACGAGGATGAAGACCAAATAAAGTACATGGACACTGATGATGAGAAGGAGATGGTGGAGGAGCCAGTGGAGGGGACTGGTGAAGAGCAGGAGCAGCAGAAGGAGGAGGAGGAACAATATCTGTTCCCACCCATACATGAGTGGATCCCACCAGAAGAAAATCAAAAGTTGAGTTTCCCAAGCCCACAGCTGGTGAGTTTGGAACCAGCATCAGAGTGTCCCCTCTCAGGAAGACCAGCACCTGTTCGGTCCACGGTGGTGGCTAAGTTTGGCCATTCGGTGGTAGTGGGCCCCCCGCCCCGTGAGCTGAGCTGGAAGGAGCGCCACGCGGATGGCGCCATGCTGATGGTGTCACAGAAGCACCTTCATTTGCACCTGTGTCGCCAGGCCGACAAGTTGAGCAACCTCCGTCAAGACCTCAAGAAGGGTCACATGAAAGACAGGGAGTTGGACTACAGGCTGCAGGCTGCCGTGTTACCCTGGGTAGGCAACGTGCTCACGCCCAGCCAAACTACACGCACACTGGCCGATGTCCTCGGGGAAAAGACCGCACTGAGCTCTACCCCAGTCTTTAGGCTCCTCCTCCATGCCATGATGGTAGACATCTCGGGCTGTAAGGACGTCATCCTCAGGCGGAGTCAGGAGAAAGTGACGTCACCAGAGAAATCGCGGAGCACCCCATGCTTAAAGGGCCCCTGGACTGTGGCAGGCATGTTGCGGGCCAAAAGGGCCCGCCCTCCGGACGTGCAGAAGGTGTTGACAATGCAACAGGCTCCACCCACTCGCCTCCTCCTGCAATCCGCTCCTTCATTCTGCCTCCTGACCACACCCCCTTTAATAACCACTCCACCACGAGCGCCGCCTCCTTTTCCAAGTCAACCACAGGTCAACTTTTTTCTCTCTAGCAAACAGTGATTGATATCTTGATTGATTGATTAACATACTTGTCTATCCCCACAGATGTCACACTGTCTTGCGCCCTTCCCCCCCCTTGCCCCATCTCTTCCCATCTGCTTGCTGTCAACGCCCTCTCTTCCTGTGTCCTTGTCATCGTCACTGCCTGCGGGCCCCACACACCTGCCATTGAAAATGCCCCTTTTAGCTCCACCTCCTCCCGATTCCTCATCTGTTGCACCTGCCTCGGCCCCACCCAGCTCCTCCATCACTATTGACCATAACTACACTCGCCCCGTTGTCAACCAGCCACCCATGGGGATTAAGCGGGGGCTGGATGACGATTCTGAAGGCGTAGTTCTCACCAATGAAGGGAAACGAGTCAGGAAGTTGACTCAAAAGGGCATCGAATTACAGGTCAGATTTTCACTAATGGGCAATTTCTCCCTTTTCATTGATGGCATTGTTTACATTATTGATTTACATGCATGTGCACACATGCACACATACTTGGCAAACTTATCGTCACACAGAGACAGTTTTGGGCTGTTTGTCATTCACACATGGGTCACAGGCAGGTCTCATTTATTTGGAATTGCAAGCAACCTCGCCAAAAAAGTCGGAATTGCACATTAGGCCCTGCCGTGTGAATGTGGCCTATGCACATATACTGTGCATGACTTCACTTGTAAAATGATGCACTGACACACAAGAATGCACTTGTTATACTTTTGTCGGCAGGCTTCGGCTACTAAAAGGAGGAGAACTGGTTGTCATGAATCCAAACCCGACAAAGGTGGAGCCACACAGGTGACTCTGGGGCATGTCCAGGTGGTGAAAGCTCTTCCACTCATGCTACCTGCAGTCCTCAAACCTCTCCCCTGTGCCAGTAGTCCCTCGCCTGTGCCTTCCCAGAGGGCAAGTCTGAATGTTGACCTCTCGCTGGTGTACCTGGGGTCAACAGCAGAGGTCAATGATTGGCTGAGCGGCCTCGGAGGCGTGGCTGTGCCACATACGGGCAACTCTCTGCCCTACCTGCCGCCGTGCAGCAGCAACCTCAGTGCCCTCACTGCCATCCTCAGAAAAAAAACTCAGCTTACCTGCAACGCCGCAAAACTTTTAGAGTGTAATGCCCAGATGCAGACGACGTCTCCTTACCTGCCTGATGCCACTTCTGGCGAAACAGGTACACACATGCACTCGCAGACACACTTCCACACACTGTGACTGAGGTTGCTATCCTTGATATTGACAGAGAGTTCGCTACGTACTTTGGTGAAGGATCGTTTGGGCTCCAATCCGGCGTACTTGCTGTTGAAGGCTCGATTTCTGTCCGTTTTTGCCCTCCCTGCCCTCCTGGCCACCGTGCAGCCTGATGCCACGGAAACATCTTCATGCACGCATCCCAGTGACGTCAAGAATGTGGAGACGAAAGAAAAGACGCAACAGCATAACGTTCATGTGAGTCCCGCTTTCACACACGCATGTGCGTGTTTTTGTGTGTGATACATGTGTGATAGACCTTTGTGTGCACCTATGTTTGTGATTATAACATGTGTGTTTGTTTGTTTGTTGCACACAGATAACGTTTTCACGCGATGCCTTAGGAGCTCCAGCCAGTCACTTCTCAGGAATGGGCACCATTGGTCCTGCCCAGCCACAACCCAGTGACTCAACCAGTGAGAAGCTTTGAATGTTTTGAATTTTATTGACTTTTTTCTGTTCACACATTTGCTGGGATGCATCACAAAAGCTCTCATTTTTCATATTATTTGTTCATCTGAGCTTATTTGTGCGTTAAAGTCAGTGTGTAGAATTGAGTGACATTTAGTGATGAACTAAGCGAGTGCAACTATTTTCCACCTTACCGGCGTAGTGCTCAACTCTATTTACTGACATTGGCTTTCCGAAGTGTTCCATGTGCAGATATCATTTACATGTTGATGTTGATTTTTGATATGCCACCTGAGGGTTCAAAGGTCAACCGGCACTCAATGTTGGTTTTCGCCCTTGCTGATTAAATGCACTGGTGTTTCCAGGTTCTTCCAACCTTTTGATGGTATTATGGACTGTAAATGACGAAACCCCTGAAGTCCTTGCAATTATACATTGAGGAACATTGGGCTTAAACTGTTCATTTTTGTAACCAATCATGGCACCCACCTGTTCACAATTAGCCTGTTCATTTTTGGGATGATCAAAACGGGTGTTTTAATGAGGATTCTTTACCCTTCTATTTTTTTCCCCATCATTTTTTCCCCATTTTTCGAATATGTAGCAGGCATCGAATTTCAAACAAATTAATATTTAAAAAAAAAACCCATCAGTTTGAATATTTAATAATTTGTCTTTGTGGTGTATTCAAAATAATCTAGGTTAAAAAAGAATTTGCAAAACATTGCATTCTGTTTTTATGGACAATTTACGCACCATCAAAATTTCATGGCATTGGGTTAGTAAAATAGTTTGACACCAACTTGATGTTGTCTTTCAACCAATCTGATCAGCTATTTTGGATCAGAGGATGTTTTGCACATTTTGTTGATTCTGTTATCAGCATCCATTCATTCCTTTTATTTAACTTTGTATGTAAAAAAATAAATACATAAATAAATAATAAAAAAAAACTCATTGAGACTAAAAAAATCTTTTCCAAGAGTGACCTGGCATGGAGTTAAAAAATATATAGTTACAACAACATAAAACAAAACAATGGTCATACACCATAAGTACATACTACACAATATGCAGTATATACACAGCCATTGTCATTACATCATTAAAAAAAAAAAATCTGTGAAACAACAAATTTCCAGATTTTAAAAACATCACACAGTTCACAAACAATAGTTTTGAACTCCCCCAAAATAATATGAGAAAGCGCATTCCATGAAAAGCGAGCAGCATATTTGAATACAGCGGTACCTCTTATGAAAAATTCAGCTTATAAAACGTCTCGGCGGAAAAACATTTTCTCTAGTAACTAAATTCAAGGTACGAAAGGTGACATTGTTGGCATATAAGATAAGACACAAGCGCTGGCACCAACATGACTGCAATGTAATACATTACCACCGTGATGTCTACCATATTTGTCACAGTTTGTGATTCATTTATTAATATGCCAGTTTGCACACAAAAGAGACAATAATTTTTTGCATTGATGTTTACTGTGGTCTTTCACTTTTGATCTTTACTCCTTTTATTTACACTTCCCAGCAACAATTCACACCGTGGAACTAACAAACATAGAATTGACTTTAGCTACGGCTATCATTGTACATATTTACATAAAAACACATATGTAACATACCACTTTGGGCCATCGCCTCAATCGTTAGCGTTGTTAGCACGCTGTTAGCACTTTAGTAATGACATCACACAGGAAACACTTCGAATAACTCCAAACTAAACTTAAGCAAACGTCAAATATTATTGCTCCTGTCGACTTGTAAATTATTCCTGGATCACTGGAAATATACAATAAATACATACAAATTAAACGTTCGAAGAGGTGTTTCTCTCTCTCTGCACTCATCCCCAACTCACCAGCACCATCTCAAGGCAAACAAGTGAACTGCATTCCTATTGTCAACTGCTACAATTAATATATTATTCGTTTATTTGTTACATGACATATTTTGCTTCTAATGCACTAATGTCATTTTAGTATGTATTTGTTGCCATTTTTATGCATTTTTATAATTTCATAATATTAATTTAAAGGGTTTAGGAGCATTTTGGGGATTTGAAATGGATTAGGCCAAATGTGGCCCGTGTTCAATTTCCATCCGGCCCGCAGCCTCTGTCATAAAAACAATAACGTGCGGCCCGCATGAAAACTGAATACATTGGGCAGCAGCGCTGTTACGTGCGTGTGCTAATTGCTGCCATCTATAGGCCCAATCAGGAACAGCAAATTAGTATATGAGTAATTGACTGTATGAGCCCCTAATTTTCTAAAATGACGACAATCAACAAAAGGAGGAAAGTTGTCTGCGAGGGCCGACGGTTCAAGGATGGGTGGAAATTGGACTATTTCTTCACTGAAATACAGAACAACTTTGTCTGCTTCATTCGTAATGAGACAGTGGCTGTTTTTAAAGAGTTCCAATATGAAGCGACATTACCAAACAAAACATGCTGACGTATATGGCAAGATCACAGGTAATGAACGCAGCGAGAAACTGAAACATCTTGAAGCTAGTTTAATCTCACAGCAGCAATATTTCATAACTTTTACCGACAGCTGGATCAGGACAAGTCCGAGAGATTCGAGCATTTGGTAAGAAAATGCTATGCTTGTTCGGGTCCACGTATTTGTGTGAGAAGACATTCTCGGTTATGAACTTAAATATGAGCCGTGTGAGGACACGGCGATCGGACTCTCACTTACAAGACATCTTGCGCATCTACACTACTGCCATAGAGCCACACCTGGCCTTTGTCCTGCACTCCAGATCTCAGTTCCACCCATCACACTCATGCGGACAAGTCATTTTTCATTTATGATAAGTCTGAAAACGTTTTTTTTTTTTTTTTTAAGTTTTCACTCCAGAATAATAACCATTTAAAAATCCAATCAACATTTATATTTACTAATGTTATAATTTAAATGAGCCTTGCACTTGTTGATTTGACTATTACTTGTTCATTTCTCTGTTATTGTTTAAATTTTTTATAAATATTAAACTGCCATGGTGAGATTTTTTTATGTTTCAAATGTAATTTGCACCCAAGTCAATTACTTCTGTTCAACTGTTACAAAAAAGTGTTAAAAAAAGTGAAGTGAATCTTCAATTTCAATATTTAATGTAAATTCAATTTTATATGCACGTTTCAAATGAACCAAAACACATGCTTAAGATAGCTGAAATTAAAATAAAAAAAACAAATGTGGAGCACAGAACGGCTCGCTGTAATGTATTTAAATTAATTGCTGTTATATGTAAAGAACGCCCGCCAAGGTTGGCCCCCTACACTTTTAACACACCAAATCTGGCCCACTTTGCAAAAACTTTTGACACCCCTAGATTAGGCTATTTACAAGTAAAAAGCAGCTCTATTTAGGAAAGAGTCACGGAACAAATTAATTTTGCAAGTAAAAGTACCACTGTACTGTCTTAACCAGCTCTGTCCTGCCCTCGGGATTCTAATCAATGATGCTATTGATCTGATCTGCTACTTGAGACATTACACCAAGAGTTTTTCTCACTTATGGTCCACATTATCTTTGGTTGGCTGCCACAAATGAATTTTGGCCACCACTGATAGATTTTGGCCTGACACTCTAACCATTAAATTATATAAAATTTTCTTTTGCTCCTTTGTAGTGGTATCAGAAGCATCGACAGCTCTAACGGTCTGGATTGGATCCCCCACATCACTCCAGCAGGTGTAATGGCTGTCTTGTCACATTACACTTGGTGTTGTTTTTTGTTTTATTGTTATGTATCTTCACTTGGAAACAGACCTCCATGTTGAACAAGGCCTTCGTTTAGTCATCAGCAGATATTTTGGGAAGAGTACTGTCAGGTTCATTTGTTAGACATTGGTAAGAAACTGTACACAATAAAGGAGACAAGGCAATCTTTCCAACTCATGCATGAGAGCAGCGAAGAGGAACTGGCCAAGGACAATTCGACTGCGCTCTGCCAGTCTCTCTGACCCCACTCACTTTTATTTCATACAGAGATCCCTAACAACATGAAGGTCCCAGCCCTCAAGGGGCAGGAAAAAATGCAAGTCTATGGCCGGTGCCTTGTGTACTTGTCCTTCTATGTGTGAGCATGTGGGTGAGAAACTAATGCATGGATGATAAAATATTTTACGCAGCAAGATAAAATATTAAAATAGCGAGACATCGATAAGAGTCACAGCTGCGGGAGCGCTCCAACTGGCAGGCTTGAGCGGCCTTCCTTCTGCTTGAGACAAAACAATAGCAAGACAGTTTTTCACACACTCATTCTCACAGCTTACCTTTTCTTCTTTGCAAGCAGTTATATTTTGTAGCAGATTTATAGTCACTATAATTCTATAGCACAATCATTCACACAGCAAAGCATTTCTTCATTGCAAGCATTTATATTTTGTAGCAAATGTATAATCACTATATTTACAATTATTCTAACAAGTACCAAAGCTGCCAGCCAGCATGTACAGTAATGTTTTTACCTCCCTCACACCCCCACCCATGCTCATTTTACAGAGGGTAACTCCATTGTACTTTCCACAGTTGCAGCGTTTTAAAGTTGTGTAAATAAATATGACTACTGTGCTACAACAGCGTCTCACTAAATGTAATGCTGCCATGCAGCAGGGGTACAACAAAAGTTTTCCAAGACAGTATTTATAGTTGTAATTGTATGCATATTTTTGGAAGCAGTTACATGTGCAACTAAAACTCAAGTTCTGCCCCTTTAACAATAAATGTTCGACATTTAAGTCGTAAGTCATGTTTTCCCTCTTTTTCTTTTTTTGGCACATGGCAAAAAATGCTTCATCATACTTGAGTTGATACTCGATAAACTGCAGAGTCAGGGACCCCTTTTAGAAAGCAAATTTTACAAGGACCGCCATTGCAAATGTTTGCGGAAACAAAACAAAAAAAAATAATTTAAGCCCAATAAAAGTTCCCTCTTGTTACTCTTTGTTACTTTTCAGCTATATTGAAGTTTAGAAAATAGAAATTGCATGCCTCCTTACAAAACGGATCAATTTCCTCCAACAGGTTGCTGCCAATTATTTAATCAAAAACGGCATTGTAAAATAAAATGCCACTTGAGCTTTGCTGGCTTCATTCCCTCATTGGCAAGCAACTATAGATGCAAAACACATTTTGACACATTTCAAAATAGTTATATTTAAAAAAAAAAAAAAAACGGTTGAACCGATTGCCTTATTGAAGTCATAAATACTTTCACAATTTACTATAAAATGACATGAAATTAACAAATATATATTTTTTATTAATGACCCAAATTATTTTACGGACCCCCTGTAGTCAGGCAATGGAGCCCTGGGGGTCCACGAACCCCACTTTGAGAACCACTACATTAACTGACTCCTCTTGTGATCAAATTGGTGATTTTTTTTTTCACCTTGCAAATGGAGGAGTGTGAGCGGCCGCAAAAATCCTGATCGTGTAAAAGTATCTAAAAGGGACCCAAAAAAAAAAAACTGCTTTACTTGTGTGTCATGTGATGTGTGGGCGAAGTTTGGTCGACGGCAGTGTGCCACAAACCAACACAAACCTAAAATTTGTGCTATTTGCAGGCATATTATCCCAGACAGAGGTCGAGGGTTAAAAATACGGTAGCACACCGCTGCCTTCTTGGGACAGTATTTGACAATCCCAGAATGATCACGTTTGTTTCATTTTTTTTTCTTTTTTTTAACACCTAGGCAGTGCTTAGATAAAAGCCTGAGCTCCTCCAAAACAAAGAAGGTAGCACAAATAACAACAAAAGTTAAAGTATAGTTCTATCGGCGAGTTGTTTTGTTTTAACCTTTATTTATACATTACTTTTTTATTTGAAAACGACACCGTCAAATCAACATTGACAAGACTCAAAGTTACACATCCCGTTACGCTTTTGTTTTAAAAGAGCAAATGGGAAGTGTTTGTGTTATTGCGACTAAATGACACGCGCAGTCGGAACAGCGCGAGTGGCTCACCTCTTTTGAACTGAAGAAAAACTAACGTTACAGTTTCTTCTGTTTCTAGCGTCTTGTATAGTTCGTTTTGTCTCTCGCGGATTTTTTTTTTGTACGGCATAGTTTGCGCAGCAGGACGGACATGTTTTTGCCAATGCTGATTTTGGCTCTGTTTCCGAACCCGCGTCCGTGCCTACCGCTTGACAACCAGCTGTCCGGTAACAACATAAGCGACAAGACGGCCCCTCCGGCGGGCTGCGGCCCGTGCCAAGCAGACTTGTGCCCTGCGACTCTCGGCTGCCGGGCCGGCGTGGTCACGGACCGCTGCGGCTGCTGCTTGGAATGCGCCAACCTGGAGGGGCAAGCATGCGACCCGGGACAGGTCAACGTCCGCTTTGGGCTCTGCGGCGCCGGGCTGCGGTGCCAGGCGGATCCGCGACCCGCTGGATGGGGACGGGACCACGAAGAGGAGGATGAGGAGGAAGAAGAGCAAGTGTGCGTTTGCGAGGAACGCGAGGCGGTGTGCGGAAGTGACGGAGTGACGTATGCAAACATGTGCCACTTCAAAGAGGCCGCATTCTCCGACCCCAAACTGCAAACCAGCGGGAGGGGTCCCTGCAAAACTGGTATGGCATGAGACTGTGTTGGTGCATGCACACATAGTAGACATGCACGCGCATAGCAGACATGCAGGCACCGTAATGCACATGTCTCTCACATACACACAGGGCTTTTACTATCATAGTGGGGATATCTCATTGACATAATGCATTTCCAAGACCCCAACCTTAACCATTACAACAGATTGCTTAACTGTAACCCCTATCCTCACCTCAACCAAAATCCAATTCAAACCTAAATAAGCAAATCTTGAGCCTCCCCCCAAACGACTGAACTTGTGGGGTCCCCAAAGACAATTAAACCCCACCATGTCGCAAAAACCAAGGGCGCTCAGTCACATACACATTCAATGCACACATTCACTCCTAACCCCTTTCCTCATCACAGTTCCGGTGATCAAAGTGGGCCCTAAAAGTCAAGTGAACGGGAGTGGCAGCCATCTTATTTTCCTGTGTGAGGTATTCGCCTTCCCGATGGCAGCAGTGGAGTGGCACAAAGACAAGAGAGGCGATGGCAACAAACCGGACGAGGATGGAGACGACCATAACGATGTCGTCCTGCCTGGAGACGACCCGCACATCTCTGTGCAGGTGACGCCTGTGTGACCCCGCAAAATGGACTAGTTGAAGATCTAAGATAAGATGATACCCAGCTTCGTGAGAACCATGGTCATTTCTCAATATGAAATACAAAAGAGTATGGTCTTCCTAAGAGCACACACGAGACACATTTCTATGACAGCAGCAAGACAGAGAGATATTTATTTAGCCATTTTCACAAGTATCCAACAGTTGCATCCTCGATTTAAGATGAAGAAGATCCGGGCACCACGGTGGAAGACTGCTTAGCGCATCTCCCCCACAGTTCCATGGTCCCGGGTTCAATTCCACACAGTACAGAGGTCCCATATTCAATTCCAGTTCCCCCCGGCCTTCCTGCGATGAATTTGCATGTTCTTCCCGTGCCCGCGACAGTTTCCTTCAGGCTCAGGTGGACATAAGAACGGACAGAAACACAGCATACAAAACAGCCGACCAAAATGAATAAAACGTTAGTCTAGCATAGCATACAGAGCAGAAAAATGATTAGAATGTTAGCTTGGTGTGGAAAAAATGTTCGCATTTGCATTTGCCATGAAAGTGATGAGCGAATGTGTACGTCTATAGAGTCGTGGCGGTCCTCTGCAGTTTGAGCTCTCCAGTTGGTTGCAGATTGAAGGGGCGGAGCCTCAGGACTCTGGAACCTATCACTGCGTCGCCCGCAACAGCCTAGGCTCGACCTCCGCCTCGGCTGCGCTCGGGGTCTTACCAGCGGGTGAGGCTTCTCCGACAATAGGTCACATCATTCCGTTCTGTCTTCTGAATGCTCCCTTGAATGCATCGCATGGGCCGTCGCTTCTGATTGGTCACGTGACCATAGCTGCCCTCTGAAAGCCTGATGCTCTCTTCTGATTATTTACCTAACGAAGTCCACAAGTCCGCACTTCCTATTGGTTGCACGATTTCGTGCTCACTTCTGATAGGATACCCATTGAAATGCTTTCTGATCGATCACTCAATTACATATTCTCTCCTGATTGGTCATGTGTTTGTCATTCAGAGGAGCTGTCATCCTACTTGGCCAATCACGTGTCGGTCATGAAACAGCTGAGCGATGCACTGGACTACGACCATGATCTCTATTGATGACGATGATGACGCTTCCTCCCCACTATTTACTTTTCTTTAAAGGTTGAATAGTTTATATAGAGAAAGCAATACCGTAGAAATATAAAAATAGATGAAGATAAAAACGTATACTTATTTGTACTGTAAACATTGACAACGCGTTTGGTCATCTGTAAGGAGCTGGAGCTTTTGCATCAAGTTCCAGTGACATAAATGCAATGTAACAAAGCAAAATCCAAATAAATCAATTTTTACTGAAGTCAAACAGAACAGTATCTTTTTGCTTTAAACACTTACGACAGGACGCGGTTCCACTTGTGTACAACGTATGTTTGTATGTGTGTGTGTGTGTGTGCATGGGTGTTCTTTAAAAAGCATACGACAGGAAGTTGCTGCAATGACGTCTGTGAAGCTGATAACGCAGATTGAGAAGAAGAAGTAACAGTGAGGACACAAGAACAGGAAGTTGAAGCCACAAACGTCAGCACCAAGACACAAAGAAGACGCACACGACAGAATTTCAGTGGATTCAGACGAGAACGAGGGCGACAACAAGTGCGTCGTGAAAGGATGGATGAGGATATAAAAAAAGAAGGCCATGTTTACCTTCAGCATCACAGGTTTGGAAAGGTAAAGAATGCTAACTCAAACCAAGAATATCTAATACAAAAAAATATGTTTTTAACATTTTGGTCTTCACTGACAATTATTTTTAACAAAATGTTAGTTAGCAGTATAGTAACTACCGTTATCACATGGCCGTCCCAAATTTGAGTTTCTAGGATCAAATCCCAACTGTGGCCTTTCTTTGTGGAATCTTAGCATGTTATATTCAATAAAGACCAGCAAGTTTGTCACTGAGTTGTTTGGTAATGGGAAGGCACTTGAATGTGATCTGATGTTGTCTGGTCACCAGTCGTTTGTTTGTCCAGTGCTAAGGCTAAGTGCCAAAGCTGCTCTTAATTGTGAATTTTGGTAGTTGATAGATTGTATATTATGTTACATGGGTTTGGTCAATTTCCCTCGACATACTTATCTGAAACTCGGTTTATATTTCTGCATTTTGAATCCCAAAAGGGTCTTCTTGTTGCTGGTGTTGTCCTTAAGGGCTCGGCCTTTGTGTCGTTGAGATTGCAGACACAACTATGTTTGTAACCCTTGCTGGTCCTTTACCCCATTCTATGAAGCAGTCATGGAATTCCACTGTGATACAGTCAATATCCCCGTCTCTTCTCTCCTGGTCCCATCTTGACAAAATGTAGGATTTCCAGTCTTTACAATGTTTTTTGCAGTCAGATTGAGGGGCCACTTAGAGGAAAGTTGCCTTCTTCTGACTACATTATGTTTGTTGTGAAAATGTGTTAAATGATGAAGCCAAGAAGATGAAGTACATTCAAGTTCTACTTATAGTATCTCACACAAGTGAGTACACTATTTGTACTATTTACATCTTTTCATGGGGTAATTGATGAAATTACTGTTTGACATGATGAATAGAAGTCAGCTCAGCACAGCACCTTTTAACACATTTTAACACAGTGTCATTTTCATGTTCCTTCAACATAACTCAAAATTCAATAACTAATGTCTAAACCACTTACTACAAAAGTTAGTGCAGTCGTAAGTGAAAATGCCCAAACTGAGCTCAGTCATCAGTATCGTGTGACTCATTAGTATAACAACATCTGAATAGCAGAATATTCAACAACAAGGTGTGAATAGGTAGCAGGTGTTTACACACTCATACTTGTCGCTGAAACTTAAACATGGCACCTCATTGTACACAACTCTCTGAAAACCTGAAAAACAGAATTGTTGCTCTACAAATACACGGCTGAGGCTTAACGAAGTTTGCCAACACCCTAAAATTGAGCTGCAGCACTGTGGCCATCCAGCGGTTTAACAGGACAGGTTCCTGCTCAGAACAGGGATTGCCATGATCGGCCAAAGATGCCGAATGCACATTGTCAGCGTCACATCCAACGGAACACAGACGTAGGAGTGCATCCAGAATTGCTGAAGAGATTGAAGGTAGGGGCTTAGACCATACGCCGAACAGTGCATCAATTTGGTCAGCTTGGCCGTAGACCCGGAAAGAAGCCTCTTCTAAAGATGATGCACAAGAGAGCTCGCATTTGCTGAAGACAAGCAGACTAATGACCTCGATTTCTGAACATCGGGGAGCTGCACTTCAATAAGGGAAATATGAATTCCAACTTTTACTGTCACATACTGAAGCAGAGCATGATCCCCTCCCTCCGGAAACCAGGCCACTGCAATGTGGTAATGATCCCAAGCACACCTCCAAGATGACCCCTGCCTTGGTAAAGAGGCTGAATTCAAAAGTAATGGACCCTCTGAGCATGTCCCCAGACCTAAATCCTAATAAAAATCTTTGGGGTATCCTGAAAACGACAGAAAGCACAAGATCTTGAATATTAGCCGGCTCCGTGACGTTGCAATTGAGGGACCGAAGAGGATTCCAATGCCAACCTGTATATGTGGTACCATAAAGGTGGAACACATTTGTTTTTTCGATTCTGGAGGAAGATTTCAAATTTTTGCATCATTATAGCCTCTTGGAAGGCAGAAAAGGCACTTCCAATAGATAGGGTGTGTCAAACTCCTTTTGATCACGGGCCACATTGTAGTTATAGGTTCCGTCGGAGGGCCGTTGCAACTGTGAAGTCAAATAAATTTGAAGTTTGATCGTCACACGTTTCATAAGAAAAAAGATTTGAAAAGTTGAAGACAACTTGAAAATTTGGTATTTTAGCCAGAAACTTTAAATCACAGTGAGCATTTTGCGGGCCACGTCAAATTATGCTGCGTGCCAGATCTGATCCCCGGGCCTTGATTTTGTTACCTGTCCAATAGACTATTTTGGCATTTTTACCTGCATGTGTCCTTGTGTAAGTGAGCTCTAAATCACATTAGGGATATTGTGGGAACATTTTCGCAAAAGGGTTGTTTTCCAAAAAAATCTGTTCTATTTTCCAGCATGAATAGCTTTTAATTGGATACCTATCTTTTTTTAAACTGTGCTGCTGCCAGTCTTATTGGGTACAAGTTAAAAAAAGAGACTTTTCATAGAGTTTTATTTTCACTGAATAAAATCAAATATGTGCCATGACATTGACTGGCAAAAATTCCATCAGTTGTTGCCCAGCTATAGTCATTACTTTATTTTCAAGACATCAAGTTAAACTTTTGTACTTTTTAACAACAAAAGCAAACAAATGTAAGAGAGCCAGTTAATATCATGAAAAAACGTTTCAGCTTGTGCATGTACATGTGGGTATGCAGAAGTGGAAGAGCATGTGGTGCGTGCTGTTCCGGGAAAGTTCTTCTTCCATCTCCCGTCTGGAATTGTGGGAGATCAAAGACAGTGCCAGCGGTGAGAAGAAGCAAAGGAGCGGACGCAAACACACCAAGGTCAGTCAATGGGTCTCGCTGTTCATCATTAATCTCTGAGGGTCCGAGGATTTTTAATTGACCTGGCTTTATTATCACCCATCTTGGGCTGACTTTCAAAGGGTCATAACTGTCATGGGGGTGCGCGGCGGGTGTGAGGGCCGGCGTGGTTGCGGAGGAGGAGGACCCAAAAGCAGGAGAGCGTCGAGATACGGGCTTGATGTAATTCATATTTATTAACTAAACGTACGGGAACAAAAGCGGGAAAAACAGGGCGGCAAAAAACTCGAACTAAGGGCGCAGGCAGGCTGGCAAAGCAGAAAGCAAACACTACGGGCAGGCTGGCAGGTAAACACAGAGCTGAGGGACGAAGGGCGAGACGGGACTACGAAAACGCGACAGACGATATGACATGACATGACAAGACAATGATCCGACCAGGGCTGTAACAGAAACTAGCTTTAAATACATTCACAAACTAATCAGAAACGCACGGCAGCTGGGCAGGAACAATAGGCAAGGGGAGCGGATTGGAGGACACGAGGGGCTGGTAATGCGGACAGGTGGACTAAATCAGAACTAACGCAGGGAGACATGAGAGGAGCAGAAACAGAAACATATATATATATATACTGTATATATATATATATATATATATATATATATATATATATATATATATATATATATATATATATATATATATATATATATATATATATAATCCAAGGCTTTTCATTTTGAGAAAATAAAACAGTAACAGCTATTCAATGCTGTATTGACATTTCACAACGGTGATATGCAGACAGGACGGCAGGACAGCATAGTGACATTTGAAATGTTTTGACAATCTATGCAAAATGTTTGCCTTTTTGTGTTTTTTTTGTATGCTTTTCCTTTGATATCACACATCAAAAACAACTAAGTCCGGGTTGGGTCAAAATTTCGCCCAAGTGTTGCCCATGACTTCATCATAGCGTTCATCGTCTGCCCCTCAGGTGATCCGTCTGTCCGATCTGGTCCGTGTGAGCACCGACTTCCACGTGGAGGCGTGTCCCGCTGACTTTGCCCCCTTCCTGCTGGAGACTGTCGACAAGGTTGTGGTGCTGGCGGCCCGTGTCGACCACGTCAGCGAATGGGCCACAACGCTGTGCCAGCTCGCCTTTCCTGTACGAACACAACTGCAGTTTCCACATCGGCTTGGATAAACATCCCATTGATACGAGGGCTACCATGGTAGCCCTGTATCAAAGATGACTCAAACAGTTCATTTGGATTTCAACCCTTTAGGTGCTAGAGTTTTTCTCCATACAATTTCAGTTTTTCTATCACTATTTTAAAAGGTTGTAGCTTGAAAATGGTTAGGGACAAAAGCATACTCTTAATGTTACTAAGTGCACTTTTTGTATTTTGGTGCTTATGGGATTAAACTTTCCTAAATTGGCTAAAAACTCCAATATAAAACTATAGCCCTTGGAGGATTGTAACCAAATGGCTATAATATGATATGAAAAGAACAGAATATGGAAAATTATTTTATATATAAACAATATAAAAAAAATCATAAAAATCAATTTAAAATGAAATGGACTTTTATTGCAGTTATTATAATTATTATAATGTGTTATAGTTATGATAATATCAGGTTATATTAGGCCAGCAGAGAAGGCCTTGCTGGCCTTGATGGCCCAATACTGAAAAAATACATGTACCATATTTTCTGCACACCTAAAAGCCTTATTTTTTTTAAAAGCTGATGGTGCGCCTTAAACTCAGGTGCGCCTTATATATATGGGTCAATATTAAGCTTGGGATGCGTAGATAGGGAATTAACTGATAAAGTAAGCTTTACCTGTTTCTTTTGTGTGTTTACAGTTGAACAAGGTTGGTCATATTGACATTGAGTTATTATGCTATTGAGAGTTTAAAGTTATTATTTGAGTTATTATTGTTATTACTTTGAGTATTACTATATTGTGATTGAAAAAGTTTTAAAACATGTCATTGATTGAGGGTGTGCCTTATAATCCAGTGCGCCTTATAATCCAGTGCGTAGTTGTAGTCTTGTCACTGGCACACAAACTAAGTATTTTACAGACAAAATTTCTCGTTCATGGCACAAAGTTAAGAAAATAACTATTCAAAGCTACCAGCCATTGTGTAAGAAATTTGTGCCCCTTTAAATTTAATAAATGGTTGGCAAGGGCGTGCTGACGGGGGGGAGGTCACAAGAAAATAAAATTTAAAGGGGCATCTGCTTGGAACTAATGCTTCTAAAGTTTGACATTCATGTATTTGCGTTTACCACAACCACCTTGTTAAAAATCAGAGATGAATGGTTATCCGCCTGGTACTGATAAGCATAAAGTTGGGTGAAAAAAAAAGTTGGAATGAGAGAATTCTTCAGAAACTCATTCCGGACTTCCTTGTCACCGCAAAGCGAAAACTAGGGTTATCCACCTGCTTGATAGTGTTGTTATGTTGTTTAATGGTTGTGATTGTAATTGTCTGTGTGCAGGTGAGCTGGGAGGAGCCTAGCAAAAGCAGGGAACAACAACAACTAACAAGACAATCACAAGAACGAGTAAAAGACCAAGAAGGGATGGAGGATAATGCTTTGTACAGCGCTACCACCATCACTGGTACAAAGGGTGCGTTTTGTTTCGGTTTTGCAACATGTTTGGGCTCATATTACAAGTTTTTACTGTCCTTGCCACATCCTCGTGGGGCCAATGTGGTGGGCATCACTAGTGTGCACCAAGACTTGGTTTTAGAGTTTAGGGCTGAATTGTATTTCGTTTGAGGTTCGGGTTATACAGTCACTTGTGATGGTTAGAGTTAGGGGCTAGGAAATGCATTTTGTCAATGGGATGGCCCCACTATGATTTGAATACAAACCTGCACGTGTGTGCATGCTTGCCCTTGGTTTTTGCTGCATGGTGGGGATCAAATTCTGAGTTTATAGTTTTTCTGGGGACCCCTTGTACTTGTGGTTGACCCCAAGACCTCTTTTTGAGGGACAAGACTTGCATTTAGTGTATTTTGGTTGAGGGCAGGGTAAAGGTATGGTAAAAGCAATCTGATGTGATGGTCTAGGGGCTAGAAAATGCGTTATGTCAGTGGGATGTCCCCACTACAATAGAAGAAAAACTGTGTGTGTTTTAGGGAGGAAGAGAAGGGGAGAGAGAGAGAGAGAGAGAGAGAGAGAGAGAGAGAGAGAATTTAGCCTCAAAGCATGCAACAGGAAATGAGTTTTCCAGACAGTGAACACTACTTTTGTTTTTGTTGAAAGCAAATGTGGACTCTATTAAATTAACTATTGAAGCAGGCATAACTTCGATTAAACTACATAAGTGAAGATAGCCACCACAAATGAAAGTAATGTAAACGTGAGAACTGTAACATACTTAAAAAAACAAAAATCCAAAACATGCATCAAAAGCACATCATACATTGAATATCACAAAGCAAGTATGTATTCTCAAATGAACAGACTTAGCGCATACATGCATACGTGCATATGTTTTTTGTGAATGGGGTTGGAAAGTGAAGTACACAGGTTGCAAACACCTGTTTGAAATATTCTTAGCCAGAAAAATGCGGTTGTGAGGCATACATGCTAAGTCGGACCACATGGTCCACTGTGTTGCTTGCACAGATGTAAAAAAAAAGTTACAGTAACAGTGGCTTTTTGCAGCTAAAGTTAGAAGGCAACCTTCTTGCAATGTCACTGCTATTGAAAAGTCTTGCTTGTCTTTTTGTTGTTGTTGTTGTTTTTCCCGAAAATATGGTTATTGGAGCATTTTATGCCAGGATCCCAACTTCACTGTTTGCACTTGTCATTCAGAGTAAATTATCTCTGTCTTGTGACCCATGCTTTAGCGTTACTCTCCAAATGGTATGTTCATGGAGACCGAGCCCCTTTTGTTAGTTTCTGCTTGATTTGAGTTCCAAATCTGAGTGCCAAATTACGGTGACCCTGATTTGCAACTCACAAAAAGAATAAACCAATGAAACAAAAAAAGGGAATTGCAAACAAAAAAAAACACATTACCAAAGATGAAATACAAACAAAAAAGCCTAATTACAAAAAGAAAGAAAAAAAGACCACACAAGAAAAATGAGCAAAAAAGAAAAAGGAGCACACAAGAATGAACAAGCACTTAAGAAAAAAGCCCACAAGAAAAAAGGAGCACCATACACAACGTTTGTCTCAGAGCCGTTATTTCCGTGACAAGCTATTTTTCTCTTTAAAAAAAAAAAAGTGTTGCCAAAAATTCGAACGCTGTTGACGCTATCAAAGAATTGCGGCTATGTCAAATTGCTTCCCACAAACCAGTCAAAATGGGTGAATACAAATAATCATCGGGCAACACACTTGGGTGTATGCACCGGCACTCAGTTTTTAGTGCACATTGAAATTCTAAATGACACAGTTGAGAAATGCGCTCAGTGTCTGAACAGTCTGCGTGAACCAGTGTACAATTACACAAATAGGAGTGTACCGTGTTTCTGAACGTGCCCCACTATGAGAAAAAAAGGAAAAGGACAGCTGAAAATTCAATCTCAAGGTAAATTAGGCTTGCTTAGTGAGTGGCAATGCAAGATGGCCACCATTGACTTAATTTCTCACTCTGACGATTAGGTGGCATTGTGAGCTCATGATATATTTGGATGTCTTTTTGGATCTTATTAAAAATAGAACACTTTAAAAATCACATTGACAGAAGTGTTTACAACATTTGACTTGAAGCTCAGAATTGAGCTTGGGTACATTCCTTTTTTTCACCAATCATCCTTGAAGTGTTTCCATTGCTCATTTGGAGGCTACCTGTGGTAAATTCAGTTGATTGGACATGATTTGGAAAGGCACACACCTGTCTATATAAAGTTCCACAGTTAACCATGCATGTAAGAGCACAAACAAAAAGCTTGAAGTTAAATGAATTGTCTATAGACCTGAGAGATAGGATTGTCTTGAGGCACATAAACATACAGAAAAACGCCTGCTGGTGTGAAGGTCCCAATTAACACGGTGGCCTCCATTATTCATTAAAGAAGATGTTTGGAACCACCATGACTCTGCCTAGTGCTGGCCGTCCATCTAAACTGAGCGATCGGGAGAGAAAGGCCTCAGTCAGGGAAGTGACCAGGAACCTGATGGTCAATCTGTCAAAGCTGTGATGATAGGAGCCCCCTGTAGAAAGACTCCCATCCCTGCAGCAGTCCAGCAATCAGGCCTTTATAAGTAGAGTGGCCAGAAAAAAAAACACGCCCTAGTAGGAGGAACATGCCAAGCCATCTTGAAATTCACCACAAGGCACCTGAAAGACTCTCAGACCAGGGAAACAGAATTCTCTCGTCTGATGAGACAATGATTAAACTCTTTGGTGTGAATGCCCTGCCTGCATCATGTTTGGAGGAAACCAGGCCCCATTCATCACCAGGCCACTACTATACCTACAGAGAAGCATGATGGTGCCAGTATTATGCTTAAGATGGAAGGAAAAATGCAGTAATATACAGAGATGTTCTGGATAAAGAACTGCTCCAGAGCGCACTTAATCTCAGACTCTGGTGAAGGTTCATTTATCAGTAGGACTATCACCTGAAGCACAAAATCTCAAAGGATTGGCTTCAGAACCACTCTGAATCCAAATGAACATCTCTGGAGAGACCCTAAAACGGCTGTGCAAGAGCGTCTCCCATCCAAACTGATGAAGTTTGAGAATTATTGCAATCAAGAATAGGCAGAACTGCCTAAAGATACGTATGCAAAGCTTGTGGCATCATGTTATGTTGAAGACTTGATGCTGTAAGTGCTGCCACAGGTGGGTCAACAAATTATGACGCAAAGGCTGTGAATACTTATATAAATAGGATTTCTCGGTTTTCTATGTTTAAGCTATTCATAAGATGTCAAAAAATACCCAAAGCAATAAGCCATTATGACAATGTGAAAACTGTTTTCACATTGTCATAATGGGATATTGGGGTACAATATAAGGATACAATACCCCATTATAACAATGTGAAGTGATTTTTTTTCACATTGTCATAATGGGGCATTATTTATGGATTTTTCATGTAAAGAGATTAATTTAATACAATTTAAAATGAAGCTGGGCGGCTCGGTGGGAGAGAGATTTGCATGTCCGCCTCACAGTTCAGGGTCCCGAGTTCCAACTGGTTTCGGCCTTCTTATTGGGAGTTTGCATGTTCTCCCCCGAACCCACTTCCTCCCACACTCCAAAAATATGCATGGCAGGTGTATTGGACTCTCTAAATTGTCCTCAGGTGTGACTGGGTGCAGGAATGGTTGTTCATCTCTGTGCCCTGTGATTGGCTGGCAACCATTTGAGGATATCCCCTGCCTACTACCCATAGACAGCTGGGATAGGCACCCGCAAGCCTGCGACCCTTAGGGCTGTAGAAAATGGATGGATGAATGGAAATGGGGCTGTAGGAAGACAAAATGTGGACAAATTTAGCGCTGTGAATACTATCCGGATGCATTGTACACTTATACGGTATGTGTGTGCTTGTTTTTGTGTATCTGCATGTGCGTATTTATATGTGTGTGTGTGTCTAGGGCGTGATTTCCAGGTGCATGTGCGTAGTACGGCATCATCTGACCGTTGCAATTTAAAGGGTGACGGCATCCTAAGAGCGAGTATAGATGGACTCTACCTGCTGGACACTCAGGGCGTTACGCTAATGTCCTGGCCATACAAATTCCTTCGCCGCTTTGGGCGGGACAAGGTTACCCATACACACACACACACTCACACAAATACACTCACACATAATAGTAAGGCGCTTTATGTGTGTGCGTTTCAGAGCTCTTTCTCAGTGGAGGCAGGTCGTCGTTGTGCATCCGGCGAAGGTAGTTTTGAGTTTGACACCAAAGAGGGACACTCCCTGTTCCAGGCGGTGGAGACGGCCATTAGCATTCAGCGAGCGCTTCAAACATCAGGGAGCATGCCCATGAGGCGAGATCCCTCCCGGAAGGTCAACCTGCCGCCCTTACCTCCCACGCCGCATACCCATGACTGGCTATCCTCTGTCCCTCAGGTAAGTACTCATCGTAATGTGATGCCACAATATGTTGACATCATTACATGACATGATGATGAGATTTGCCACTGATCGATGTGTCAGGTGGGCATGACACAGATGGTGGCAGGCCTCGGTGGGTTGGAGCTAGATGACGCCGGAGGTACAGTCTCTGGAAAAAGCTGCCCCCGCACCTCGGAGCTGCCATCGATGGACGGCACGTATTCACAGGTGACCTTTCCTGCGTCGTGCACGTCACCCGTCACACCAGGGTCGTGCACGGCGCCCCCCCAACAGCAAGACGGCGAATACTCTGAGGTGACGTTGAACCCGAACCGACTCTGCAAAGAGGCCCCGGAGGGCCGCAACCCTGCGCAGCTCTATGGGAAAGCGGATCACATTTACGACGAGCCCCAAGTTGAAGAACGGCGTCCTCTGCGAGCGATGCCCTCCGAATATGACTACCCTGAGGAGCTGAAAGGAGATGCGTGGCGGGTCATGGCTAGCCCGGCCGACCCTCGACAACAACTCTACGCCTCCCCCAAAAGGGGGCATGGGGCACTTCCTGTTGCAGAGCAGAAATTGCTGGAAGAAGACCTTAAGTTGTACAACAATGTGACAGCAACATGTCTCCGTGATGAAAGTAATGACATCTTCTGACCACACCTTGAGGGGCTGTGTATTATACTTACGTACAAGTTGGATTGCTAAAATGGAATTCACCCCCTGTCAAAATGAAGGCAATCTTTTCATACCCCCCCCCCCCCCCCCCCCCCCCCCACACACACACACACACACACACACACACAAAAAACAAAAAAAAAGCAACATGTTTGGACTTTGGACATGTCTGCTCTATGCTGTCTTTCTGTTTAGCCTTTTCCGATGACGAGTGTTATTACTGATACCCTAGATGCCCCCCACACACCCCTTTGTGCATTAACGTTTGCTTCATTCATCATTTGCAAACATTCATCACCCGTCATTTTAAACACTTTAAATTCATTTATCCACACATAATCTCAAAAACAGTATTTTCATGTTTTGTTCCAAACGTTTTAAGAACATCAATCCATAAATAGGAAAACAACGACATCTATTGGCTAAAATATGACATGCACTGGCTGGAGTATGCAAAAATAAAGAAGCGAGTGCAAAAATAATACGGTGACTGAAATCGGCATGAAAATACCTTGACATCGGTTACAGTATTTGAAAAAGACTGAAGTAACCAATGGGTACATAGCAAAGTGACAAGCTCACTCTGATAGGGTTTTAACCAGTAAATGCAAGATAGGAGTTTTGAATTCCCTAAAAAAAAGGGACATTTTTTACGTATTTTACGCAAGAGACGTATTTAATAAATTAAAGCGTAGCAAAACTATAAGTTTTTACTTATAGTGCATGTGACAGATGACATTTAGTCAAATGCAACCTAATACAATGTAATCATCACCTATATTAATTGTTGGTATTTCTCCAGCTTTTTGTGTCCTCTTCTGTTTGTTATCACTCGGGTTTGCCACATGTATCACAATTGCCGTCTTTTGGTGTTTATCTATCATTACCCAGATAGCAATGACTTCTGGGCCGATTCCGGCTGTCTTCCGCGAGTGTCGGCTGACCTCCGGACAGATTAACAGTGTACGGTACAGACTCGTTCCGGATGAGGATCCCTAATGTTATTCTTGTTTCAGTTAAACTTCTACTGGGCCATGGATCTTTATACAGTTGATGGCCCGCAACCGCAATGTTACTTTTGGACCACAGGATATTTTCAATGAGACAATGCACAAGCACAATATTATCAGGCTGATTGGCTACCACCAATTTGTCTGCTTAGATCTAGAGGTCCCACAGGATCTTGGCCTGGTTGTTTTCCGTCGTCTTTACTGGTGCCTGACATCATTTTTTAAATTTTAAACATTTAAGGCAACCTACTAATAATTTGTTTAGTTTTCAACATGTGGTGTGATAGTAAACGAATAAAATAATGGCTAAAATCCTCTAAAGATAAAACTGAAGTGTGGATTTCAAGCTGACGTTTATTGAAATGTGTTTATTCAAATACAGTATTTGTGCAATGTTACCACTCTTAGGTCACATGTGTGAGTGTGATAACAGTTAAATGACCAAAAAGAACAATAAAGCAGTGAAAATAAAATTTGAGGTTGACACTGCTCTCCAGTTTGCTTGAAATTCTATGTCCTTGATTCATTAGTTTTATGAGAGGAAATGTAGCTTGGCCTTCCTTATTTTAAAGTATTGCAAGCCTCGTGACACTGAATGCAGTAGTATGTCCGCTGCCCAACTTTTAAATCGGACTTTTTATGTATGCCAAACATGTTTTCAGTTAGTATTTACTGTACTTGCTTAAATAGCATGGACACAAGCATGAAACCAATTGTGGGAGATTCGTGATGAACCCAACAAATGCACCGGCTGCTTCATTAGGACGATGAGCACATTCTAGTCAGCATTCTCTGTAAAAAAAAGTAAATTATAGAACTTGGAACCAATAGTAACAATACAAATGTTCAAAGTTGAACATCAACACGCAACAGAAAAACGAGAAAAAAAATGGCATTGTGTACTGATTGAAATTTGTCATCATCAAATTCAGACATTTCTACCACAAAATCAATGATAAACATGCCAAAGCACATGTGGACTAAATACAAAGCAGTGAAGCTTCCTTTAAAATGAAACCCAATGGAACTCTAAAAGAAATAAATGGGATACTGTTTATTCGTAACAATAGTCAACATTAAAAATATATTTTAATGCCAATTCACAATAGATGCTATTTCAAAAGCTCAACACATTCATTCAGATGAATGCTGAGTTTAGACAGCAAATAGTTGCTGAGCAACACATACTGTATGTACATATGTAGAAACTATTGGAAACAAAAACAATAACTTTTTAATGCTAAAATGTGGAAAAAGAGCTCCGGTTAAAGCACACTAGATTATTTTGGCATCCCTGGATCCAGGCTTGAGGATCTGAAGCGTGAAGATGAGCTTGATGCATTTACGGAACCACGGGTAGAAAAGTGCATAAACCATGGGATTTAAGCAAGAGTTAATGTGAGTCAGCCAGATTTCAAAGTCGGCCGAGGTGGCGTCCACGGGGGTGTCCTCGCCCACTATGGTGGGCAAATAATAGGGAATAAAACAAATCAGGAAGAAGACCACTACAATACCCAGAGTCCTGGCAGCCTTCAACTCGCTCTTCTTCACCAAGCGCTGGCCCTGGACGACACCGACTCGCGTGCGTATTTTGCGAGCCTGGCTGACAGCGATTGCAAACACCCTCAGGTACAGCATGAGGATGACAACGACGGGCAAAATAAAGGTAAACACCAGGTCCACCGTGCCCGCCACATTACCGATTACGACCACGCATTCCCCCAGACAGGAGATGGACTTGCCCGGCTCTTCCAGGTGATCGTGGAGCTGCACCAGTCGGTAGATGAAAGAGCAGAGCCAGCACAGCCCCACGCCGACACGTGCCCTTTTCTGGCTGACCTGCCTCAGGTAGGAGAGCGGCTGGCTGACGGCCACATAGCGGTCCGCCGAGATGAGCACCATGTTGGCCACCGACGCCGACGTGATGACGTAGTCGGCCACGTAGTACAGCGTGCACGCCATGTCGCCCAGGAGCCAGCAGGCCTCGATGTAGAGGATCTCCACGGGCATGAGCAAGAGGCCCACCAGGAGGTCGGACACAGACAAAGACAGTAAGAGGAGGTTTGTGGGGGTGTGCAGCTGTCTGGAGAGAACATAGCAATATCATGAGATCGGCATCCGGTGTGAACAAACGACAAAAGAAGCGTGCCTGAAGTAGGAGATGGCAAAGATGACGAGCAGGTTCAGAGCCACGGTGAGAAGAGAGATAGAGGACAGCAGCACATAGATCAGCATGGCTTGCCCGGGCGGCTGCTTGGGGGTCCTGCATGAGGTGTTCGCTTGCGGGTAGCAGAGTTTGGACAACTCGCCGCTCTCCATCGCCAGCCGAAAGAAGCAGGAGGAACGAGGAGGAGCCACTCACCCGGAGACTGGACGAGTCTCTTGTGGTGTGTTCGTTTTATAATCATTACGGGAATATCACGTGGTGGCATTTCATCCACTGATTGATGGATGAACACCCGCCCTCTTCACCTCAACTAACTTTCATTTCTTCTTTATTTTACACTGTAATATTCAATCATTTTATTCAAGTCTTCAAACATAAAAGTGTATAAACCTGTTGTCCCATCGTGTAATGGTTCACTTGGCTGACTTTTAGGTAGTTAGCATGGGCTCAGTTTCCTTGTATTCAGGCCTTACACAAACTTTTCACACTCTTTCACTTCCGTTTTCTTTTCCGGGACTTCTGTCATCGCCAAAGTCCCCAGGAAAAAAAAAAAGAAGAAGAAGGAATGTCAATCAAACTTCCAGTCATGTTGTATTTTAGGATGTGTGTTTATGTGTATACGTGGGTGTGTATACAAGTTTTATATATAATCTTATTTATGGTCAGCGCGTCGAGTATGGCGGGGGTATTCTAACAATAATTACAATAATTATTGAAAACATGACCCTCTTTTGTGATATCTGTATGTAAACCACAGTAGATCGTCACTTGTTGTGGTATGGTACATTTAAATGAGATGTGCTCCACAAATAGAGACAAGTGTAAACAGGTGAAAACCTGTGATTGAACTTGACAGGAAAAAAATAGTTATCGTTGGGAAAAAAATGCCCAAAGAATCTTGTTGCAGTCTTGTAAGAAGTAGCGCTGCAATAGTCACAGTCGATGTAAAACCATAGTCTGAGACTTAGCTGTGGCCAAAAATTGAACTCTACTCACATCTAAGACAACATGCCTTACATGTGAATGAGATGTGTATAAGATTGACCACATCAATGGACATTTATTTTACATGATTGTAGGTCGAGTAGTTGGTAATCATCAGATGCTGAGTAACTTACATTATTTTGCTGGTCCGACATTCATCATTCGTCAGAGCCCCGCCCCTTTTCATCATTGTCGGTCTGTCATTTTTTCAAGCCAGACAAAATTGTAATCTCCGGTTTATCTGGCTGTCCGCTACCACTAGAGGCTGACATTTGGCAAGTTATTTTACATTTTTCTGTCATTCATCAGGCACTGGTCTACATTTGTCTGCACTCATGCTAATTCTTTTTTCTGTTTTTGTACTACACTTAAAGTTAACACCCTGTATGTGGTTTTACAGTTAAACTGCAAAACATTAAAACATTAAATCATAACACAGTAATATAAGTGTAACATGAAAACAAAGCCAGTTATGGTGTTTAACCTTAGGCTTTAATGCACCATAATGTTCATTAACCTGCATCCTTCAGGGAATGCAGGGGGGATGACAGTGGAGTAAGCTATTATTTCCCGAGGATGGCAATATCATGATATGACACTTAAATAGTGGGTGTCGGTTCTCATTTATAACAGCCTGCCCTACAACTATAGAAGATGTTTTTTTTTTTTTTATATTTGTCTGAATTTGTCTAGATTTCATTTGTCACGTACACTACAAGTAAAACAAAGTATTGCTTACGTTGACCTCCCTAAAAATTGTCTCTTTTCAGGAATTAAAAAAAATCTATCTTGTATTGTATGAGAGTAAAGAGAAATAGCAAGCTAAACGTTCAAAAGATAGTTATGGTTATTTTTTTCATTTCCCAACCTTCTTAATGTACCTACTACTTACAATATTTTTGAAGACAATATAGAAGACAAAAACCATTCGAACAGACTTGTAATCATGCTTGACTCTATTTTAATGCATTTGAATGCACTGTACTTGCAAATATGTTGAAAAAAGTTTCCCAATCAACAATGTTCACTCCACATGGACAGCTCCACCATTCCATAATGCTGCAACGATGTATAGTGTATTTTTTTTGGGTAAAGGTTAGGTAAAATGTACTGAGCATTTATAGCCACAGTATCCATCCATCCATTCATTTACTATAGCCCCTTATCCTCACAAGGGTCGCAGAATTGCTGGTGCCTATCCCAGCTGGCTTTGGGCAGTCGGCGGGGAACACCGGAACACCAAAGCCGGAGTACCCGGAGAGAACCCACGCGAGCTCGGGGAGAATATGCAAACTTCACACAGGAAGGCCTGTTGGATTTGAACTCGGGTCCCTTTAACGCTATTCACTGCACCACCGAGCCGCCAAAACCACAGAATTACCTTCAAAATAAGTTACACCATCAATAACAAACATGTCAGCAATGACGTGCCAACACGTCATTAATTTGGACGAGTCCGACTCCGACACCAGCTCTTCAATTTCCGATCCCAGTTCTTCATTTTGATTTTGGTTCTTAGCTATTCTTGAGTTTGATTCTTAAAAAAAATGTCAATCAAGAGACCTAACCAGATACAAGAAAACTGTAAGAGTTTATAAAAGATGAGATTTATTCTATTTTGCAATAGTTTTTCAATTGTTTCCAGTGTTGGTGCGTCTTATACACAGTAACATGGAAAATACCAGAAATTGACCCCAAAATTAAGGGAAAGTCTTATCAGGGAAAGTGCCATATAATTGGGGGGTTACGGTATATACGTTTATCAAAGCAGCTCTATTTCTTAGAACCACAAGATAACGTCGCAATGCGGCCTTCAGGTTAAATATTGTACAAGTTGGGCATTTATGATTGTTGTTCCTTAACCGCTTCTAAGCAAATAAACACACATCACAGAATGCACGGCCAGGATAATCATTTGAAACATCTGATGAGCAGACGTTTTGTCATTTTGATGGGAAGGATGACATCATCAATATGTGTCTAATGCCATCTCAGTTTCATTTGGACTGTAGCGTCTGAGGATAAATGGTTGGGGTTGGGTTTGGTAGATAGGTAGCCTAGCCCCCATCTCACTGAGGGCAAAAATACTTGACTGTTGGCAAAGGTACCAAAATGCGCATTCATGTGGAGGTTCGTTCAAGGTTTCAATTCTTTGCAAAACGTCTGCCAGGCACTTGGTAACAGTTGAACTGTGATTGGTCATGTTTGTCATTTTAAAAGTCCGTTGTGACAAGTACAAACAAATATCTGCCAATTGATGAGAATGCAACATTCACTGCCAGTGAATTGTGCCTGCCAGATTGATGAAGAGATTGATTTTGATTCAGTCTTGTATTTTTATTGTAAGTATTTATTATTACGTCTTTGTTTTTTTGAAATATTAGAACACAAAGTAATGATTTGGAAAAAGATACAATCATGAAAAGTGCGTATGTGTGTTTAATTGTGTACATACTATTATGTAGTGTTTCTAATGTCGAAGTTGCACTGTGATGGACAAACTTAGATTACACTTAAAACGAAGAACAAGCATTCTTATTATGTGTTTGGTTTCAAAATGTTTTGAAGTGAAGCTGACGCACAAACACAAGTTTTTACAACTATACTTGTGAGGACATCCATTGGCATAATGAATTTCCTGGCCCCTAACCCTAATTATCAGAAAGGAAGGCCTAACCCTAACTTAATTCAAACCTTTACTCTAAAAGCAAGTTTTGACCCTCAAAGAGGTCTGAACAAGTGAGGATCAGCCTAAATGTCCACACTTCTCCAAAATGTCCTCATTGACTTTAGAAAACTCAAATCGGTTCCCACAAGTACAATTGTACACACGCACACACACGTACACCCACGCACACAGGTTTCACACCTGCAACATTTAGTGCCCTGTAACGAGCTGGCAGCAATCAAAGGTGTGAAAAACACAGGTGTGATGCAAACATTGCACTAATAAACATGTCAATCTTCCTCATGACTTCCCAATCAACAACATGCATTGAACATTTAACTCACGCTAACCTCAATTTAAGCTACAGAAATTAAAAATAAGAAAAAAGTTGAAATGTAGGTACATACAGTGTTATCTGACATATTACATCATATACACACGTATGGGTGAAATTACAACCTCAAATTATGAACATCAAAAATGTTGAGTGCCATTCACTCTAAAGTGTTACAAAAAGTTCCGCTAAAGGCACCATAATATCTTGGATGACAACATACTGTTTGTCCAAGTACTTATATACTAAGACAAAATAAAGAAATATTGATGGAAATATTGTCACAGCATTGTGGAAGATACTTGTACATAAGAGGTACCCAATGTGATTGCTCTAATGAATACAGTATACAGTATTAACTTCTACACGTCATTATTATTATTGATATTCTAAGTGTTGCACTGCAGTGGTGAGGGCAGGTGCATGCGTAATTTATTGCTCTTTTCACTGAGTTGGTGGACGAGGCACAAAGGCGTGTGGCAGTGGAAATCAAAAGAAAAGCCACAAAATTGAGCAAAAAAACAAAAACAAAAAAAATAAAATATCTTTTGCCACAGATAAGCCGCACTGGACTATAAGCCGCAGGTCATTCCATCAGATATTTATGCAAAAAGGTGGTATATAAAAGTATTTAAAAAAAAATAAATAATTGTCTACCAACTGCAACATCCTCTCTTTAACAGACTGTATGTTTAGTCAAAACATTATTTTTATAGAAAATGGCTAGATCGATATTAAATAGCAGTTCAAACTTGAAATCAACACTTTGACAGCATTCTGTCTAAATGTTTAATGTTTAATTGATAAATTCATTTAGTGAACATTGCAGACACTGCACATAAATAATATATACAATCATAATACTACAGATACAATCCTATGTACTGTATACTGTATAT
This sequence comes from Hippichthys cyanospilos, assembly GCF_059441005.1. Taxonomy (NCBI): domain Eukaryota; kingdom Metazoa; phylum Chordata; class Actinopteri; order Syngnathiformes; family Syngnathidae; genus Hippichthys; species Hippichthys cyanospilos. The sequence goes on along the minus strand of NC_142373.1, from coordinate 25,378,271 downwards.
CAAATTTACACGCCACAAACTTTTATACAAGCTCTTATTCAATTTAGACATTTTTAAAAATATTTTTAATAATATATATTAAAACTCTTTTTGAGCACAGCCATTGAATCACATCTTTTGAGTTTGATTTCTAAGTTGCTCCATAAACGGACTCCTTGACCAGATACACACATTTGCTTGGCCGGTGGGAAAAAAAACAGCAGATAAGCCGCACTGGACTACAAACCGCAGAGCTCAAATCATGAGGAAAAAGTCACGGCTTATAGTCCGATAAATAGGGTATATATATATATATATATATATATATATATATATATATATATATATATATATATATATATATATATATATATATATATATATACATTACGTTTGGGGTAAGGGGTTTAGGGTTAGAACAAAAATGAATGATCTGAATAGAATAAAATAATGACGAGTGTGTGTGTGTGCATGCATGTGTACATGTTTAGCATGTAGTGTTTATAATATAAAAGTTATTCTGATTTGTGAAGGTTACATCATAAACTTTCTTACGTTTAAATAACAAGACAAGCATTTGTGTTTATTTGGTTTCATCATGTTTTCGTGTGATGCTGCCACACGTACACACGCACGTGCGTGTGCGTGCACATGCACACACAGGTACCCACGCGCGCACACACACACACACACATACACACACTTGCTACTGTACATTTCCGGCCCCGTAATGACGTGAATGCAATCAAAGGTGTGAAACAAACAACCATTAACTGTCATGATACAAGCATTGCACTAATGAACATGTCAACATTGGCGCAAGATGTCTTCCTAATGACTCCCAGGTGACCCACCAAAACTAAAATTAAAGTTTAAACAAACAATAACTTGAATTTGGTGTTAATTAAAAAAGTAAAAGCTGAAGTTTAGACACACTTGTAATATTTGACGTGTAACATTAAAATACAAAGAATTGTTTCAAACTGACACATTTACTGCTGAAATTACAATGTATTGTAAATTGTGAGCACCGGGAAATGCTGATTGCCTTTACATAATATGTTCTAGGGATGCAATGATGCATGCATTTATCCTGACCCATCTCAGTTCGGACGGTTCAATTCCACTGTTTCGATTCGTAGGTTCGCATAACTCAAATTTTTGAGTGAGGCTAAAGCACAAAGCTGCTATACTTGCAGGGCATATAAAAAGATACCACTGATGACTCTATAAATGATAACAATTACTAATTATTAACAATTACAATAATGATGATTATACTGTATACACTTCCCATGCCACTAGAATGATCTCTGACAATGTAAACAAACCTGTATTTATTTATCTATCTTTTTTAGGAAAAACATTAGAACAAACAAGTACTTTTAAGGGGTAATATGCATCGCAAACCAAGGTGGCTCAATATATTCTAAATTACATGATCTTGGTCAAACTGTTGTTTGCACTACTTTCAGCTAAGACTAAATGAACAAAAACCAAAATCATGGCTTCTTGGACTTTTTGTTGCTTTTCCTTTGGACCAAAAATGTGGACCAAACTGTGACATCAAAACCAAGACATGCACTGAACTATGACTTCTGTAAACTGTCACTACTCACTTCAAGATTATTACTACCAACAGGACAGGGTTCACTTTTAAAAATTAAAAAAATAAATCTCCATTATCCAACACAGTAGACCACAGTAGATTTCCACCTAAAACAACAGATTCAGTTCATTCGATTAAAGGCCTTCTATCGTCGTGGCCAAACATTTTGACACCGAATTTACTGCCTCATTTTTTAATGATGGTGTGGAGCTTGCTCAAGAATGATAGCAAGTAGGTGCGAGTGTATCTGCACGCACAGGGAGGCAAAGACTTTTGGAGAACGGCCAGCAATGCGGCCCAAACTGACATTGGTGTTATCAGTGACTGAACAGCTCAAATTAGGGATTTTGGAACCAGGTATTCCTGAATCCCCCCCGAATTCCCCAAGGGACACCGTTGAATGCCTTCTCCAAATTCACAAAACAGTTGTGGACTGGTTTGGCAAACTTCTACACACCCGTGAAGATCCTATCAAGGGTGTAGAGCTGGTCTGCTCTTCCACGGCTGGGATGAAAACCTAATTGCTGCTCCTGATTCTGAGGTTCGTCTTCCTGGCGGACCCTCTTCTCCAGCATCCCTGAATAGATCTTATCATGAAGGCCTGAGGACTGTGACCCTGAGGACTGTGACCCCTCTATAGTTGAAAAACATACTCTGGTCCAGCTTCTTAAAAAGAGGGATCACCACCCCAGTTCGCTGATCCAGAGGCTCTGTCCATGATGTCAACATGATGTTGCAGAGGCCTGTCAACCAGGACAGCCCCACAACATCATGAGCCTTTAGGAACCCCGGATGGTGTCATTGTATTCTTAGAGTAGTAGTTTTTCATGTTTTGACATTTTGTTGTCATGTTTTTAAATGTTGTTTTACGTTGCAATTGCACTGAAGCTTGATTTGTGAAAATAAATAATGAATAATAATAATTGCAATTTGAATGACAATCACATTATTTGTCACAAAAATTGCAATTGAAATGATCCCCTAAATCATTCAGCCCTACATCACACCTTTAGATTTTTTCCCCACCAAAACTTTGTTTTCTCTCTCTTTTTTTTTTTAATCAGCTAGCATTAAAATGCAGCCATGTCATTTGTTCATACTTCCCCGGTTCCCCGGACCACCTGCAAGCACTGAAAAAAAAAATCCTGGAGCAAACATTGCAACAGCCTTTCATAATATAGAGTACATACAATTTCTCCAAATTCCCAAACACCCTGCATGTGACGTCATTTTCAGTGGAACTCAAATGGAAACAGGAGCAAGGCTCTTTGACAACTCTGATAGTCATGGTCTGCGTTCATTTCCAACTTTTGGAAAAAATGTTGCTGCACGAAGCAGTAACTTGCGGCGTTGACGGAATTACAGCAACAGCATATCAGAATCTGTTGCCAAGTTGACCCATCACCGACACTGTCACTGTAAGGTTACTCAAGTGCTTGTGCATTTCTGGCGCATGCTTGATGACGCAAAGCCTTGAAAAAAAATTACACTGACTGACCACCGGCTGAGTCGAGTTCACGTCCATCAATCAAGGTCCGTACAGACGGTCCGTGTATTTACCACAAAGCTTTACATAATAAAGCACAAAATGTGGAAGCACTTGCCAAAGGTGACCATTTCATCAGCGACTGGTCAATGAGGTGACAGATGGCCCAGCTCTGCTGCAAATACTTTGAAATATTATTGGTGAGCTTAATTCCACAGCATCCAATAGCTGCTCAACAAAGCTCGACACAAAGAGAATGTCACCATAGCAGCAGAAAGTTTATGAGGAGAACCAGTGGGAGAACACGAATGGGGCTATACAGTTCCTGAGGCACAAACTTTAAAACTCATCAAAGCACAAATACAATAATGGGATGAACAAAAAGCAACTGATTGTAAGACCAATGATAATACAGAGTAAGAGCTTTAGCAACAGCAGTTTACAAAGTTGAATTGTCACCCAGATTTGTGGTTATAATGCTTTTATCTTAAGCCCAGGCCAGGGTGATGATCGAAGGACTTCCAGTGACAATAGTTGTAGGCACAGATCTCCGCTTCCTTCCTGCATGGTTGCACTTCTGGAGAAAAAAAAAAAAATCAGTGCCTGAGTTTGAAATGGTTTGGTACCATTTTTGTGAACGTACTGTATGTAAATTCTAAATTACCCGATTGCAAGAGTCCCCCTGTTGAACGCACAGCTCTACTCTGCAGTGCAGAAACATTTCATTGTTGGTATCTGAGAACTTAAAAGCATTGAACGAGAAGTAGTTAGATGTTCCTTCTCCATTTCCTTCAATCTTGATCGTCCCATCAGTCGGGTTGGGACATCTGCTCAGAAACAGCATTGCAGAAATGTCGGATATAGCCAGCAACCACATCTTTGTTAACCTTCTGATCGATACTTACCCTCCACTGATAAGGTCATATCGAAGACTACCAGTTGAAGCCGACTGATTTGTGGCCCAGCAGGAATCTGTCACCAGGGATATTGCACTTCCACCCAATCCATTAGCCTTCATCTCAACCCAGATCTTCTGATTTAGCCTGACGCCAGTGCTTAGCTCTATGAGTTGCGTTCTCTCAGGGTCCGTGTATGCTGCCATGGTCAAGGTATAATTCCACTCTCCTGACGTAAAGTGTTTAATCACGGGACTACAAAGCAAAAGCAACAAAAATAGAGAAGCTGTTTTCTGTATCTCATACACATTTTTAGATAGTGTAACTGAGATGGGACACCAACTGCTCACCTGTCTATCATTCTGATGGCCATGCCCTCAAGGTCTGGTTGGTCAAAATGGCAGGAGAAATCCATAAGTAGTTTGTTGGAACGGGTCACCACAGTAGAGATGTTAGGAGTCACGATGAGGTTCTGGTATGTAATTTTTGTGGTGTTTGCCTTAAAGTTCAAATAAAATGTGCACAGAATGTTAGTTTACTGTATCTATGGCTGTCTAGATACAAGCAATCAAACAGCGTTTTTGAGGGGTACAAGCCTTGATAATTGCACCGCAGGTGTTATCCCGTGTGAAGTTGAATTTCACCATGTGAGTTTCCTTGTCAATGACACCTCTGCATCGCTCATCATTAAGGTGCAGCTTTGTATAGTCAATGCCTTTCTCCTCCAGAAGGCAACAAAACATGTCAATCGATGCAGACGAATGTCTGCAAGCCATTGGCTCACCTGAACATAGATTTTACCATAGTTAGCGAAAAGTGAATACAATATTGAAAATTCCGAAAGAATTGTGATGTGTTGTTCCGGACACACCAAACTTGTCTGTAGATCTATAGTTGGAGGCAAAAATGGCCCGGCATAGACAGTGGGTTTCTCCATCATAGCCTTCACCGCAGAACTCGTGTTCACTACAGTACTTGTCTCTGCAGAGGTCCTGAGCACCAGCATCTGGATACGATATCATGAAAAATCAACAACTTTATCATGAAACCGTCATTCCAGAGAATCCCTAAAGCAGTTGGACTGAAGGGTAATGCAATCATCAAATTTATAGGGTTCTTTGAAAAAAAAAAAAATCATAACAATGAATACTCCCTTATATCCACTGCCTTAGACTGGTTCAATTTCTACCTCAAAGACCGCATTCTGTTCTGTCAGCAAAAAAGCTTCTCATTAGTTCCCTACTAAGCGACTGAAAGCCACGTAGCGTAAAATTAAGAAAGGCCGTTTACGGGTTTAAAGTGAATGCAGCATGTATATTCTGGTGTCCCAGAGAGCCCATTATTTGGAGGCATATGCTGAGAGAGTGCACGAATACAAATGCAATTCGCTATTGGTTTCAGTGCACAAAAGCGCGGAATCTACAAAACCTAGGCATATTAACAACAGGTGACAATACGGCGCATGCAGCAGGCTGTACACGATACAAGGAAGCCACAAAGTAAGGTAAAATCTGGTTGTATCGCGATGTCTTTGTTGGTGGGTTTTTTTTCTGTTCAGTGGGTGAATAACTCAAATGCATAGAATAACTGGTCATCCTAACTCCCAAACCGATTGTTGTGTACTATCTTGAAACTTGTTCTGCGTGGAGCACCCCCTTCCCCTTTCTTCTCCTTCTTTTATTTACGATCCGTATACAAACCCTCTGTTTCCTTTTTTTTTTCTATTTTTATTTGTGATTGGCATACAGACCAGTAACTCACTCGCACATGATTTGTATTACGTTGACAAAAGTTATCCTTGACGTCCCGGAGCTAAAAAAAAAAAAAAAAAAAAAAAAAACATGACAGCCCCGGCGTTCTCTGTGTAATTTACCAGACTACAATAATATAAAAAAAATGATGATGTGATGGAACACATTTATTTACATCTTATTGAATGTTTTGATGTGATAGAATACATTTATTTACATCTTATTAAAGTTTATTAGCGAGGTTTTAAAATAAGTAACTGTCTAAGTATTACACATTGTTCCATTAAGCTGTGGCCCTAGACTTATTTCCTGGGGCCAAAGAGATGAACTCCTGGTTCCCTTTTTATCAGACATTCTAAATTCTCACAATTGGACACCAAAATTACATTTTCCCAGCTTGAAGCTTGACCATCTCAGTAAATTCCTCCTGAGTCAAACCCACAGGATTTGGGGTGTCTGTTTTTTTTTCTTTACCTCCATCATACCAGCACTCACTCTCACTTAGCGTTGTACCATGAGGAACAGACGCTTCAAGCCACTCTGCTTCCAAGCTCCGGAATGTTCTACCACCTTTTTATGTAAAGTGTCCTTGACAGTCTTACAAGCTGTTACTCATAGAAATATGCTATAACAAGTAAGCCAGTGGACTGAAAAGAAATCTGTATGACCGAGAGCTTGTGTTATGATAAACATCGTCCTTACCGCAGTTAGCCAACGACCTCCATCCGTCAATGTTGACGTTACTTTGATTGCGGCAGGCTCGGACATACGCCTCCATTAAGTGGCACTTTAGACCGTCCACTGCAGGATACTGGCACAAATTGTTGACACAAGCTGACACATAGGGCTCTGGGTCGATGTGCACATGGCACTGGCTAAAGGGATCTTGCCACATGAGATGGCACCTGTTGAATATCGAGAAAGAAGACGTGGAATGTGGGTGTTAAACTGGGAACAAATAGTTTGTGTCCATGAATGTATCTAACCGCTAAGCGTGTGTTTACCATTCAGTTGAGGTTTTGCAGTTTATCATACTTTCATCAGCTTCCTTGTGTCGCGTCTCACACCTTTTTGGGTAATTAACACCAAACAATTAGCAAACAGTCCAATCATTTAAATAGCTGCTTCAGTGTTTGTGGACTTACCCAGTGTTGCTGTGCTCAGAAACTCTCTCTTGATTAAAATCCAAAGAGGAATTGCCACATAGTCCACGAACAACAGATGCATTTTTGCCTGAAAATATTGAGGGGAGAATATATGAGTTGTGTAACGCACTCTGGTACTTTTTTTTTGATTCATCACAGAAATTATTCATTTCATGGCTCTTTCAGACAGTATCTTTGGGAAAGGTACCTTTGAAGGCAGAACATGCATAATAACTCACTGAAGCAATCCCAATTGCAAAGGCTAATTTAGACGCAGCCCACAAAGGCTTGTTTTCCTTTTAACTGGCTGTTTCAATGGTATTGTCCTTCAAGTCCAACTATTTTCTAATACTCTTTGCACACAATGGTTCAGTGGCCAAAAATAGGTCAGTGGAGAAAGAACAGCAATATAATCCTCCAAAACAGAAGAATTTGCAGCTTTTTTCGTCTTATGACCATTGAGCTGGCTACTAATAACAACCTTCAATTACACACTCACAAAGAATAAAAGTCTGATGTAATTGATAACTCTCTCAATGCTTATCAGAAACTGCATAGGCCATGTCCTTCAAAGAGTAACCATTTTTTTATTCTACTTATAGGGAAACATAGCATTTTTAGCATATGTTGACAAACTATTCAGCTTCTATTCTATTCTATTCTATTCTATTCAGCAACAAGATGGCACTGTCTGTTTGATTGTTCAGCATTGTGTGTGTGTGTGTGTGTGTGTGTTTGTGTGTGTAAGAGATCAACATGAATTTTTGCTGGCCATAACGTGACAGACTGAACACTAAGTTCTAAATAATTTTGATCCATACCCATTAGGTGAATCTGCGCAGTGTTGCCATCAAAGAAAACCGAAAGTGTATAGTTGGAGCCTAATATTGTGGCAGTGACTCCACTCCGGTCCTTGGAGATTTCCACGCCATGGAAGATTTTCGCTGTAGCGCTTATGTCCTGCAGCTCTCTGTTTATCTTTAAACCATGAGAAGAGCACATTTTAGTTCAGGAATCCTATCATAATCCAAATGATGTTGCTTGACTGACAACAAAGTCCTTGAGAAATTGTGTAATGTATGTGGGCTGACAGTTTTGATCTCTCTTGTGCACTTGTTGGATGCACTCTAAACAACTGGGAGCATAAAAGTACAGTGCAAAAAGTCGATTTTGAAAAAGTAAAAGAAGGCTTATCATAAAAAATATACTGTATTCTGTACACACTGTAATATAAGTTAAACTAGGTTTGAGAATCATGTTTTCTTAAATCAATTTACCAGTAAATTAGTCAGTAAATGCGTAATCACTTCAATGTGCTTTGCAAACCTAAGGTAGAAAAGTGCATGACGATTCAAAATAAGAACTACTTTCTTAAATTGTACCTTATACTGAGAACTATTTGTTTAAATTTGATTTGGAAATTGCTTAAATGAACAATGTCTGGCTTGTTTTTGCACTTGGTCTGTTCTTAGAACCATTAGAAAATGAATTTTGCCCATGGTACAAAAGTGCAAGACAATTTAAATTAAGAACATTTACTTGTTTTTTTTTACCTTATTTTGAGAACTATTTGCTTGAATTTTATTTGGAACTACTCAGGTTGTTCATAAAACCGTTGGAGGAACAAAAAGCCTTGAATTAGGTTTTCTAAGCAAGGAAAAAAAATCTTACAACATGGCAGATTTTTTGTTGTTGCTTAAAACAAGAAACTGTACAAATTTTCGTTTTTCTTCCCCAGATTTGTGGTGCAGCGGTTTTTACTGTGTGCAATTCTAACCAAGACCAAAATAAGCCTACAATAGCTACCTCTGATTAGAATTTACCACTATATACTGTCTGATGAATCATCATATTTCAGAATCCTTAATTTCCACTCACTTCCACTCTGCCACCTTGTAACAACCTAATCCGAACATCTTGGCTGTCCAGATGCAGGATCACGTGGTCCATGAAGCAAACATCTTTACGGCGCCGTTCGCGGAAAACCCCATGGACCCGAACATTTGGGACAGCGTCTGACGTCATTAGATTGTATCCACAGCGGTCAGAGACGGTGTGAACCCGGCCGACGAAATCGATGATGGTGGAACCGGTCAGAGTGCACATGGTGTTGAAGGCACAACTGAAAGAGTGCATACGGATACATACAAACAATAGCATCATTATAGGGAGCTGGAAGATGAAGCGTTTGGGCAGCACACTGGTTTACCTGCCATTGCCCTGGCAATGGTGCATGGGAGGACATTTATTGACCCTGGTGACAACCCCGTTCACTCCGCATGTCACCATAGAGCAAATGTATGGGTCACTTACAGTGGTATTGGTCATGTAAACAAAGCCTGGGATTTGAGAAGGTGAGATCCATGTGAGGGTATCGTAATATACAGTTGGTCCTGTTTGATCAACTTACCTGCCATTCTGCATCCACTTATGTCCTTAATGATGCCCATGCTCGTTTCATTGGTTGGAAACACATGCTTTGAAACTGTTTGGCCATTTACTTGTATGTCTGCCACCTATGGGTTAAACCAAAGACACTTACAAAGTAGAATATATTTTGTCTTAGTTATAATGAAGATTGATGAAAAAGAGGCCAATCTTATGGTTTGGTTGGCTCATTCTTATCATCACACTGGCTCAGTTTTAGTCCTTTTGAGTCATTTAGATGCAGACAGAAGCTTGGAAGTAGTCTTGTCTCTCAACATTCCATTGCAAACTTGTTATTATTTTTGGGTGGTTGGGAAGCTACTAATTATCCATTCCTTATTATGAGAGGAAGGTGAAAACCTATTTTTCTTTAACAGCGCTTAGTCACAACTTGTAGTCATCGATATGTAAATATATGCATAAAGAGACATTTTGCCTGACTGCCACTGTTGATTTTCCAGGTAAAGTCTGTCATTTGTAGCTTGTAATTTATCATTGTCCAATTGTACTCTGCATTTGCATTTGTTACACAACTTTGCTTTAACCAGAACAAAGAGAGAAATGATGACAGAAGAGAAACCATGAGGGCTCAGTGTAAACATACAAACTCCATACAGGAAGGCTGGTGCGAGGTGGATTTGAACTCGAGTCTCTGAACTGTGAATAATAGTTCTAATTCTAGTGTTATCCCACTGCCGGTTAATGATAGGAGCCGGGCTTATCCAAGAACACCAAAAATCCACATACAACTGTGATAGGCTGTCCATTCGAGTGCATTGGAAAAATGCTGATATAATCCAAACGAATTTTTTAAAATGCAGGTAAACATTTATTATGCATTTTCAACAAAATGTGGTGAGGGCAGAAAAATATATTTAAAAAATATGGGGAAAAAGTGAAAGCAAAACCTAATTTGAAACTGCCCTTAGTCTAGTTGATATGTGATCAGTTCAACAAACTTGAGTATCCAACAAACCTGGCATCAGGATCTCAACCATTTCTCAAAAACTCGAGAAAAATTACCATCATGATACCGTCGATTTCTGCTTTGCCCCAGCCAGTCTCCTCTCTTGCCATTGGAATCATAAATACATGCTTTTTGATCTTTTTTTTTTTTAAATGTAGCTACCCTTGGCACATTTATTTTCTTGGGTAAATTTCTCATGCTATTGTGCCTAACAACCCAATCCTTTGCTGCCTCAGCGATGCTTTCAGTCCACATAGAAAAATACTTGAAATGATTGTATGATTCTTGATCATATACACTGTAGGTATCGGCCGTTAGGTAATGATTTAGTTTATTTAGACAGTAATCTAAATACTTACAAGATCAATATCCGTGTACCCGGAATATGTTTTGATGGCCAAAATTGCTTGTTTTCCAAAGTTTCCCAGTTCGACTTGTTGAATCTGTTGATGTGAAATTCAAAACAAACACATGACAATTATTTGTCGGTAGGCGAAACAGAAAAAAACAAAGCCCACCTGGGAATGGTGACTGTCTTTCAGAGGTATAACGTTGACACATTGCCCACTATACTTCAGGCTTGGTAACATTTCATGAATGCCGGATCCGGTGGGTATTTCTTGCGTGAGTACAGACCAGTTGCCATTGTCCGCCATTCCTCCAGAGACAAGGATGCAGTCGTTCTGGTCTGTATCTTCATATGCGTCGGAGAAGCAAAGTGCAAATTTGCTGTTGTTGAAGGCCACCTGATTACAAGATGACAAGGAGAAAATGAGGTTGGCATAAACTTTCAAGAAACACCAGTTAGTCCTGCCGAAGACTAGCAAATGTTTTATGTGTTATCCAGGTTCCTCATAGAAAACTGAGAAGCTCTTCATCTAATTATGTGTCGTTGTGCCCTACACATCATTTTGAAGCTTTTAGGATTGCTAAACGTATGTAGAAATAGTCCCCATAAATTAAACCGAATGTAAACATTGCTTGTTTTGGTTTAAGCTGGAGTTAAAAAAAAATGTCTGACAAATTTATTTTCATTTTCATCATTTTCATTCGTTACGAATTCATCACACCGGCAATCGTTTCTTTCAATACTCTTTCTCGTAATTTCATGTGATTTAGCATATCATGAGATCTTCTCAATGCGCGAGAGTAGCATATCAAAGCATCATGAGCTTGAATACAGATGCATTGAAAGGATTTTTTATTTGTTTAAATGAAAAACACACAAAGAAATCAATGAACCGAAACATTCATGTAATACCAAGTGGCCAGCAAATACTTTTGTATATTTTGATTTAGAATTAAATATTTGTGTGTTTAGGTATGTTTTTTTAAACCATGCATTTGATTGATAAAGATTGATGTTTCATGAATAAACTTACACTGATCAATACTAGAGTGAATAGAATTGAAATGAATCGAAAACAGTTCTAATCGAAATCTTGTAACTCTGAATCATTTTTTAGGAAATTGGTATTCATATCCAACACTTGTTTTCAGGCATTAACAAGATTTTGCTGCATAAGAAGAAGGACTCTTCTTCTGCATAAGAAGGATTTCTTATTTTCAGCCGTTTAAAGTCCATTTTCTTTCTTTCTGCAGGAAAAAAAAAATGACTTGAGTGCGTTACTTACGTGTACTAGTTCATATTTGTGTCCGTAGTATGTGATGGGACATGTGGAGATGTTGATATTGCCAAAGTTGGTGAAAGTCTGGTTCATTACAGCAGAGCCTGAAGAATACAGTAGGAACAGCTGTCACGTGTATTAACATTCTAAACAGCATTTCAAAATATCCGCTTTTAAACAATTGCATGATTCAGGGAGACAAGGCTGACTGATCAGGCAAAGAACTTTGACACATTTACAAAATATAAACACAGAACTTGCTGGCACATTTGCTTCGCCATCTTACCGAGAGTGCAAAGTATTGCCAGGTACAAGATGAACATTTTGGAGCTCCACTGCCTCTCAAGCAGCTGAAATAAACAAAAATGCATTTGTTTGAATCGTTACTACTACACCCACACATTTTTCCGAGGGCTGCCATGTTGCATGATGACCGGGTTATAAAAGCAGAATTAAAGTGGTCCAGAGCCGTCACCTGTTATAGGTCCCCTTCTTAAAACTGCCTCGCAAAAGTGGGGTAGTAAATATTGCAAACATTTTTGTGGACCCTCGATATTTCTTCTTATGAACCCACCCAATCTGTCCACCTATTTTCTAAAGTGCTTATCTTTGAGTTGTGTCTAAACTGGAGCCCATTCCAGCAGAATATTGTATAGCAAGACAAACATACAGTTGAGTAATGTAAGACAATAATGTATACTGTGAAAGTAAATACAGTGTGTGTATATATATATATATATATATATATATATATATATATATATATATATATATATATATACACACACACACACACGCACACACACACAACGCATATACAGTATTTTTGGGCTATAAGCGGCAACGTTTTTCTCATGATTTGAGACTTGTTGCTTATAGTCCAGTGTGGCTTGTCTGCAGTTTTTTTTTTTTTTTTTTTTTGACAGCCATCAAGTGACAATCCACCAATAACGCAAGTGTGTATCTTTTCAAGGTTTCAATTTAAGGAAAAACTATGAAATGGAACTGAAAAGAGTTGCAGGCATGTTCAGTTAAAAACTATTCCAAAATTAATACAAATTAAAATAAAGACTTCCACATACCATTTTTGCACAAATAACTGATGTTATGACATGCATCGTCCAGTGTGGGTAATCCGTGACTTTTTTTTTTCTCAATTAATCCTACGGTTTACATGCCGGTGTGGTTTATAGTCCGGAAAATACAGTCTATGTTTATTTATTTAATATATTTAGTTACTTATAAAAGGGCAAAATGTTGAAGCATTACCTTTGAAGATTCAATTGAAATGAACGTAGGTAATTCAATTCAAACTACTATACCTTGGCAGCTGAATTCTGCTAACCTTGCAACCAAACAGAGCGGCGACTCACCAGCGCAAAGACAGGCAAAAATGGACGTTTAAGTAGTTTTACTTTAAAAGGTTGCTTGAGGACTCAATGGAAAATTTGAAAAAAATTGCACACTTTGTGCTGACTTCAAACACCATAGTCGTTGCACATGTTGGGCGCTGCATCTCAGGGTAAAACACCATGCTCAAGTTACCTCCGCAGGGCCTCACAAACACTGCTGGAGAGTGGTGCTGTTGGGCAGAAGTAAACCTACAGTGTAGATGTGAAAAATTTTGAGAATTACTTTTATGACCAGACTAAGAGAAAAAAATCCATGTAACGATGAGTCAGATTTAATAGTTCGACGATTGTGTTTCACAGGAACAAAAAAGAATCATATACAAGGATCAAACTAAATACTATTTTTTATTTTATGTTTTTACATTACTTGCAAATACTGTGTTTCTTGAAATCTGTTTTCAAATATCATGATGTCTTTGCGCTCTTACCTTCTCGGCTGAATCTGTATGTTGAGGTTTGCTTGGATTTCTCTGTGTTGAGGAAGCACTGGCTCAATCTTTTTACTTGTGTGTCTTTAAGTCATAGAGAGCTGCTTGAAAATTACCTCGTGTCACTCAGCATTCCATTGCAAAAGAGTTGTTGTTGTGCTGTGGGGACGCTGACAATTATCTCAAGCGGAAGGTGGAAAAACTAATTTTCTTTCGCAGCACTTGTCACAAATTGTAGTCATTGTTGTGTAACTAGTTGCATTATGTAACATTTCATTGAATGTCTTTCAGTGTTATGCAAATTACTTTTTAATGCAATACATATTAATTCAAAATAATTTGTTATATTATTGAACAAATTTGAATGTCACACAACTTTTGTCAAACTTTAAAGGAATCATTTGGTTTCAACCAAAACTTTGACAAAAATGTGTGTAAAATTTAGCTTTAATCGCACAGAAATGAGCTACATACAAAAGATGCAGCGCATTCAAACAACATACTAACCAAATCAAAGGTTCCTAATCTGGGTTCAATCCAACCCCAGGGGTTCGTTAGATTGGTCTCCGGTTCGGTGGAGCCTCTGTTGTGGAGGTCGAGATACACCTGACTCATGGTGTCAGTTTGTGATTACTCACCACGCTTGGCCACCACTGTAGATGATCACGTTTCATTGCTTGGGCAATCAAGGCTGCGGGGAATTTAGTGCTCTCAGTAGTGAACGTGTGACTGACGTGGTCGTACTGCGTGTGATTTCTTGAATATTTTAATCCATCCAAACTATTAACTTCGTTTTTAAGCAAAAAAAGAAGTGGTCAGCACTGAAATTTATTTTACCATTTTTTGTTGGACATAAAAACAAAAGAACAGGAACGGACTTTACTGTGAAAATGACAAGTGAGTAGCACAAAGTGCTGATGCAGATGAGATGAGATTGGAGAAGTCAAAGAAAATTGTACAAATAGTACTGAAACAGAACCAATGGATTTATGAATTCAAAAGTTCAACCTGAAATTGCACTTCAAAGTCCGTCCGTTCATTCATCCATCCTCGGCTGTCTTCGGGCGGTAGGAGGGGGACACCCTGAACTTGTTGCCAGCCAATTGCAAGGCACACAGGAACGAACAACCGTTCACGCTCCCAATCACACCTGAGGAGAATTTAGAGTGTCCAATGCACCTACCATGTATGTTTTTGGAGTGTGGAAGGAAGCTGGAGCACTCGGAGAGAACGCATGCAGGTTTGAGGAGAACATGAAAACTCCACAGAGGAAGGCTCCGGCCAGCTGGAATCGACTCGAGACGATCAACTGTGAGGCGAAAGTGCTAACCACTCTTCCACCGAGCCGCCCACCTAAAAGTCAAATACGGTATATGACAAAATAATGAATTGAACAGCAGCGATATCAAAACATTTTGAGATGGTCAAATTGCTGTTGACAAATCTAAATGGATTGCCCTGATATCAACCCTTACACTGCTGGCAAACATGAGCTGGCATAATTACTGCACATGCCATTTGTAGGTTTTGTTATATGGCGTTCTGTGCAGACATCTTTTTGTTAAGGATTTGCAAAGTTCAGCAAGATCAGAATATTTTTCTCAGTTTTTCTCTTGTGTGTTTACCATGTATAACAGCATGCTGCATATTTTGAATGTCTCAAGACAAAAGAAAGAGCTCCTAAAGCCTGCTCAGTTTCCAACCCCAAGTGACACAAATACAAAAAGTTGATTTGACAGTTGAACAATGACATGTACCAGTTCAATGATGAGCTCCCACAGAACAATAGTTGACATGAAAATGTATTATATAACTTCACACGCAAGAGAACTTGTTTGCTGCTTCTATCTCTGCTTAAAAGGGCCCCAGAAATGAAGCAAATATAGCAGTGATTTTATGATTTGGAACTTAAAATATCAGCTGTAAAAATACGCTAACTGCATGTGTGTGCGTGTATGTTTTCTGACAGATGGTATTCAGAAGTTTTAAAAACATTCATTTCTTATTTCATGAATTCAATAGTCTGATCACATCAGTGCTAGACAATACAAGTCATTGCTGAGTGTCATTTTTTTTCAAGAAATTGTAAGAAACAAGCAAAACAAAATTTGATGAACCAAGCAGAGAATTAAACTCTGCTTGGTTCATCCAATTTGCATTTAAATGTGTTACGTTCGTAACAGGGAACTATTGGGCAGCTGGACCCCAGATAGAAGAAAAAGTGCACGCATCACGTGGGAGGACAAAAATAACAAATGCAAAGTACAACTGGAAGGCGATCTCAGGTTAAAGTACAACAAAAATAGTCATAGAAGAAAACCTGTTTATGCTATAAGTACACACCCATAGGAAACAGGGAACGGAGCCAACAGGAAAACAGCTAAAAGTAACAACCAAAAATGCAGCAACTATGGAAAAACTCGGAAGGAAAGAAAGTATCAATGTCAAATTGGCTAGGCTGGCAAGTAACAAATACTCAGCAACTGGGAACTTAGAAAGACACAACGGGTGGCGTAGAAATAATTCGGCGCCGTTGTGATTCGGATGCAAATAAGAAACTCCTGAAGTGTTTTTTTATTTTTTTTACACAACCCACCCAAGCTCTTAATTGGACCCATAGCCATGCACTTGCTAACACAAATGCATTTCTTTGGAACTCTCAAGTAGTCTTTGGTGAGTGACATCATTTCCAGGCCACAAGTCATCCTAAATAATGTTCTTTACCATGAAACTGTAGAGATGCCTTGGCGCCTTGTGGCGATGCATTGTTTACATTCAGGCCAACAGTTATTTGAGTGTCCAAAAAAAATAAGAGCATGAAAATAGACCTTTTTTTCGTGCTAAAGGAATGTATTTCACGCTGTTTACGCCAGGTGTTTTATTTTTTTGTTGTCGTTTTAATTTCTCGAGAATAGACTTCTAATGTGAGCATTTGCATGTTTGTCATTTAATGTTGATCTTATGTGCAAGATGGCGCCTGCCACAGCAGATGACTCCGTTTCACTCTCCCGTCGCAGACACTTCTTTTTAAATTATTTTTGCCTTATTGTTGATATTCAACATACGTCACGCATGACCACAAGCCACAGTAGAGACACACTTAATAACATCGGTAAAGTTCATCATGAACTTTCATTTAGCCTCGCACACTTTGACTTTCTGTTACGCCAGGACGATGTAGCAGCCCCAGCCTCAGTTGAACTGAGCGACTGCCAAACGAAGTGGCCAAGGCGGAAACGAGCCCAGATGGGAGTCCTGCATTGTATAGTGCATATAGTGTGTGCGTGTGTGTGTGTGTGTGTGTGTGTGTGTGTGTGTATACGTGTGCGCATGGGTGTGAGCTTTTTTAAAAATATTTATTTTATTTTATTCTTGCATCACAATCACTTTCCATTTTAAAGAGGACAGGATTTTTCTGCCTTCTCAGTGTGGTCAAGGCAAGCTGCAGAAAAAAAAACTGTCTCTGCTTGGGATCCCCCTAGATTACTGACAAAGTATGGGAGGGTGCTAAGGAGGAGGAGAAGATACACTTCGGTACATCATAGAAAATGTCTGAGCTTTGCAGTCATAAAAGCTGGCCGAGTTGAGGGTCGGTTTGTCCTCTGATCTCTGTGATGAACGGGATGCGGGACCAAGCTAAGCTGTGCTTCCCGCAGCTTGTCAACAATTCTTGCAGAAAGACGGAGCATCCTCGCTCTGCCACATCTCTCACCTACATGCTGCTGTCGGCCATCTCTCTGATCACCATCACTCTGAACCTGCTGGTCATCATCGCCATCTCTCACTACAAGTCAGCGCATCGTGATTCCGACTCCAATCGAACAGTCTCGATTTATGACCAAGTCCAGGAATAATCATGAAATGTTTCTCTCTGTTTAGGCAACTGCACAACCCCACAAACCTGATACTGCTTTCTCTGGCCACCTCTGACTTCTTCGTGGGCTTTCTCATGTTGTTTCAGATGTTCCTTTTTGAAGGTTGTTGGCATTTCGGTGACCTGGGCTGCGTGATATTCTATCTTCTGAATTACATGATAACTTCTGCCTCAATTGGAAGCATGGTGCTCATTTCAATTGACCGCTACGTGGCTATATGTGACCCTCTGCATTACCCTATCAAGATCACCCAAAAAAGAATCATAATCAGCATTTTGCTATGCTGGTCTTTTTCCTTCATTTTCCACTATGTGTGTTTTATGGACACTCTAAAACAACCCGGAAGATACAACACCTGTGTAGGCAAATGTGAGATTGTGGTAAGTTATGCTGCAGGCATGACTGACCTTTTTTTGTCATTCATAGGCCCAATAACTGTCATTATGCTTCTGTACATGCGAGTGTTCTTCGTGGCTGTGTCTCAGGCGCGTGCTGTGCGCCTTCACTTGGGAGTTGTTATGTTGCAGCGCTCGCAGGGTTTAGCTGCCAGGAGTTCTGAACTGAAGGCAGCCAGGACTCTTGGTGTGGTGGTGGTGGTCTTTATTGCATGTGTTATGCCCTATTTCAGTGTCACCATCTCGGGCCAGTACATTTTGCTCAATGCATCCTCAGGCTTTATCCTCATTTACTTGTTTTTCTTCAATTCCTGTCTGAATCCGCTGATCTATGCCCTTTTCTATCCCTGGTTCAGAAGGTCCATCAAACTTATTGTGACGCTTCAGATTCTGCAGCCTGGCTCCAGCCAGTCCAACATATTGTAAACGAACACTCATATTTTCAAATGTCATGATGGCCACAATACAATTTCTTCTCCGTTCTGTTTCATATTAAACATAGCTCTGGTGTTTTTGTCTTTGAGCCTTAATGTTTTTTTTTGGTTGTTGTTTGATTTTGTGTGTGTATAAGGGGGATTGCATCACGCAAAAAAAAAAAAAAAAATCGCATTCACAGGAGAAATGCTCATTAGTGCAGAACTGTCATTGCTCACACTGCTCATCAGACAATCAGCCACACACACACGTCTTCATCAGTGTGATTTAGATATATTATAGATATTGATTATCGTAATTTAGAATAATTATTTGACATTTGGGTCGCATGTAAAAACATTAGATCTGTGTCATTCACACAGCCATTAAAACATCAGAAACATATTGGATGGGGCCACTTTAGGCTGCAGTGTGAACCTAGCCTTCAAATGTGGGAGGAACCAGGAAACAGAACCAGGAAAAAACTCACATGGGCACTTGAAAGAATATGCCCCCACCAGAGAGGTTGCCAGAGATGAAAGCGAACCACGATCTCTGCAGATGTACTAACTGGAGCCTAATGTAGCACAATAAATAAATAAAAGACAACAAAGCAAACTTATAAATTGAGAGTTCATATTTCCAGTTATGTTGGTGAGCGTAATATAAAAGTACCGTATTGTGGTTCTTTTATTCATTAAAAATGAAGATGTCAGGACAGTCAAAAACTGAGTTTTATCTTTATCACTTTATACAGGTCACTTACGCACATACTTCAAGGAAGCGACTCTCGGCTTTTACTGCTTATAGATAGATAGATAGATAGATAGATAGATAGATAGATAGATAGATAGATAGATAGATAGATAGATAGATAGATAGATAGATAGATAGATAGATAGATAGATAGATAGATAGATAGATAGATAGATAGATAGATAGATAGATAGATAGATAGATAGATAGATAGATAGATAGATAGATAGATAGATAGATAGATAGATAGATAGATAGATAGATAGATAGATAGATACTTTATTCATCCCCGTAGGGAAATTCACATTTCCAGCAGTATCCTCAAGTTGAGATATAAAATATGAGAAATAAAATACACAAAGATACACATAAGTCCAGTACAGAAGTATACTTAAGGTGCTTGTTAACAGTGTAAACAGAATAGTGTGAATCGTTGGAGTCTAGTGCAAGTATAATTAAGGTGCTTGTATAAAGTGAATAGTGCAGTGCAGAGTATGAGGTTCAGAGTATCTGCTCAGTGCAGAGTATCTGCTCTGCATATGACCCAAAATCACACAGCTTCAGGTTGGACAGGATTGTGGCCATTGTAAGGAAACTTTGAGGGGTTTTTTTTCCTTTTTATTTCTTTTTGTGCTTTGACTAGTGTTGTAGGCTTTGCTTGTTTAATGCAAAATGTTACACTGGTTGCAATTGGGGATTGCGTTTTATAAATAAGGTTGTAAAAATATAATCTTTACTGCCATCTAAAGGCTCGGTATGCCTGTAAATGGATTGAAATATGCACGAATGTGTTTGTAGAGGCTTTTTTTTTTTTAACAAACAAAAGTGTACGGAATACGGTTTTGAAAATGTGTAAACAAGGCCGAAGTCTGCAAACTTCAGCCAGTTCATTCTCCCTTATCAACTGGTTTGACAACATTCCATTCAATCAGCCCATCACTTCCAGGTGCACCCAATTACCATATTTTCTGGACTATAAGGCGCACCGGATTATAAGGCGCACCATCAATGAATGGCTGAGTTTCAAAAATGTCTTATATAAGGCACACCGGATTGTAAGACGCACATAGAGTTGAAACCATAGTACTGGCTGGGGTTGCATTATGCATCCACTAGATAGAGTTGTGTTATGCAGCCACTAGATGGTGCTTCACTCAAGGGAATGTATTAAAAACAATCAGCAAAGTCATCAAACTTTATTAATAGAATTAAACTTTATTCATGCAATATAAGTGTTGTATGGATATTATACTAAGAAATATTTGTTATTAAAAAAAAAATCAGATAAAACAGAGAATGCGTTATTGGTAATTGCCGTTTAACTACTAAACAGGAGCCGCAGAATAGATCCAGATCAAGCCATGCACTCATGAACATGCTGCGCCGCAATCCTTTTGATTTTCCCCTCTGCATGCATCATATATTTTTGACCAGCTATTTCGTTATGAAACACAAGAAGTTACAAATAAACAAAAGTCAGGGAAATTTAGACGAGAAACATGCAAGGGTATGAGTGGGGAGCCAAGAGCGGGTGAAGGCATGGCGCCGCCGTCTTTTTCATTTATTCCTCTGCATGCATGATATTAACCCGCTATTTCGTTATGGAGCACAAAGAAGTTACGGATAAACGAGAGTCAGGGACATTTAAACAAGAAACACGCAACGGTATGAGTGAGGAGCTAAGCGCAGGTGAAGGCATGCTGTCTTTTTAATTTTTGCTTCGGCATGCATGATATATTTTTGACCCCCTATTTCGATATGGAGCGCAAAGAAGTTATGAATAAACAAAAGTCAGGGAAATTTTAACAAAAAACATGCAATGTTATGAGTGGGGAGCCAAGCGTAGGTGACGGCCTGGCGCCGCCATCATTTTAGTTTTTCCTCGGCACGCATGATATATTCTAACCCACTATTTTGTTATGGAGCACAAACAAGTTACGAATAAACGAAAGTCAGGGAAATTTAAATGACAAACATGAGTGTGGTGCCCCACACTCTTAAGGCGTCAAAAAAAAAAAAAAAAAATCGGGTTGGGCCTGCAAATCAAGTTAATGAATCACGCTGGGCCTAGTCGGCTTTAATACCCTCGGGCCAGGTGGGTTTGAACTGGATTTTTAGACATAAACCATAGTTTATGCAGTCAGCACATGATATGATCCATATATAAGGCGCACCGGATTATAAGGCGCACCATCAGCTTTTTTAAAAAAAATCAGGCTTTAGGGTGTGCCTTATAGTGCGGAAAATATGGTACATGCCCTCTATATGAACCTGCATCATCCTGCAAGTCCCCACCAGATAATCTTGCTCTCATGCTAAGATTTCTTGCACTCATTTCTGTTCCACGTACCCAGAAATTTATGCTGCCTGCACTGACTGCTAGCCACGGTGAGCCTGCTCAGACATATAATCGTTTTAGCCACAAATATGTGTATTCCAGGGGCTAGAGCACTCAACATTGAGGCCTATACACCAGCGTAGTGCAAGCAACACTAGTTACTCAGATATAGTGATGCATGCCGGCTCCAATGATACGAGAATGAGGCAATCAGAGATTACGAAGCAGAACAGAGCTAGGACTTGCAATATCGCTAAAAAGATGAGTCGGCATTGAATAATTTTCTCTGGCCCTCTGCCTGTCATAAGTATTGTGAGTGAAAAAATATAATAAATGCCTTAATCACACCCTAAATGCAAGGAACATGTTTGTAAAAAAAAAAACACGAAGGGAAGTTTTTCACTCTAATGACATTCCCCCCCACCTCCATGGCATGCATGGAATTATTTTTATAAATGAGTTAGCTATTCCGCCCTTAAAAGTAGGTTTCGAATTGATATACCAAACAGCATCCGTTGCCAAAGTGCCATTGCCAAAAAAATGGGCACGCATACATTTTTATTTTGTCAAGAGTTATTGACTCCTTCAAAGCTCTAATAGGTCATAAGAAATAATCTGCATTTTTTTTTTTTTTTTGATACAGCCCCTTTAAATTTCGGGGCTCATCAACTGCCCCATCAACTGCCAAGAACAAGGGAACACTGTTCAGTATTTGTAATTCTGTTTTGCTATGTTTTCTTTGTTTATTTTAATAGTCTTGTTTTTTTTTGTTTACAGGTTATTATATTGCACTAAATTTATGCATGTTTAAAATCCACTGTAAAAAAAACAACAAAAAAAACAATTGAGAAAAAACAGCAATAAGCAGGGATTTTCATGAAAAGGTGGAGATGCATTCCCCAAAAATTAATAGATTAAGTTAGAAATGCAAAAATACAAAATTGCTGGAACTCATTGTCCACAGCAAAATGGGATGCATGCAGGGAATAGTCACATAGGGCTCAAAACAATGCTTTCCGAGGGGCTTTTCTCAAGATGTATTGCTCATGCATCATTATATATCAGATTTTAATCTATAATATCTTAATTTACTTCTTAATTTGAAGTGTTGTTGATCCCCGAAGAATAATGATGTTACACTATGGGAGGATTTATAATCATGACGACGAAAAAGAGGCGTAGCTGCTGTAATATGTTATTTACCTACAGCATTGAGTATTGTCATCAAAAAAACAGATGACTCTGTTGAGGGGCAACTTGTCCTCCTCTCCCTGAAGATGGCGATGCAGGAACAAGCCTCACTGTGCTTCCCTCTACTCGTCAACACTTCCTGCAGGAAGGCACAGCATCTTCCCTCTGTCACTGCTCTCTCCTACATGCTGCTGTCAACCACCTCTCTGATAACGTTCACGCTGAACTTGCTGGTCATCATTTCCATCTCTCATTTCAAGTGATGCATTGTGCTTCTTTTCCATTGATACAGTCATGCCTTTTTTCCTAATCCAGAGAAATTAACAAGTGTTTATCTTTGTTTAGGCAACTGCATACTCCCACGAAACTTTTGCTGCTTTCCCTGGCCGCCGCAGACTTCTTGGTGGGCTTCCTCCTGTTTTTTCAGATTTTCCTCCTTGATGGTTGTTGGTTCTTTAGTGACTTTATGTGTGTTGTGTATTATGTCCTGGCTTACACAGTAACATCCGCCTCGATAGGAAGCATGGTGCTCATTTCAGTCGACCGCTACATGGCTATCTGTGACCCTCTGCATTACCCTGTCAAAGTTACTCAACTAAGAGTTCAAATCTGTGTTTTTGTGTGTTGGTCTTTTTCATTTGTTTTCCACTGTTTTTGTCATTTAGACTCTCTGAAGAAGCCAGGCAGGTTCAACACTTGCGTAGGGGAGTGTGTTTTTGTGGTCACATATGCTGTGGGAATGATAGACCTCTTTCTCTCCTTCATAGGCCCACTCACTGTCATTGTGATTCTGTATATAAGAGTGTTTGTGGTGGTTGTGTCTCATGCGCAGGCCGTACGTTCCCACGTGGGGATCGGCACTCTGCGAGGTGCAACTGTCAAAAGTTCTGAGCTGAAGGCAGCCAGGACCCTTGGTTTGGTTGTGTTGGTGTTTATTGTGTGCATCATGCCATATTTCTGTATCGCTATCTCGGGCCAGGATGTTCTGCTCAATACTTCATCTGTAGCCATAATAACTTACATTATCTACTTCAACTCCTGTCTGAATCCAGTGATATATGCTATATTCTACCCTTGGTTTAGAAGGTCCATAAAGCTCATTTTAACTCTGCAGATTCTGCATCCTGATTCCAGCCAAGCAAACATAATGTAGACAACACAGCGCGCTGTTCACCCTTCAGTCACATTTTCTCCATTCTGTCTCTATTCATTTCTCATGAGAGGTTCTGGTCCTCTCGTGATTGATTTCACTTGTACTGTTGACAAACATGCATGATTTTTATGAGCTGTCCATTTAGAACACATTCTCTATTTAAAAGACTTATTTTTGATGGCTTTTTTTTTTTTGCTTCGGGACTTATTGATTTTTTTGCGTTATTAAGTGTGCAGAAAAAAAAAAAACTCCAATACTCCACACAAAATCTAATTAACATGAATTATGTGTGAAAGCATAAATGGAAGGATAGAATGTGTCTCAAAGAACTGAAAAAGAAACAAAAAAAAAATACGGAGTCAGTTTTGGCTGATGCACCAGTTTTGCTTCAATATTTAATCAAGGCATTCTGTACAACAGTTCTGCCATGTGATTAGCTTATTAAGTTTTTGGGAGCAATCAAATCTGTTTTATCCTGTAAGAGACCATACATCCTCACAGATATACTGCAAACAAATCTCATGATCCTGAAAAAGGCCTGAGATCTACCATCAGTCAAACTGCAGTTGGTTGCTGGGAGCAACTAAAAGCATTTCATCCTGTAAAATAGTAAGATTTCTCACAGTTACAATGCATTCGTATAATGTATGACACTATGAGGATCATCATTTGAATTGTTACCAATTGTTCCATTGCCCCCCTTTTGTTTTGTTTTTCATTGCCATAGAAAGCACTCAGAAACAGTTTGATCATCGTGACATATTTGCAGCATTAGTCTAGATAGGTATGGCAATAAAGCAGTGACAGTTTGAGTGACTGCAATATAGTTGTTTGCTTGTCCTCTTTATCTAAAAAAGAAAAAAAAATCAAGTCATAGACCCTTTTCCTCTTCCCATTGCATGCAGCACAGCATTGTTCAGCATCAATTGAAAGTTCATTACATTTTTAATATACTATTACAATAAAGAAAATATATATCTTGACGTTAATTTTGGCACATTCATGTATCTAAATAATTGACCCAAAACACTATTTGTGTGTTTTTTTTGTGTGGCGCCATCACCATTGATAATTCGGAAATAGATGGTATTGAGATGTTCTTGTCAACCAGTTGTATTTATATTCGTATTAAATGCCCGTGCATTTGACTTACCATGCGCATGAGAGGGACCAACTGAGAGTACGGAAACAAAAAGTTTCTGAAACAAAAATGTGGAGGCTGTTTCTTTCACTGATTCCACTTCAGAAGGGAAGTGATGGCAAAGAAAACATCCATGTGATGCCCACAAAACGGGAAATAATAAAGATGTTTGATAAAAAAATGATTGAGATAAATTTAGAAATCATGATTCTTCCCTGACTGTTCATATAGAAAGACCGGTAACAGAACTGCAACAGAGGATACAGTGGACACCTATTTCCAGGGCAGCCTGAACATGAATGGCAGATATCACGAGTGTCATGAAGGAAAAAAACACAAACAACTGAGGCTGCAAGATAAACAATTAACTAAGTGTTGTAAAACATAAAAACTATTATCTTTATAGATTATTGATATAATGAAAATGATATATTGCAGATAAGTACCGTATTTTCCGCACTATAAGGTACACCTAAAAGCCTTAATTTTTTTTAAAAAGCTGATGGTGTGCCTTATAATCAGGTGTGCCTTATATATGGATCAATATTGAGATTGGGATTCGTAGATGGGGAACGAACTGATAAAGTAACCTGTCGCTTTTGTGTGTTTACATAAAATGATAAAGTAAAGTAATGAACTGATAAAGTAACCTGTTTCTTTTGTGTGTTTACAGTTGAACAAGGTTGGTCATATTGACATTGAATTATTATGCTCTTGAGAGTTTACAGTTATTATTGTTATTACTTTGAGTATTACTATATTGTGATTGAAAAAGTTTTAAAATATGTGGTTAATTGAGGGTGCGCCTAATAATCCGGTGTGCCTTATATATGGAAAAAAAGTTGTAAAGTATGTCATTAATTGAGGGTGCACCTTATAAGCAGGTGCGCCTTATAGTGCGGAAAATATGGTATGTTGTAGTTAAATATGGTTTAAAGCTATGTTGTAAATGTGAATATTTCTATTGTATATTATCATAGGAAAATTAATAGAACATCAAGGACTACGACATATTGGTGATTAAATATGAATTAAACAAGATGTACTGTAAATTGGAATAGTTTATAGTATATTTTCTGTACTGACAGATATATTACTCCAGACTCGGATATGTCGATCCATCCATTATTTTCAGCTTTATCCAGGGGTCGGGTCGAGGGGGTTAGCAGCTAGAGCAGGTAAGCCCAGACTTCCCTTTCCCCAGCCACTTCATCGAGCTCCTCCTAATAAATCCCCAGGCGTTCCATGTCCAAATGAGACTCAGTCCCCGAGTGTGTCTTAAAATGTATCTGGGGCCTCCTCCCAGTGGGACATGCCTGGAACAATCACTAGGCAGGCATCCGGCAGGCATCCTAACCAGATGCCTACCTCATCCCCGACCTGGACAGTGCACTCCACCCTTTTCCGACTGAGGACCATGGTCTCAGACTTGGCGATGGTGACCTTCATCCCAGCTACTTCACACTCGGCTATGAACCGCTCCAGTGAGAGCTGCTAATACCTCCAAACCAGACCCCTTCAACGCTTCAGCTGCACCTAGAAATTCTGTCCATAAAGATAATGAACAGAATCAGTGACAAAGGGGGACCTTGGCGGAGTCCCACTCTTTCTGGAAGTGGGTTTGACTTACTGCCGGAGATGTGGACCAA
Source organism: Hippichthys cyanospilos (assembly GCF_059441005.1). NCBI lineage: Eukaryota > Metazoa > Chordata > Actinopteri > Syngnathiformes > Syngnathidae > Hippichthys > Hippichthys cyanospilos. Next base: position 25,351,631 of record NC_142373.1, on the reverse strand, counting down.
ACTCTGGCATTAGTGGTACAGGGATCAGGGGGTTTGGTACCCCATACTCTCGAAGAACCACCCGCAGAACTTCCAAGGGACACAGTCGAATGCCTTCTCCAAGTCCACAAAGCACATGTAGATTGGTTGGGCAAAGACGCTGTTACGTTCGTGAGGTGCATGGTGGTGCTGTGGTGGCGGGTAGTGGACTCAAATGCAGGAAGCCAGAAGCAAGATGAATTCCAAAAAAACAATGGTTTAATAGTGAAGAGGATTAAAAACCAATGTAGTGGACAAAATACAAAGCACCAACCAAAAACTAGGAAAAAGCACAAAACAAAAATAAACTAGAATCAACGGACTCGGGAGAAAAAAGAATAAAACCAATGGAGACTAGCGAAACTTTGATTGACAGAGAGACAGCCTGACAATATGACAATAACCCAACAAAAACTGAAATGAAACTGGAGGCTAAATACCAACACAACTAACGAGACAACACAAGACAGCTGGACAGGAAATAATTGGCAGAGGGAGCTGATTGGTCAACACTCTGGGGCAGGTTGACAAGGACAGGTGGACACAATGACACTAACGAGAACCTGTCATGGGGAACAAAAACATGAACAAAAACCCACAAAATCAGAATCCATAAAACCCTGATATCCCACAACAAAAATAACCCACCAAATCCAAACAGAACAGGACACTCCCATGCACCCTCCGGGATCCTGTTGTGGGTCCAGAGATGGTCTACTGTTCCATGGCCAAGACAAAAACCACACTGCTCCTTCTGAATCTAAGTTTTGACTTCCCGAAGGACGCTCTTCTCCAGCACCCTTAAATAGACCTTACCGAGGAGGCTGAGGAGAAAGATCCCTTCTATGATTGGAACACACTCTCTGGTCTCCTGCCTTAAAAAGGGGGACCGGGAGGGTGTCTCCATCGTACCCACTGCTTTCCCTCTCTTATGACACAAGATGGTAGACCAGAATTTCATCGAAGCCATCCAGAATTCGTTTTCCTTGGCCTCATCGAACCCACACCCGAGTTTGTTTGTTGCCAACCGCCGAAGCTGCACTCTGTTTGGCCAGTTGGTACCTGTCAGCTGGCTCCAGCGTCCCACAGGCCAAAAAGTCCCGATAGGACTCCTTCTTCTGCTTGACGGCATCCCTTGCTGCCGGTGTCCACCAGCAAGTTCGTGGACTCCCGCCACAAAAGGCACAGACCATCTTACGGCCACAACTCTATTCAGCCGCCGCAACAATGGAGGTGTGGTACGGTATCATAGATGACTAATGAACTTGGTCGTATTCATTTTTTCTTTTTTCAGTGCTACACAAAATCATCTTGGGGGCTAAATTAAACCATCTCATCCGCACCCGGGCCGCAGTTTTATACCCTCGACATAGATGATGGAGTGGATTCTGTGGTTATGAGTATGTGACATTACATCATCTCAAATCACCGCCAGCTCCAGCGTATACGGGGCATTTATCGTAGTTTCAAAGATTTTTACAAAATTTGACCAAGAATCTATTGGCAAATACACCGAAGCCAAGCAGAATGTGTCAAGAGGCATGGATTCTGATACAGATCCACTGATATCAGCAGAGATTCAATCCCAGAATCTTCGATGAAACCACAGAGGGAAGTGCTAGCATCTAGCATAGTGCTTCTACTGTATATTTCTAGCGGCTACCGCAATTGAGGTGAACAAAGCGGACACTTGTTTTTGTGTGTGTGCGTGTGCAAATTTTGAAATGTACTCTCGCATCCAGGAACATTTACCACACATTAACACACACACACACACACACACACACAAATCAAGTGAAGGGCTTAAAAAACACATGTATGCACATAAACACATACCTTGTGAATAACCAAAAATGTGTAAATATTTGGTCAAATGTGAAAATATTGCTGTTTATATACATATGCAAACTGCTTTGCCATTAAAAAAATGTTTGTTTTTTTCTGTTATAACATTTCACATTTTATATTTACAATATTTCGGTCATTCATTTTGCCTTATGGTTGATTCCTATCATTCCAATAATTTATGAATTTAAATGTTTTCCCATAATTCCATGTTTTTCACCTCCATATCCCAATATTCATTTCAAATTGGACATTTAACAATTCACATTCTGAGCTTTCCCATTATACATACACAAGATTTAACATTCATTTTGCCTGATGGATCATTCCCATCATTCCAATTACTGTATTCATACATTTTAATATTTTCCCATAATTCCATATTTTTCACCCATAACAGTTCAAAATTCAATCCCAATGTCAGATTTAACATTACTTATTTGAAGCTTCCCCATATCACACTCACATCATTCAGCGAATTCATATCACATTGTCATCATTACTCATATTCACACATTCCAGTAATTCATAACTATTTTATTCATTTTGCCCATAAGTCCTCATTCCCCTTGTTCTCACCAAAACATTGTACCTTTCTCTCTTCCCCATTCCTCATCCGATTTCCAACCTTCCAACTTAAATCCATTCCTTCAATTCTGCCATTCTATCGGTGAATCCATTTTCCTCTTCCCACAATTCAAAATTTTCCCACACTTCAACTTTTTTCAGTTTTTCCCTTGTATCTTCTGCACTATTTGGCCTATTTAAACTGTTCTAACTTGAATCGATTGACCCAATGCCCGCCATTCCATGACTTCCGTTTTCCTCTTCCCACAATTCAAAATGTTCCCACAATTTAACGCTTTCAGCTTTTCACTTGTATCTTCTACATTATTTGGCTTACCCAAACCGTTCCAACTTTAATCGATTCCCCCAATGCCCGCCGTTCCATGAATTCTATTTTCCTCTTCCCAAAATTCAAAATTTTCCCACAATTAAACTTTTTTCACTTTTTCCCATGTATCTTCTACATTATTTGGCCTAATCAAATCGTTCCAACTTTAATCGATTACCCCGCTGTCCGCCATTCCATGAATTCCATTTTCCTCTTCCCACAATTCAACTTTTTTCACTTTTTTCTTGTATCTTCTACATCAGGGGTGTCCAAACCTTTTACAAAATTTGGTGTGTTAAAAATGTAGGGGAGCCAACCTTGGCAGCGTTCTTTACATGTAACAGCAATTAATTTGAGTACATTTCAGCGAGCTGTTCTGTGTTTAACATTTGCTTTTTTATTTGAATTTCAGCTATCTTAAGTATGTGTTTTGGTTAATTTGAAACATGCATCTCAACATTGAATATACATTACATATTGAAATTGAGTATTCACTTAACTTCACTTTTTTTAACACTTTAATTCGCTTTTTGTAACAATTGAACAGAGGTAATTGTACTCTTGGGTCCAAATTACATTTGAAACATAAAAAAATATATATCTCACCATGGCAGTTTAATATTTATAGAATTTTTAAACACAATAACAGTGAAATGAACAAGTAATAGTCATATCAACAAGTGCAGAGCTCATTTAAAATATGAAATTAGTAACTATGAATGTGATTGGATTTTTAAGTGGTTATTATTCTGGAGTGAAAACTCCAAAAAACGAGTGAAAACGTTTTCCGACATCGAAAATGAAAAATGACTTGTCCGCATTAGTGTGATGGGTGAAACTGAGATCTGGAGTGCAGGACGAAGGCCAGGTCTGGCTCTATGGCAGTGGTATGGATGCGCAAGATGTCTTGTAAGTGAGAGTCCGATAGGCACGGCTCTTATTTAAGTTCAAAACCGAGAATTTCTTCTCACACCAATACGTCGACCCAAACAAGTGTAGCATTTTCTTACCAAATGCTCGAATTTCTCGGAACTTGTCCTGTTGGTAAAAGTTGGCGAGAGAAAGCTGCTGGTGCTGACCGCGGCTCTCTGCGTCACACTGCAGCTCAATGACCTCCAGCTGCAAATGGTCTTTGACATCATCTGTGTCCACGGACAAAGGTGAGGAAAAAAAGAGCAATCTCCTTCTTGATACCTGGAAAAATCCTGAAAAGTTGTTTAAACTCTTCAGCCAGAGATGAAATATCTGACGCGTACCTCCTTTTTGCACACTGACATTGCTCTGTGGGAATCTGGTCAAGATTTCTCGACGACAGGTGTCTTTCAAACATTTGCAGCTTGATTCCAAAGGCTTTGACACGTGAATATAGTTGGCTTATGACTGCATCTGGTCCTTGGAGACTGGTGTTGAGGACATTAAGATGCTTTGTATTGTCAACTAGAAACCCCAACTCAGCCAGCCACATAGGGTCACTTAGTTCTTCCATAGGTTGTCCTTTTTCAACCAAAACTCACCGATTTCTTGCCTAAGTGAGTAGAAGCGTGACAGTGCAGAACCCCGACTGAGCCATCTCATGTCATTGTGATAGACAATATCTTCATATTCCGCATGAATCTCGCTGAGAAACTGTTGGAACTGACGGTGGCATTGCGCGGATGGAGGTGGCATAGAGCGGATATAGTTCATTGCCTTCATCACCGGTCCCATAACATGTTCGTATCGGAGATGTTAAGCACGCAGAACTTGCTGATGAATGATGCAATGGAGTTTTGCAGTTTCCCTTCTTCTTCACTTACTGTTACTTATCAGTGTTGCTAATCCGCTTTGTTTGCCAGTCATTGATGGTGCGCCATCCAGAATTATCTTAATTTTCTTAATCTTAATCTTAGTTTTATGTCATCCACGGCAGCGCAAACAGAAGAGAATAAATCTGTCCCTCTTGTTTGTTTTTTCAGGCTTTGTAGGTCAAGCAGTAATATTCATTTTGTTGTCCACTCCTCTCAAAAAAATAAGTAACTGACCAGTGTCAGAGGCGTCTGTGCTTTCGTCTCAAGCTAGTGAAAAAAAGTCAAACTTCTTTCCTCTGACTCCTAATTGTTCTTTGATGTCTGATGACACTTCTTCAATCCTGCGTGCCACAGTGTTACGTGCCAGGCAGACTTTGGCAAACTCTTGCTGCTTCTCAGGACATATATTCGTGGACCGTCTGCGGTCCACCTGGTTGGAATGTGGGATGGTTCCTGCCCAATGGCTTTGCCTGCTGTCAAGACATCACTGCACTATATAGCACAATATGTTTTCTGTAATTTATATTGTTTCTGTGTCTGGTACATGCAGCATCCACTTCAACCTGTGGGCCTGGAAGGGGGCTCCTCCCACCTGTGGTCCCTTCTGGAGGTTTCTGATTTTCCCCAAATTGGGGTTTTTGAGTTTTTCCTTCCCCTTCTGGAAGCTTTGACAGGGGATGCTGCTGTGTACCTTATACTGAAAAGATGTTTCTGTACGACATCTTTTCATCTGTGAAGCCCTTTGAGACTTCGGGGATTTAGGGCTATATAAATAAAATTTGATTGATTGATTGATTGATATTCTTTACCATTGTCATCACACAGTCATTGACAAATTCAAAGAAAGGTTTGCAATGCTTTGCGATCAGCTCAGCTACCTTGCAGTCAACTTTCCTCCTTTTGTTGATTGTGACCATTTTAGAAAATTAGGGGCTCATACAGTTAATTACTCATATACTAAATTGCTGTTCCTAGATGGCAGCACTTAGCACACGCAGGTAACACCGCTGCTGCCCAAATTTACTAATTCTCCATGCGGGCCAGACGTTAGTGAATTTATGACGGAGGCGGCGGGCCCAATGGAAGTTGACCAAGAGCCGCATTTGGCCCCCGGGCCGGACTTTGGACACGACTGTTCTTCATTATTTAGGCTATTCAAACCGTTCCAACTTTGTATAATTCACATTTCTTCACATATTCATACCATTCAAACATTCCACATCATTCCACCATTCAATGCCTCTCCCTTCAGCTATTTCGCCGTCACACACAATTTCTTAAGGAATTGCACATTTTCTAGTTATTCTTATTCTGCCTTTTTGGACGCATTCCAACTCTTTACGAGTTTATCGGATTCACACCATTCCAATTTCATATTATTCAAATTACAGTATTCATGTGACGACTGCTTGGATTTATCTCATTTCCATTATTCATTATTTTCCCACAATTTCCTGTTTTCCATACCAAAAATCCCATTGACTTAACATTGCATGATTTTACATTTCACATTTACAGCTTTCACATTTCCTCTTTTCAATATTTACTGTAGCTCATTCATCTCGCCTTAGGGATTGTTCCCATTATTCCAGTAATTCATCATTTCCAATATTTTCCCATAATTACATTTTTTTTTTACCTTCAATAATTCATAATTTATTTCCAATGGGAGAATTCCCCATGTATTCCCAATGTGGGATTTAAATGGGTTATTGACTGGACGTCAATGCAATTATTTTATCATTATGATAAGCACATGAACTCACTTGCACGTAGAGATGGGTATGATTTGAGAGAGTTAAGAATATCCACTGAAAGACTGTACATGGTTTGCTAGCAAAACTACGTGATTTACATTTCTTTGATTCCCTGAGAACACTGATGTGAAAATAAGGGAAGACTACCAGGAGGAGGAGGAGAAAGAGGCGTAACTACTGTAATATAGTATGAACCAACAGTATGAATATTGTCAAGAAACAAGGAGCTGGGTGAGTTGAGGGGCATCTCAGCTCCCGAACGATGGCATTGCCGGAACAAGCAGAACTGTGCTTCCCTCTGCTCGTCAACACTTCTTGCAGAAAAGCGCAGCGTCCTCCCTCAGTCGCTTTTCTCTCCTACATGTTGTTGTCTTCCATCTCTCTGATTACCTTTACTCTGAACCTGCTGGTCATCATCTCCATCTCTCACTTCAAGTGATGCGTTGTGCTTCTTTTCCATTTTACTGTCATGCCTTGTGTCCGAATCCAAAGATTAAAATGCACATTTGTTTTTTTAGGCAACTGCATACTCCCACAAACCTGCTGCTGGTTTCACTGGCTGCTGCGGACTTCTTGGTGGGCTTCCTCATGTTGTTTCAGATTTTCCTCCTTGAAGGTTGCTGGTTTTTTAGCGACGTGATGTGCGTTGTGTATTACATTCTGGATTATGTGATAACATCTGCTTCGATAGGAAGCATGGTGCTCATATCAGTTGACCGCTATATGGCTATCTGTGACCCTCTGCACTACTCCATCAAAGTCACTCAATTAAGAGTTAAAATCTGTGTTTTTATATGTTGGTCTGTTTCATTAGTTTTCCACTGTCTTTGTTTTTTTGACTCTCTGAAGCAACCAGGCAGGTTCAACACTTGTGTAGGTGAATGTGTGATTGTAGTCACATACGCTGTAGGAATGACGGACCTCTTTTTCTCCTTCATTGGCCCTCTCACTGTCATTGTGATTCTGTATATGAAAGTGTTTGTCGTGGCTGTTTCTAAAGTGCGCAACATGCGCTCCCACGTGGGGATCGTCACATTGCGTGGCGCAACTGTGAAGAGTTCTGAGTTGAAGGCAGCCAGGACCTTGGGTGTGATGGTGATGGTGTTTATTGTGTGCATCATGCCTTATTTCTGCATTGCCATCTCAGGCCAGGACGTGATGCTCAATGCATCATCTGCGGCTTTTATCATCTGCTTGTTTTATTTCAACTCCTGTCTGAATCCACTGATTTATGCTATTTTTTATCCCTGGTTCAGAAAGTCCATCAAGCTCATTGTGACGTTGCAGATTCTGCAGCCAGATTCTCGCCACACCAGATTAATGTAGACAAGCTTGCTGCGCAGAAAATTTTCTCGACTATGTTTCGAATATTGATGCCTTCATTTGTGTGTCTTGTGAGTTATTGGTCTTCAACTCATGGATTTATTTTGTATTGTATGTTGTTGTATTGTATGTATTCTACTTTCAAGTTGTCCACATCAGACCACACTATCCATTTAGAGGACCTTTAAAAGGTGTCATCAAAAAGTGTATTTTTCTAATGATGGTGTGTGTGTGGGGTTGGAAGAGGGATAGGGATTACTCCTAACAGAGATCATCTGTTGTGTATGTTATAATCCTGTGAAATCACATCTTTCTGTCAATTGTGCCTTTACACCCCTTTTATTTGTTCCATAAATACTGTATGTACACATGTGCAGTTTACACACAGCATCTTTTACATGTTTATAATAAAGCAATGGCATCTTAATGTTAATACTGTGTAATTGAGTGCTTGTCCTCTATTATTTGATCAAAAAACAAACCCAATATATACTCAAAATTAAATTGCTATTACATTGTTTTACTATTGGACCCAACCTCCTCCAAACTGCAGCAATTTTGTACAGTGTTTGTTAAAAGTACAATTTCTTTTAAATCTTTTAAATCAAATTCTAAATGGAGAAAATATTAATTTTGTCAAAACGCAAAAAACAGATTTTGAATGCTGCTGAACATAAGGAAGGCATCAGCCTTCCCTCATAAGTAAATGTTTTGTAGCTGACGATGAAGGAGGGAAAGTACCTTGGAACGGCGTGTATGTTAAATAGTTATGTTGATCATTTATGCAAATTAATCAAGTGGACTTAAGTTAATCAGTAATACGTTGGAAACAAATAGACTACTTAAGCAGTTACAGAGAATGAACCTTCTTGTCAACAACAGTTTGTTTTATGTTAAATTCCCCTGAATGGCTCACATGACGGAGATGTGTGAGTGACCAACTGAGTGAGTGGCAGAAGCAAAAATTCAGATGAAGGCTGGCATCAGTCAGACTAATTTTTTTAATGTTGCCACTTTGGAAGCTATGTGACAGCAAAGAGGAACTCTATGAGGTGACTATACAGTTGCAAATAATGAATGTATTGTGTGATTTTTTTTTTCCTGGCTGCACACACACAATAAGGCTGATTAAAGGAATAGGACTGTACTGTGGACCTCCATTTTTTGCGGGGCAGACTGATCAGGAATAGCAAGTAAAATAAGATAAATGCAGAAACACAAACAAATGGGGGACCACGTAAGCACCTGGAGGAAAATCTTAATATCTGAGACTTTTGGGGGTCCCAAAGACTGGGTGGGCGGTGGAGGGGTACAATTTTCTAAAGCCCTTCAAACTGTCACGGTCAGAGCGTGCTACACACGTTTTGCAACCAAAAGGTTGGGGAACACTAAGTCTTTGGAAGTCATGGAGATAATGCTAAACCTCCTGGGCATAGAGGAACCTCATTTCCATTTTATGGAACTGTTTCCCCACCCCAAGCACATTTTCTGTCAGCACTCCCCAAAACTAATACATGCTCAAGCGGAGAAGGCGGATCAATCCGACCTCATGGCCCAACTTTTTCCTTCTAATGGGCAGGGTCACCTTTACCTGCTCTTGGGCCCCAGAGCTATCTAATAATTTTGCAGGTAACTACAACAGAAATTTATCAGCAACATTTCAAAAGCTGAACGTGTGAACAAGCATCCAAGTTCCACTCAATACATGATAGCTTGAAGCTGTCAATGCCCAGGGGCCCTGTGTGATGCTGGTTGACCTAATCGCTTCATTTCATCATTTCATCATTGTGAGCATGTTACAAAAATAATATGCAAAACTTGAAGATAAAACCACTACTACTGTACTACTTCTACTACTACTAAATTAATTTATGTTTCTGTTTCTTCCATTGTGAATATGATTGATCTGACTTTTGTGTTACTCACAGTCTCCCGTTTACCTGCGTCCCAGACGCATAATTTTTGACAGGGGACGCATACTTTCAAATCATTAATTTGACATCAAAATATGAATCATCATCCATCTACTCTTTTATTCAAAGAAATTTGACTTTTTTTGACAATTTGGTCCATGTTTATTTTGATCTCACGTAAAAAAAGAACACAACTTTGTTAAATAAATTATGCTCACACCATGAGCCTCACGCCTTGAGCCTCACGGTAGTTGCATCATCAAACACATTTCACTGGGGCTCCAGTAGCTGGGGGATATGATTCTCCAGTAAAAATGTCATCAATTAAAAACAAATCTACTTCAGAGCGCACATGCCGCATACATACTATTTAGCAGTGGTGGGTCGTCAGGGTCTGCAAGGCCTTCTCAATTGGCCCAACATAACCAGACATCATTATCATAACTATAATGAATGTGCGCGTAATAACTATAATGAATGTCAATTTAATTTTAAATTCATTTTTATGAAATATATATATTAGATATTGTTTTATTTATATAATTATTCTGCATATTCTGTTCTTTCCATGTCATATTATTAATTTGGTTACGCTCCTTCTAGTGTTGTCGTTTTAAGTTGGATTTTTTTAACCAGTTTGTATTCAGCTAAGTAGTGTCGTTAGGCTGTATGTAATCTGCCTGCTTCCGGAGTCGCTAGGGCATTTGCTTCAACAGTTGCAGGCTTCTGCGCAAGCGCAGATGGATATGTGAGTGGCCCGTATAACTTAATAGACAGCTGTAATAGCAAATCCAGTCATAAGATTGCCATCTAGAGGCAGAGCAATGCTCTACAAGTAAGCTCCGTGATGTTGGCTTTTGGCTGCGTTACAGGCGTAATGTGGCTATTAGCTAACATGTCCCGACTTGGCCATATTTCTGACTGGACTACCAGGGGCGTGAGCCAACACTGGCAAATAGTTCTGATGGGAATGCCTTTTTTTTTTTGCAAAGGATGGGAGAGGACAGGAGCATCACAAGAAGAAGTCAGTAAGTTTAATATTTGATAACTTAAACTGTAACTCCCGAGATGCAGCAGGGATAAAGCAGAGAGGAATGAGGGAGGTAAATGAAGTCATAGCTAGCTTGGCAACATAAATGTGTCTTAAGTTCAGTGTGTCTTAAGTTTATGCTAAGTCAGTTAACATTATTTCCTTGTGTCAGGACAACCATATTCATTTGCTGTCCGAGCTTTCAAGGGAATTTGCATTACTACAGTAATTCATTGCAACTATATTAACTCCACATAAACGAGGCACACATTGCTTATTAATATTGTCATTTATGGTATGGTCTGTTGGCACTACGTGGATGATAATTTTGAGAAAACAGCTTTGAGCTAGTGTTAGTTGACAGACATAGCACCTGAATCAGGGGTGTCAAACATACGACCCTTGTCCTGGCCCACAAATGGGTTTAAACCGACTCTAGGAGATAATTTTGTGAAATACAAAAAGGAGGTGAATTACTTTAATAAATTTAAAAACTTGAAATGTTTTATGATTAATCGTACTGTTAATATTTTATGATTGATAGTGATGTACTGTACTTGCTTTATTTTGGACAGTGTTAGAAATGAATAATAAATTTGAAGTTTTTGTTTTAAAGTTATATTGTCACACTCCCTGTTGATTGTGCATTTTGTTCTAGGCAGCCTCAGCAAGGGGCAGGGGTCACCGGCCACATACCTGAGGGCTATCATCATCAAGGCCTTTTTAAGGCGGCCGGTGCTGGAGGACAGTCGCAGGGTTATTCTATAAGACACCCTCCAGTGAAGGCCAGTCTGATTCCCAGCGTTCTGTTTCTGAGTATCTGCTTCCGTGCATTTTTTTTGGTCTGTACTTGGTCTTTTGCCTTTTTGCGTCTTTGCCTTTTTGCCCTCTGCACCCCTGTGGCCTCTTTTTGTTGTACTTTTTTTTGATAGTTCACCTGCTGACTCTGCTCCCTTGTGCCTTGTGTTTTTTCCATTGACTCTAGCATTTAGACTCTTTTGGTCCCACTTTTTGTACTTTAGAGTGTTTGCACTTTGTGTTCTGGACTCATCCACACTTGTAGTGCGATTTTTATTAATAAAACTCTTTTGATGCTAATCATCTTTTTTATCGTGTTGGGGTCCTCAATCTGCTCGTGTTCCAGGGTTATTTCTAACATATATGAATGTGTACTATGATTTTATTGGTTCGGCCCACTTGGGAATTGATTTTCCTCCATATGGTCTGCAGGCTTAAATGAGTTTGACACTCATGCTCTGGATGGTGCACTGGTTTTCAAAAGGTCTACCTTCAGGAGGAAAAACATTGTTACCAATTATCAAGCTGTGGGCCTTATATACAGTGGGCCCTCTTGTTACGAGATTTATCCGTTCGGCGGTTGGGCTCATAAGGCGAATTCACCGTATGGCGGGCAATCCAAACCTAAGTTAAATGGCTAATGCATTCATAACCCCAGGTAAAAACATCAAAATTGTACATACATATTAAAAAATGGTACCAAAACAGTATAGTAAGTGCTACATATATATATATAATATACATGTATTCAATCAGAAAACATGAATAAAAAAATATAGAAAGGATTTTATTTACCTTTGAGTGGTGCTTGTTATGCCCATATTCCCCAGTAAGAGTAGCCTAGGCTAGGCTAACGTATTTCTTGATTATCTCCAGCATCTTTTCCATATAAATCCTCTTTTTACTTCTCTCTTTAACATCACTAGCAATCTTGGGACCCATGGCGAACCCATTCAAGTTTGAATCAGGCAGTAAAATGCACTATAAATATGGTGTTGTAACCACTCACGATAGAACAAAGCTTTACCATTACGCCATTTTGAAACAAGTGAGGGTGACCAATAGCAGACCAGCATTTTCGTGAGGAGACACTAACTAATATTGTAGTGACGCATTGCATGGAGGCAGTTTGACCACAACAGAAAATAAGTGCACAAGTCATCAAGCCCCTAGTATCATGACAGTTGTTTTTGTCGCAAAGCAGGGAAAATACCGTAAAAAGGGGAGGAAAAAAACTCAGTATTCCACATTGCAACATGAAAAAAAAGCAAGCCAGGGGCACTGTAACCCGGGGGTCCACTGTTTTATTTTGACATTTGTTAATATGTTATTGGTTTTTGCTCACGTATTGTAAATGCTGTTTTTACCTTGCACTTCGTTTGTCCTTTTTACTGTGCAATTTTTGGGACTCCAAACATTTCTGTCAGGACCCATAGTTTTTTAGTATTGCGAGTCCCAGGCACCAGAGGTAAAATGAGCACTGAACTCATATTGTGATATATGGCTCATGCAAGATACAGTACTACATTCATCTATCCATTATCCTATGCCGGTCCTTTCCTTGAATTGATTGCCAGCCAATCGCAGGGCACACAGAAATGAACAACCTCTCACACTTAGATTCTGTACACCTAAGGTAAATTTGGAGTGTACATTACACCGACCATGTATGTTTCCTAACATATATCTGCCTGACGGCAACAGTTCAAAGTGCTCAGGCCTGTGTGAGCTCAAAGTGTCAGCATGACAGGTGTCATTAACTTTGCTTGGCTCAAACAAATCAAGCAAGCATAAAATATGTGATTGTGCTGCAACAGTTCGTGAAAGTAAATATTGTCATTGGGTTAAATTATCTAGTTAAAGGGTTAAATGATTTGTGGGGCTTTGAAGTAAAAGTAGGAATTGCCCATATAATAATATTCAATAAATATTTGAATCTGATAGGGTTCGTACAACTACACATACATATGTGGTTAGTACTTAAAGTTCACTGCAGAGATTGCTTGGATGAAGGGTGGCACCTTCACAGAAATGGTGCTGAACGGGTGCCATTTATTTATTTCTCCTTGTTAACTTCATTCATGAACCAGTCACAGAGGTAAGCATCCCACGTATATGTTTCCATGAGTACCGTAATTCTCCAAAAACAGGACAGAATGCAATTCCTGTTTGTCAAACATTTCATTTATTCTTATTTTTGAATTATCGCTCAAACTTTGATGCTATTTTCCATCAATCTTAATGAAGCATATATCAAAAATAATATAAAGAGATCTATGCTTGTTTTTTTTTTTTTTTAAAACATGATATCTTCGAAAGTGATGGTATGGTATCATCTGTGTTAGCGTCACAAAAAGTGGCTGAAGGTTGTTTCGGCCATAGTAAAGAATGAATGAGTCCTGCAGGTCATAATGATTTTCAAACTATTGAGTATTGGTCAGTAATAAGTACACAGATCCTAGCGATGGTGCTCCTTTAAAAAGTTGGGTTTTATTTGCATCTTAACTCTGAAAGGTTATTCAATATTGATGTGGACTAACTTTGTCCGGGTTAACACTCTTAAAAAAAACAAACAAAAAAAAAAACACTGGCAACCAAAACTAATTTCTCTTGTCACCCATTTAGACAACATTCATCTTCCCACTATTTTTATTAGTGTGTGTTTTAATGACAAAACAAACACGCAAACAGTGTGTCATTAAACACATGAATACACTGCAAAAAGCGCTAAGAGCATTCACAGAAAGATTGTATTTGGTTAGTTTGGCAAGTAAAATTGTTATTCAGAGTTCTTTTAATTCCCAGGTAGTACTGATTGAGAAGTAATGGAAAATTTTAATGACGAGATGGAGAAAGAGGCGTAGCTACTGTCATGGGCTATGGACCTACTACATTATGAATATCATCATAAAAAAGAGCTATCTGAGTTGAGGGGCAATTTATGACCATGTCAGAGCAAGCTGAACTCTGCTTCCCTCTGCTCGTCAACACTTCTTGCAGGAAGGCACAGCGTCCTCCCTCAGTTGCTGCTTTCTCCTACATGCTGCTATCAGCCATTTCGCTGATCACTGTCACTCTCAACCTGCTGGTTATCTTTTCCATCTCTCACTTCAAGTGATGCATTATGCCTCTTTTACATTTGCACTATCGCGCCTTATGTCCAGGGATTGTAATAAGCGTTTCTTTTTTTCAGGCAACTGCATACCCCAACAAACCTGCTGCTGCTTTCCCTGGCCGCTTCAGACTTCTTGGTGGGCTTCCTCGTGTTGTTTCAGATTTTCCTCCTGGATGGTTGCTGGTTCTTTGGCGACTTGATGTGCGTTGCGTATAACGTTCTGGATTACGTGATAACATCCGCCTCCATAGGAAGCATGGTGCTCATATCGGTCGACCGCTACATCGCTATCTGTGACCCTCTGCACTACCCCATCAAAGTCACTCAATTAAGAGTTAAAATCTGCGTTTTTCTGTGTTGGTCTCTTTCGTTAGTTTTTAACTCTCTTTGTTTTTTCGACTCTCTAAAGCAACCAGGCAGATTCAACACTTGCGTCGGTGAGTGTATGATTGTAGTCACGTATGCTGTAGGAATTACAGACCTATTTCTCTCCTTCATAGGCCCGCTCACTGTCATTGTGGTTCTGTATATCACAGTGTTTGTGGTGGCCGTATCTCATGCACGGGCAGCGCGTTCCCACGTGGGGATCATCACATTGCGAGGCGCAACGGTCAAGAGTTCTGAGCTGAAGGCAGCCAGGACCCTAGGCGTGGTGGTGGCAGTTTTTATTGCGTGCATCATGCCATACTACTGCATCGCCATCTCGGGCCAGGATGTTGTGCTCAATGCGTCATCTGAAGCCTTTATCATCTGCTTGTTTTATTTCAACTCCTGTTTGAATCCGCTGATTTATGCTATTTTTTATCCCTGGTTCAGAAGGTCGATCAAGTTTATTGTGACACTCCAAATCCTGCAGCATGATTCCAGCCTGACCAACATAGTTTAGATGAGCCAGCATGCTTTCCACCCTTCACGCCGTGCTGAATAGAACACTTTCTACATTCTGTTTCAAACGTGGATATTTTGTCTGGAGTTATTGGTCTTCTACTGATTGATTTAGTTTGTATTGTAGACATGCAAGCTTTCAAACTATAAGCTGTCCAGATCAAAACACTTGCTCCCTTTAAAACCGCTTTTCTTTTGTCTTCATAACTATTATGTCAGCGTAAAGAAAAATTACGCTGAGTAAAAAAATCCATTTCAAAAGCAATATCTTGGTATTTTTTTGTTTTGGTTTTTTTTTTGGTCTCACATAAATTTAAAAAAGCATAATACAAACAACTTTGGTTGTTGCATTTGTTTTGGTTCAATATTTAATCATGTCATTCTGTACATCGGTTATGCCTTTTGGAGCTTTAATGTGCAGTAGCTTGCTGGCAGCAATTTTCAGTTGTGAAAAACAGACGATTCCTCACAGATTTTTGTAGCTTGTATTGCTTTAGTATATTTTGTATTACTTTTGTACATTTTGCGATACATTGTTAGTGTGAATTATGACAATGCACCTTTTTCATTTTTTTTTACATACCACATAGAGTACTCTAGAGGAGTACTGGTACACATGGTTCAGTAAGTGTGGATCATGTTTGGTATGACAGGAAAAAGCATCAGACATCAGTGCAAGTTATGCCTTGGTCATCATAGGAGCATTTAGAACAACCTGATGTAAATGTATTAAAGCTTTATTCTATTTTCAAAGTTTTTCGACATTGTCAAAGATAGCTTTGAGTGGTGTCGGACATTCGTTGCATATATTTGTTTTTTAAAACAATGTGATATTAAAATGTTTGATTTCATAGAGCTTCCAACCTATAGAGATTCACTATCTAATTAAATTATTTTTATTTTTTCAGGGACATTACAGCAGAACCGCAAATGTCTTACTCTGTGTGTGTGTGTGTGTGTGTGTGTGTGTGTGCGTGCGTGTGTGTGTGTGTGTGTCCTTGGTTTTTGCTACATAGTGTGGACCAAATCCCATGTTTTACTGGCTTTGTGGGGACCTCTTGAAATTGGGGACAAATTTGATGGACCCTACAAGTTCAGAGCATTCTTGAGGGTCAAAACACTGTTTTGGAGTATGTCTTTGAATTGGATTTTGGTTGAGGTTAGGGTTAGGCAATCTTTTGTGACGGTTAAGGTTAGGGTTAGGAGCTCAGAAATGTGTTAAGTCAATGGCATGGCCCAACTATGAAAGTGTGTGTTTTTTTTTTTATTCATATACTGTATATATACGTATAAACTATTTATGTGGGTGTGTGTGGGTGTGATGGTGAAAATGAAAATTTAAATATTGATATAGCTCAACTATTGATGAAATTACAGCAATTTGAATGTTGCCAAGTTGAAATCCCTATCTTTGAGAAAATCATATTAAAGGTTTTGACACATTCATCTTTAAAATGTCTAGAGCAATCAAAAAAAGAATAGGAACAAGATAAGGATATTGATCTAAAATTTTAGGAAAGAGTTTGAATGAAGACTTCAAAATTCGAATAGCAGGTTAGGAAATTATCTGAGATTTTTAGACTTTAAGGTTACAGCTAATTCCTGAGTGTTTTAAAATTGCTATGTGTGTGTTCTGGGTTTAATGTCAAATTATCACAACGATCGATTTGCGATTTTTGCGTCAATCACAACATGGTTTGCCATTTGATGTGGCCAAGTGGTGACCAGAAAGTTTCAACATGAATATTGCATTTAAAATGCATTTGTCTATAAAAAGAAAATACATTCTTATTACATTTTATTATTTCAACAGTTTTAATTAGATTTTTTTTTTCCAGTAACAGGTCTGTTTTGTAGGAAGTCACTCCAAATAACTGCTTGCACAAATGCAGAGAGAGACAGGATTTACAAAGATAATGCAAACATCTTTTCATCTTAGGTTTCAGATTTCATTCTTCATATTATAAAAAAAAAAAGGGTATAAAAGTGGATATTTGTGGTGATAGCTCTAACATGTCACGGACTGATTGGTCACATTCGGGTCCACGACGTGTCACCAGTAGTAGGAAAATGTCATGAGTGACAACATTTAGTAGCAGTCAAAACTACAAGTATTTTATTATTATAATACATTATTAAAGCACATGAATACTCAAAAGGGGGCGGATCACTGCAGCAATGGTTAGCACTCAAATCCACCTTCCTGCGTGGTGTTTGTATGTTCTTCCCGAGTCCACATGGGTTCTCTGCCAGCACCCCGGCTTCCTCCCACACTCCAAAAACAAGTATGGCAGGTAAATTGGACATACAAAATTGTCCTTATGTGTGATTGGGTGAATGGTTGTTCATCTCTGTGTACCCTGCGATTGGCTGGCAACCAGTTCAGGGTGTCCCCTGCCCCCTGCCTACTCCCCAAATACAACTGGGATTGGCACCAGCAAGCCAAAGAACTCTGTGAGGATAAGGGACTAGAAAATGGATGGATGAATGGATCGATGATAAAAGTCATCACATCAGTGCAAGCTGACCAATGACTGTCTAACAATCAACTCACTTTGGCCACTTGTGTCTTTCCCAGGTGTTCTTATATGGGTTTTTTCATCTTGCCTTGTTTTGAATTGTTGCCTCCGGTCAAAATTAAAATTATAAGTAACAAGAACACGAAAGCTTATTCTTGCTCCCTGATCTTGTCTCACTTAAGGCTTAAGATTTTTCCAGAAATAGTAATTGAAAACTTGGTTGTGTGTAACCTGTCCAATGACGTCCAAACTTAGTCCAAAAATAAATGCTGAAAACTGGGTTGTGTTATGTTAAGCCAGCCCAATATGTTCTAGATTGAGTCCAAAAATATTATTTTAAAATCTGCTACCATTACAGCCTTTTCAATGTGGTCCAAATTTCGTTTAAAAATTGTCCTTTAAAACTGGGGTGTATTTTGTCACGATGGGACATGGCGGGTTGAGGAGGTGCGGGATGTTGGAAAGGCGGAACCAAAAAATGCAGGGCTGACTGGGGTAGGTTCGAGTAAGGTGATTTAATAACACAGGCAGGGTTGAAGGAATCGAAAAATACAAAGTGCAAACCACAACGTAGAACTGAAGCTGACTGGGGGCGACAATGAACGGGAGGCAGCACGGGAAGGAGGGCAACGCGAGGCAAGACGGCGAGGGGAAGACGTACAAGGAGCGTGAGACGAGGCAGCGGGGGGACGACGAACAATGACCCGACAAAGGGACGCGGCAAAACACTGGGGCTTAAGTACTAACCGAACTAATTAAGACGCAAGACACCTGGGGACAACAATGGGCGGGGAAACTTACTGGAGGGAACACGCGGGCGACAGGTGAGGTTAATTAGTGATGACAGACGAGGGGAACACAGAGGACCTATAACTGAAACTACACAACCCAAAAACCCACAACGAAAAACAGATCATGACATAGCCCCCCCCTCAAGGGGCGGATCCCAGACGACCCCAAACCAAAACAACCCAAAACCAAAGAGCCCAAACAGGGCGGGCGGAAGGGGGCCCGGAGGAGGGACCAAAACAAAAACACGAAACTAACTGAAAGTGTCCAAGAAAAACCAGAGGCGCAAACAAAGCACCAGGTTCCGCAGCCCGGCGCGAGAGTCCGGAGGACGCCCGGGACGCCAGAGGAGGCAGGCCCGGCGGCGAGAGTCCGGAGGGCGCCCGGGACGCCAGAGGAGGCGGGCCCGGCGGCGAGAGTCCGGAGGGCGCCCGGGACGCCAGAGGAGGCGGGCCCGGCGGCGAGAGTCCGGAGGGCGCCCGGGACGCCAGAGGAGGCGGGCCCGGCGGCGAGAGTCCGGAGGGCGCCCGGGACGCCAGAGGAGGCGGGCCCGGCGACGAGAGTCCGGAGGGCGCCCGGGACGCCAGAGGAGGCGGGCCCGGCGACGAGAGTCCGGAGGGCGTCCTTGATGCCAGATGAGGCGGACGCTGGCAGAGGAGGACCCGGGATGCGTCGGCCGGTCGCCGACGGGCGGAGACCCGGGATGCGTCGGCCGGTCGCCGACGGGCGGAGACCCGGGATGCGTCGGCCGGTCGCCGACGGGCGGAGACCCGGGATGCGTCGGCCGGTCGCCGACGGGCGGAGACCCGGGATGCGTCGGCCGGTCGCCGACGGGCGGAGACCCGGGATGCGTCGGCCGGTCGCCGACGGGCGGAGACCCGGGATGCGTCGGCCGGTCGCCGACGGGCGGAGACCCGGGATGCGTCGGCCGGTCGCCGACGGGCGGAGGCCCGGGATGCGTCGGCCGGGCGCCGACGGGCGGAGGCCCGGGATGCGTCGGCAGGGCGCCGACGGGCGGAGGCCCGGGATACGTCGGCAGGGCGCCGACGGGCGGAGGCCCGGGATGCGTCGGCCGGTCGCCGACGGGCGGAGACCCGGGATGCGTCGGCCGGTCGCCGACGGGCGGAGACCCGGGATGCGTCGGCCGGTCGCCGACGGGCGGAGACCCGGGATGCATCGGCCGGTCGCCGACGGGCGGAGACCCGGGATGCGTCGGCCGGTCGCCGACGGGCGGAGACCCGGGATGCGTCGGCCGGTCGCCGACGGGCGGAGACCCGGGATGCGTCGGCCGGGCGCCGACGGGCGGAGGCCCGGGATGCGTCGGCAGGGCGCCGACGGGCGGAGGCCCGGGATACGTCGGCAGGGCGCCGACGGGCGGAGGCCCGGGATGCGTCGGCAGGGCGCCGACGGGCGGAGGCCCGGGATGCGTCGGCAGGGCGCCGACGGGCGGAGACCCGGGATGAGCCGGCTGGGCGAGAGGCAATCTTTGGAGGCCGACCGACCGCAGTGGTGAAGGCAGGAGAGGCTGCGGCTGAGGCGGGACCTGCGGTGTTGGAGGCTCCCGCAGCGGCTTTGACAGCCTTGACTGCTGGGGACGGACCAGAGATGTTAATGAAGGTAAAGGACTGACCTGGACGGAGGGAGTGTCCTGATGGGAGATGGGCAGCGGTGTTGGGGCTGGCAGTTGTGGCTCGGCCTGCGGCTCGGAGGGCACCTGCAGCGGCTCGGAGGGCACCTGCAGCGGCTCGGAGGGCACCTGCAGCGGCTCGGAGGGCACCTGCAGCGGCTCGGAGGGCACCTGCAGCGGCTCGGAGGGCACCTGCAGCGGCTCGGCTTGTGGCTCTGGGGAACTCGGAGGGCTCGCGCAGCCTGGGGAACTCTGAGGGCTCGCGCAGCCTGGGGAACTCTGAGGGCTCGCGCAGCCTGGGGAACTCGGAGGGCTCGCGCAGCCTGGGGAACTCGGAGGGCTCGCGCAGCCTGGGGAACTCGGAGGGCTCGCGCAGCCTGGGGAACTCGGAGGGCTCGCGCAGCCTGGGGAACTCGGAGGGCTCGCGCAGCCTGGGGAACTCGGAGGGCTCGCGCAGCCTGGGGAACTCGGAGGGCTCGCGCAGCCTGGGGAACTCGGAGGGCTGCGGCAGCGGCGCGACGTGGAAACTGGGGGGCGCCGGCAGCGGCGCGACGTGGAAACCGGGGGGTGCCGGCAGCGGCGCGACGTGGAAACCGGGGGGCGCAGACTGCGGCGCGACTTGAGGCTCGGGGGGCGCCGGCTGCGGCGCGACTTGAGGCTCGGGGGGCGCCGGCTGCGGCGCGACTTCAGGCTCGGGGGGCGCCGGCTGCGGCGCGACGAGAGGCTCGGGGGGCGCCGGCTGCGGCGCGACGAGAGGCTCTGGGATCGCTGACTGCGGCGCGACTTGAGGCTCGGGGGGCGCCGGCTGCGGCGCGACTTGAGGCTCGGGGGGCGCCGGCTGCGGCGCGACTTGAGGCTCGGGAGGCGCCTGCTGCGGCGCGACTTGAGGCTCGGTGGGCGCCGGCTGCGGCGCGACGAGAGGCTCTGGGATCGCCGACTGCGGCGCGACGAGAGGCTCGAAGGGCGCCGACTGCGGCGCGGCGAGAGGCTCGAAGGGCGCCGACTGCGGCGCGGCGAGAGGCTCGAAGGGCGCCGACTGCGGCGCGGCGAGAGGCTCGAAGGGCGCCGACTGCGGCGCGGCGAGAGGCTCGGGAGACGCCGACTGGGGCGCGGCGAGGGGCTCGGAAGACGCCGACCGCGGCGTGGCGAGGGGCTCGGAGGACGCCGACTGCGGCGTGGCGAGGGGCTCGGAGGACGCCGACTGCGGCGTGGCGAGGGGCTCGGAGGACGCCGACTGCGGCGTGGCGAGGGGCTCGGAGGACGCCGACTGCGGCGTGGCGAGGGGCTCGGAGGACGCCGACTGCGGCGTGGCGAGAGGCTCTGAAGACACCGACTGCGGCGTGGCGAGAGGCCCGGAAGACGCCGACTGCGGCGTGGCGAGAGGCTCGGAAGACGCCGACTGCTGCGTGGCGAGAGGCTCTGAAGGCGGCGCGACGTGAGGCTCCAGTCCCGGAGTCACCAGTGGCGGGACCACAGAGTCCGGAAAGTGGGCGCTCGGTTGCCGCGGAGGCAAGACGGGGGTGCACCGTCGCCGCGGAGCGGGGACGGGGGCACACAGCCGCCGCGGAGCCGGGACAGGGACCTCCAGCTTGCCTGGCTGGGGACTGTGGACTGGGTCGCTTGCCACATCAGCCTGCCGCCAGGGAGCTTGGGGAACACGAGCGCAAGGGGGAGACTTGACCGGGACAGGCGGGAGTGTGCGTGGAGGGTGTGACTCGGGATGAGGTGAAGGCGAAGAAACACGAGGTGGTGTGAGGACTGCTAAGGGATGGAGTGACTCTTGACTAGGGTGTGCCGGAATAGGTGCTCGGTGCTTAGAGGACGAGGACGAAGACTGGCGGCCTTTACTAGGGCGCCCCCGTCGGCCACCACGGGATGGGCAGAAGGCCAAACGGGTGCCCCGGTAAAGGTCGCGGTTAATGGGAGGCTCGAAATCTAAATAGTCTAAATCAGACTCTGAGTCACTAATGTAACTGGGTGGAATGGAGTTTGGAAAAAGAAAATCATTATCGAAATCAAAATTGTCGAAGGAAAAAGGATTGGGATAAATAAATTCAGAACCGGACTCTGAGCGAAGTTTAATGAAGGGAGAACCATCCTCTACGTCAGAAAGATCCGAATCAATGGCGTAGTGAGGAGGGCTAATAGGCAGTGGGAGGGGCTCGGGTGGAAACGAGGGCGGTGAGTAATCGTCAGTGTCGGAAAAGTCAGAATCGCGAAAGACGTGGGGAGGAAAAATAGTGGGGTAAGGGAGTTCGGAAGCGCAGGGGTAGGGCGCGGAGGAGAGACGTGAGGTGGGCGTGTAAGGGGTGACGTTGGAGGAGCGTTCGGACGGAGAGTACAACGGGGGAGGTGAATAATCTTCACAATCAAAGAAATCAGAATCACGAAAAACATGCGGGGGCAAAATGGTGGAATACGGAAGCTCGGAAGGATCAACGGGGAACGCGGAGGAAAACGACGCGGAGAGAGGAGACTTGTGACTTACACGGGGGGAACGAGGTAAGGCGACAGGCTGAGGACCGGGGCCAGCAGTGTGGTGGCGCTTTGTACGACGCCGCGGGCGTCCTGCTGGTTCCATTTTTGGTCGGGTCATTCTGTCACGATGGGACATGGCGGGTTGAGGAGGTGCGGGATGTTGGAAAGGCGGAACCAAAAAATGCAGGGCTGACTGGGGTAGGTTCGAGTAAGGTGATTTAATAACACAGGCAGGGTTGAAGGAATCGAAAAATACAAAGTGCAAACCAAAACGTAGAACTGAAGCTGACTGGGGGCGACAATGAACGGGAGGCAGCACGGGAAGGAGGGCAACGCGAGGCAAGACGGCGAGGGGAAGACGTACAAGGAGCGTGAGACGAGGCAGCGGGGGGACGACGAACAATGACCCGACAAAGGGACGCGGCAAAACACTGGGGCTTAAGTACTAACCGAACTAATTAAGACGCAAGACACCTGGGGACAACAATGGGCGGGGAAACTTACTGGAGGGAACACGCGGGCGACAGGTGAGGTTAATTAGTGATGACAGACGAGGGGAACACAGAGGACCTATAACTGAAACTACACAACCCAAAAACCCACAACGAAAAACAGATCATGACATATTTATTCCATCAAGTGTGATCAAAACAATCCTCTAAATAGTCATTCAAATGTGTAAGCTGTTAAGCTTGTTGAATTTCAAAATATGTCTAAAACCTTTAAATTTTGCTCACTATGGTCCATACTTACTTCAAAATTGATTGTAAATATATCTGATTTAAGGAAAACCCAGTGTTTTTTCATTACTACCATAAAAAATAGCAGGAATGAAATTAAATAAACCCAGGTCAATCAGAATAATTCTGGTTTAAAAAGAAGAAAGAAAAAAAAAAACTGCCAGCACCTTACACCCTACACAGGAGAAACTGGGTTTGATTACGATCATGGCAAGCCTTACTATTGAGTTGAATCCTTAAGTAATAGCATTCAGGTCCCTGCTAGTTGTTGGGGAACCAGGACACGCAGGTGAGGAATGGGCTACTGAAACAGGAATGGGAGGCATTCATGATTATAAAATGTATTTTCAACAACATGCTAAGATCATCACCTTTCACTAATCATCCAATCAAAGTTAGATTGTGGAATTATGTCTTTTTAAAGGTGTATTTTTAATTACATGAAAATGACAAACTTTTCAACTTTTCAGAGTGGGAAGACAACATTTGTGTTATATTTCCACCTCAGGACAATTTAGTGTGTTTATTTAGCCTAGTGTTCATGTTTTTAAAATGTGCTGGGAATCCAAAGTACCCTGGAGATAATCCATGCTGCCACACAAGCATGGGGGGAACATGCAAACTCAGGACAGGATGGTCAAAGCCCAGATTTAAACTCAGAAGTGTGAGGTAGATGTGTTTACCACAAGTCCAATATTTTCTCTGCAATTATAAATCAAAGTCCATGAGGTTGGTGACAATCTTTGCGCATGGGAATCCACAATACATAACATTTGGCCCCCTCTTTGCACCTGACCCCCAGCATGGCAGCAAGTCAGCTTGGATTATTACGCCATTTAGCAATCAGGTTGTTTGTTCGGTACAAGGAAGGAACGAAAGGAGGAGGGACGGTGGAAGGAGGGAGGAAATGTGAAGGAAGGAGGGAAGGAGATAAAATGAGAGAAAGGAATGAAGAAATCTGAAGGAAGGGAGGAAGGGAGGAAAGAAAGGAAAGGGAGAAGGGAATGAAAGGGGTGAAGGAAGAAATAAAGGAGGAAGGAATGTGAAGAGGGAGAAAGGAAGGTGGAAAAGTGGAAGGGAGGAAAGGGAGACCAATTGAAGAAGGAAGGAAGGAGTGAGAGACACAAGCAGTGAAGGAAGGAGAGAAAAGGAGAAAAAAGGAAGGAATGTGAAGGATGGAAGGAGAAAAAAGGAAGGAATGTGAAGGATGAAAGGAGAAAAAGGAAGGAATGTGAAGGAAGGAGAGAAAAGAAAAGAAAGAAACTTAAAGTCAAATCAGTATTTCACAGGCCACATAAAATGATGTGGTTGGCCAGATCTGGCCCCTGGCCCTTGAGTTTGACACCCGTGCAGTAATGTGTGTACAGTGGAAAATGAGTTGGCAGCTTTATTCCCATAAAATGATATTACCAGTTAATACACCGGTCTGTTAAAAAATGAGAAAGATCGTTATATAACTTGCCGTACGACAACTAAATTTCTTATGATGCTTGCTGCACCAAGAAGCAATTTGACAGCTCGTTTAAATTTGTGATAAGACTTGCGAGAAACGAAACTAATGACACGATCGAAGCACGTAGTATACACCAAAGCAAACTACACAACTGAAAGTATAGCCGCACATAATTCTGGCACTTCTGTGCGCTTCGAGTGAATGTAGCAACAAGAAATCGAGCAAGAAAGCATCAACCCGCGAACGCTAAGGTAAAGCCATTTCATGATACACAACCCAATTCAAACAATACAACCAAAGCAGGCAAAATAAAACCCACACCACAAATGGGATAAAAATGTTTTTGATATCAGCGTATTTCCATAGGGCAGTTTTCTCATGTCACCCTCAAGGGTCCTTGACATTTTCATTCAGGCAACGCTCAGCTTGCTCCTATACACAGGTCCCGTCGCCCACGCTTATGCTGCGTTCACACCAAAAGCGTCAAAGGATGTCATTTAAGCTTTACGGGAGGTGTTTTGTTGCAGGGTCACTTTTGTGAAGTCACTTTTTGTCGCACGAGGGAAGGGGAGTGAGGTTGCTTTGTACTTAACAGTGGATCCGGAAAGGAGAGCCCCGCAGAAAACTTTCACTTTTCTGGGATGTAGCAGAGCCAGTTTTTTTCTCCTACAGCACCGTTATTCTTCTTTTTTACATTGCATGTTCCTCGCTTTTTTTTTTTTTAAATAGCCTGGCTCGATGTGAGTGCTTTCATCCTTGGTCATTTTTAGAAATGAATTCAGCAGTTCAGGTTTCATACTTGCTGCGTGGCCAATCACACCAAAGGGCCATTCTTTAGATCCATAAACAATTTAAATTAAGTGTTTATCAGTTGTTGTTTTTACCTGTTACTTAACATATTACCTAAAAAGATAAAAATATTTCATGATTGGAATAGATACTGATACCTTGACCCCAAATAATGGGAGGATAGTGAAGGGAAGAGGACGAGGGTGGAGAAAGAGACGTATGGTACCATGTGGTCTTACGTCGTTGGAAAGAGACAACATAAAAAGCCAAGTACAGCAAAAGTTGGGGGTGGGGGAGCGGAGGCTCGTCTGCTGCTCTCTGTGATGATGGAGACTTCGCTGGAAGTTGAGCGGTGCTTCCCGTTGCTCGTCAACACTTCCTGCAGCAGTGCGCAGGGTCCTCCTCCGATAAGCGCCTACATGCTCCTGTCAGCCATCTCGTTGGTTACAGTCACTCTGAATCTGCTGGTCATCATCTCCATCTCTCACTTTAAGTAATGCTTTAACTGCTTCTTGTACAATTGAAGGCCGATATGTATTTTTTAAAGTGTTTCTGTCATTCTTAGGCAGCTGCACACCCCCACCAACCTCCTACTGCTTTCTCTGGCGGCCTCCGACCTGTTGGTGGGATTCCTCATGTTCTTTCAGATTTCCCTTCTTGGCGGTTGTTGGTTCTTTGGTGAATTGATGTGTGTTGTGTATTTTATTGTGGATCACTCCGTCACATCCGCTTCCATAGGAATCATGGTGTGCATATCCGTCGACCGTTATGTGGCTATTTGTGACCCTCTGCGTTACACCATCAAGGTCACAAAAACCAGGGTGGATGTCTCTATTTTATTATGTTGGTCATCATCATTTGTCTTCCACTGTTTGTGTACGATCGACAGTATGAAACAACCGGGCAGGTTCATCACGTGTGTCGGTGAGTGTGTGATTTCAGTCACATTTGCTGCAGGAACGACAGACCTTTTCATCTCCTTTGTAGGCCCGATCACTGTCATTGTGGTTCTGTATGTGAAGGTCTTTGCGGTGGCTGTGTCTCAAGCACGAGCCATGCACTCTTATGTGGGCACCATTGCACCGCAGGGCGCAACCACCAAAAGTTCTGAGCTGAAGGCGGCCAGGACTCTCGGCATTTTGGTGGTGGTGTTTATTGTTTGCATCATGCCATATTTCTGCATTGTCATCTCGGGACAAACCACGGTGCTCAATGCATCATCGGCCACTTTTATAATCTGCATGTTCTACTTCAACTCCTGTCTCAACCCGCTGATATATGCAATTTTCTATCCCTGGTTCAGGAGGTCCATTAAGCTCATAGTGACACTGCAGATTTTGAAGCCCGACTCTGACCAAGCCAACATAATGTAGAGGCCACAACACTTTTCTTCACTATTGTGTCAAGTTGTTCAACTGTGAGGAAATCGAGAAATGTGTACAAATCAGCCAGAAATGGTGCTTCTGCTTACTTTTTATTTGATTTAGTGCATATTCTCCGGTGCTAGAACAAGACCTCCTTGCTCATTTTCTGTTCATTCATATCAACTGAAAGATGAAAAAGAAAAAAATTACAAAAACATTTCCACCCCTCTTTTCTGTACTTCAGTTTTTTTTTTTTATATTATTTTATATTTATATGCACTGTTGCACCTGCTTTGTATTTTGAGATTTACATACTGTATATAAAATACAATTGTCAGAGGTGTTTTTATTATCTGCCATTTCTTTTTACATCTAAATGCTTAATGTACTTTATATTTTGTTTTATTTTTTTCATGGTTAACCAGTGCATCAATGTTTGTACTTTTACTGACAAAGTACAATGTAAGTACCATTAATACATTTTATTTATAATTGCTTACTGCAAAGACAGCAGTGATTACATCATATTTTCTGTCATTTCATTTTAAGGTGTTCAATGTTTTTGTAATATATCACTGCACACATTAAGATAAGATCAAATATAATATAAGAAATGAAAATAAAGGAAATTAATCCATAAAATGCAAATATCAGAAGATAAAATGGAATAAAAAAAATACAGTAAAATTATTTCACAAAGAAATAAGCATTATAAGTTCTTGGTGGTTATGATTCATCCGTCCATCCATTATCTTAGATGCTCATCCTCACGTGGATCGAAGCCATGCGAGAGCTTATCCAAACTGTCCAAAGGTAACAGCTGGGTACATCCTGAATTGATAGCCACTCAATCCCAAGACACACAAATTCGAATAACTAGTCTTACTCATAAACACTTTTATGGACAATTTTAGAGTTCAATTTACATACCATGCATGTTTGTGGAATATGGGATGAAGCTGGCATGTGCCCGGAGAAACCCAAGAGAATGTGCAAACTCCATAAGGAATTCCAAAACTGGATCTGAACCCACAATTTCTACATGGTGGGGAAATTTAAACAAATTCCATTCCATTTATATAGAGTGGAACCTCTAGATATGAATTTAATCCATTCCGGAGTGCAGTTCGTATTCTGAATCTTTCTTATAGTGAATCACATTTAACATGTACATTGCCTATTTGTTCTAAGCTTCAAATAAACCCCATATTAAATATAAGATTTTACCATACCTTTAAAAAAATGCGATGTTTGGATGTTACATGACAAAAAAAATGTCTGTAAATAATTATTTTACTTGACTTTACTCATACTTAATTTGATTTAAAAAAACTGAAAACATTGAAAGACTGTAAACAGTAGCTTTAATACCACTTCAATTGAAAAAAAAAAAAAAAATTCTCATTATCGTCAGATTTGACTAATGTCACAATGGATGCAAATGTACCAAAAGTGAGGTTAACCCACTCCACAAAAAAACGCCCCACCCAGTCTTTTGCATCCGCATCAGCGGAAAGCTCTCTCTTAGCACTTTATGGGAAGTGTGTAAATCGTTATGTTTGTGCCACAATTGCAAGCGCGCCAAAAAAAAAAATTTGAGCGCAGAAAAAGAACTATTGAAAAGAAGGTGCTCGCTCAAAATTCATTTTTGCTCGCTCGCGATAGCCCTCTCTCTCTCTCAACATCTCGCTCTCGCTCGCGGTACTCCTCCCTCCCTCGCTCCACATCGTGTTCGCTCAATATTTTTTATATATTTTACATCATTTATATGCCGACTTTGTCCGCAAAAAGGAGAAACCAAGGTTCTTTTCACTGATGTTTACAGATGTTCACTTGCTTCCAACAGTTCACACCATAGAACTGACACATACAAAAAGAATGTCAGCTATGGACAATATTGTACACATATAACGCACACACATAAAAAAAAAAAAACCTTAACTCATACATACCACTTTGGGCTGCGAGAGACAAAGCTGTAAACACTTTCTTTATAATATCTTCGGTGAATAGCGTGCCGTCAAGTCTGACGTGGTGACAGCGAGACCGTTATTGACCTTCCCGCAAACACCTTTTGCGACCTTAAATAAACTCAAATAGCTTACGGGTTAAAAATGGTTGAAAAATAAATAATATTACTCCGGTGGACTTAAATCATATCTAGCTGTTTCAAGCAGAATACAAAGTGAAAATCGAACTGAACATTGTTTAATTATCAACACAACAGCACCATCCTCAGACAAATGAATGGCAAATAACATTGCCAACCGACACAATGTAAAGGTTTGTCAAAACAGAAAAAAAACGCAAGTTCATCAAAGTGCCTGAAAAAAAACATGACAATCCTTATTTTATCACAATTACACTTAACTTGACAAAAACAATCATTTTCCCTGGGATTATCCGCCCCCACCTAGAATTGCCATGCCTTAATTTGACTAATCAGTCACACTTTTCTGAGAACCGAAAAATATTCCATCCAGAAATGCGTCGACAATGACTTCAAAGACAGCTGTTGAGTTAGACTGTGCAAAAATGGGCATCTTATTTAGAAAGGTTAACTCGAGAGAGAAGCACAAGTTGAATATATGTATGGAGAGGTGGCTAAATTTCAATATTTGGTCAGTTTCATATCATCTATCTATCTATCTATCTATCTATCTATCTATCTATCTATCTATCTATCTATCTATCTATCTATCTATCTATCTATCTATATATATATATCTATATATATCTATATATATATATATATATATATATATATATATATATATATATATATATATATATATATGGTCCGTCAGGGCATCTGCTTGCAGACGTCATTATCATAACTATAATAAACAATCAAAATTATAATAATGATAATGAAAGTCATTTTCATTTTAAATTCAGTTTTCGTAAATATATATATTGTATATTTTTTTTGTTTATAAAATTATTCTCCATATTCTGTTCTTTTCGTGTCATATCCATTTGGTTACACTCCTTCTAGTGTTGTAGTTTTAAGTTGGATATTTTAAGCAATTAAAATTAAATTAAATTTAGACTATACTGTATGTAATCTGCCTGCTCCCGGAGGCGGTAGTGCTTTTGCTTAAACAGTTGCAGGCTTCTGCGCAAGCGCAGATGGATATGTATATCAGCGGCCTGTATAACTTAATAAACAACTTAATATTCATTTTTACTAAATACAGTCGAACCTCTATATAGTGAACCTCTACAAAGTGAATCTCTCTTCATAGTGAACGAATCTTTACGGTCCCTTGCAAAACAGCTATATTTGACGTGTATGTAAAACCTCCTCATAGTGAAACTCCACATAGTGAATAATCTCTTCATAGTGATGCTATTAGTCAGTCCCTTGACAGCATCTACCTCTATATTGTAAATATCTGAACTTATCGAAAATTGTGAAGTTGTAAAATTGGGCGCACTGTCGGGATTTCCTCCCTGCCTAGCCGCTCTCGCGCGCCGCGACTTTCTCTTGCATTTTCACTTCGTCCGCCGTCCACTGCGCACGCGTTTCTCCGCTGGTCATCCCTCCGAAAATTCTAAGATGTCGGAATCTGCCGTGAAAAGTATGGATGCTAGATCTATAAGTCGGAAGCGAAAGCCTTTGTCGTTGGAGGAGAAGTGCGACATAATTCGGAAGTGTGCGAGTGGAGTGAAGCAGAATGCCATTGCAAAGGAGTACGATGCTTCGCCTGCTGCGATATGTGGCATTCTGAAGAAGAGAGAAGAGATAATGCGACTTGTGGAATAATAATAAAGATATTTGTTCAATGTAAAATGTTTTTACATTAGTTTTACCGCATTAGATTTTAGTGTTTAAACAACTTAAGTTGTTTAATGTACATTTATTTACATATTTATTTTTAAAAAAACGTATATAAAATTATTTACATATTTATTAAAAAATTATTCACATATTTCATCAATGAATTCTGAACATTTTAGGAAAACCTCTATAAAGTGAATCTCTCTTCATAGTGAACTTCTCTCCTCGGACCCTTGAAGTTCACTATGTAGAGGTTCGACTGTATATATATTCGATAATTTTTTGTTTAAAAAATTATTCTCCATATTCTGTTCTTTTCGTGTCACATCCATTTGGTTACATTCCTTCTCGTGTTGTAGGTTTAAGTTGGATTTTTTTAACCAGTTAAAATTCAGCTAAATTTTGTCATTAGACTATATGTAATCTGCCTGCTCCCAGAGGCGGTAGTGCTTTTGCCTAAACAGTTGCAGGCTTCTGCGCAAGCGCAGATGGATATGAATATGAGCGGCCCGTATAACTTCATAGACAGCTTTAATAGCGAATCGAGTCATGAGATCGCCATCTAGAGGCCTCACGTTGAACGTGACGTGAGAGGATGCTCACTGCACGAAGGCGGTGCAATGCTCAACATGCAAGCTATGCGGTGTTGGCTTTGGCGAGAGGCGTAGCGTAGCTATTAGCTAACCTGTACCGACTTGGCCATATCTCTGACTGGGCTACCAGGGGCGTGAGCTAATCCTGGCAAGTAGTTCTGATGGGAATGCCTTTTGTTTGCAAAGGATGGATTTGGTGTTTGGAGCTACACTGGATTTGCAAACTTAAATTGTTTAACCGAGGCAGCAACGAGACACCAAAGCACGGCTGGACACACGCACTATGTTGCTTTTAAAAACTTACGGGGACACCCGAGTGGATATACAGTATTGTACATCTAAGTTCGAAGGTAAAGAGAGCTCCTCAATGTGTTACAGTGTTTTAAAAAACTTTGGACACCCGAGTGGATACACTGTACATCTCAGTGCGAAGAGAAAGAGAGCATGAAGAGGTCAAGAAAAATTGGAGCTATTGAAAAGCCTGATCGATTGTGACCGCCGTTTGACTTGGTGAGTGCAAGCCATTTCTTTATTTATTGTTTTATTTTTAATATGTTTGTGTTATTTTAAAATGCTGTTCTTCTTATATTAAACTGCGATAAGAAATAAAATTTTGTGGACATTTTTTTATTTATTTCTTTATTTTTCAGTTTTGAGAGCATCGCGTATAATGAAAAGTTTTAATGGCTGATGCGGGTTTATTGACATTTAAAAGCTCCGGAAAATAGCTTGTGTAGCCCAGTAATGTGTACATGTGCACATGAGAGGTATTTATTCGAGAGTCTGACATCACAGAAGGTGTTCGTGTGAATATCATAGGCAGCCACTGATCTTGGTCCTGCCAAACCTCTTGACTTTCACAAAGAAAATTTACCATGGCATTACAGACAGTAGTGACACATGCAGTTTGTGCAGAATTTCTGCATTCCACGTTAAGATGGTGGGAAAAGACTTGACATTAAAGTACTTATGGCGTGACACCTTCCATTACATGTTTGTATGGCAGTATGTGACGCTATTGTTTGTTGTGTTTTGTGTTGCCTATTGTTCCATCTGTCTCATCAGAATTCTTTCCACTGATGCAAATATTGTCAGTCTTTACTGCAACTTTTAAATCTGAAAAAAATCCTTTATGTTAGTTAAATAAGCTTCTGTTTTACAATGAAAATATTACTTAAACTATCACAGATGCATTGCATACTGTATATTGAGACCTATTGTTAATATACAAATACATTATTGGATACTATATTTTAGCAGTAATGTATGTACAGCAATAGTGTAAAAGTGGTTACAACAGATGCCTCAAAGTGCTGAAAATTCTATCTTTATTTATCTCTATCTTCTATCTTTCATGTGTAGGTTGACCAAACATCTCAGTTTAACCGGGACAGATATTAATCAACAATCACAGCTAAGCATTCATCTTTTATTCAGAATTTAAAGCTGCTATTGGCCAGGTTTGATGTGAGTCAAAATCAAGACCTAGATAGGCTCTTGTCTTTCTTCATAACAGGTTATTTAACTTACGACTAAAATTAGACTGAAACAATATTAAACCATACCTAAGAAATCAATTTTAATCAATCCTGGATGAAAATTATAATTTAGGTTTGGGTTTAATCCTTATACGGGAAACTGGGCTATAATACTTTAGATGTGTTTGAAACAAAATACAAGCATAAAATATACGTACAGAAAATAACTAAAATGTCAGGGACCTCCAGCCACCGCAACACAGTTTATGTAGCTATTCTACATCGCGTTTATTTACATATTATTATATTTATTGTTCATATTATTACATAATATGCACCAATCGAGGCAGAGCTCTCAAATTTGTTGTATACCTGAGTACAATGACAACAAAGGCATTCCATTCTATTATATGAAAGTTACTACACCTGACGGTGGCAACAGTTGCCGGATAAAACAATTTTAAACTAAATAATATTTTTTTCTGTGCTCTTGATTAGTGATTGGTTCAACATCATGCGCTGGCCATTGTCTGCCCTCCCGCTCAACATCCCTGGATACAATACACAGCTAATGACAATGACAGAATTATATGCCATTGCAGACACTAATGACAGGTCTCACCACTGGTGCAGATATTTTGCATTCCACTCCGCATGGTAAGAAAACACTTTGCCTGAGATAAGTACTTAAATATGACATGTGGAACATTTCCATTGAGCACGTGACGCTGTATTGCTTCCAAGACACTGATTAAAGGTTTTGTATTTCTTGTTGTTGCCTTTGTACAGAGAAATCCCTTCCAGTGATGAGCATCTTCTATATTTGGGTATTTTGTGACAATCTGGAATGACTACAATGAGTAATCCCAGCTCTAGTCGGTACAAACTGTACCTGAAAGAAAATGAGACAGCTTTCAATTTTTCATTGCACTTGTGTTATTCAGAGTCATGTGTGCGCTGAAGCCTAGCCAAGGTAACGTTGGGCTGTCACAAGGCACGTGAGACAACTGGTATCTTTTACTTCAGTTATATATGCGTGTTTTTTAGAAGAGAATCATCATAAAAACAAACAATATTATTTAATATTATTTTATTATTTGACATTTGTTGATATACCAAAATGTTGTTTAGTATTCCATACGTAATTGTCATACTTAATGTCATACTTACAAGGGCATTCCCATTAAGATCTTAAGTTAATTTGAGCTCCATTTATTGCAACAGAATTATAATAATAGACAAAAATGTGTGACATAGATACCAGTTCTCAAAAACTTCTCAATATAGTTTTATACCTACCACACACACAAAAAGGTTTAAATTAATCAAATATAAAAAAAAGAGCGGAAGAAAAAGGTTGCTTGACCATTTAATAAAATCTAGGTAAAATCTGTGTATGAATGAATCTCAAATGTGTATGTTGTGAATATGTACAATGACTTGACAACAAACCCTGAACATGGAATAGGTAAGAGATTTATTTATCAAAGTGATGTAAATTAAATATTTCTATACATTTTTCTATAAATATTTTCATTTCTGCTGTCTTAAGCATGTGTTTTGGTTCATTTGAAACATGCATATAAAAATGGACTTGACATTAAATATTGAAATTAAATATTCACTTCACTTTTTTTAACACTTTAATTTACTTTTTTGTAACAGTTGAACAGTAGTAATTGTACTCTTGGGTGCAAATTACATTTAAAACATAAAAAAAAATATATCTCACCAAGGCAGTTTAATATTTATCGAATTTTTAAACACAATAACAGAGGAATAAACAAGTAATAGTCATATCAACAAGTGCAAGGCTCATTTATAATAGGAAATTAGTAACTATCAATGTTAATTGGATTTTTAAATGGTTATTATTCTGGAGTGAAAACAAACAAACAAACAAAAAAAAAAACGTTTTCAGACTTATAGTAAATGAAAAATGACTTGCCCGCATGAGTATAATGGGTGAAACTGAGAGTGCAGGACAAAGGCCAGGTGTGGCTCTATGGCAGTAGTGTGGATGCGCAAGATGTCTTTTAAGTGAGATTCCGGTAGCCGTGTCCTCACATGGTTCTAATTTAAGTTCATAAGCGAGAATGTCTTCTCGCACAAATACGTCAAACAGAACAAGCTTAGCATTTTCTTACCAAATGCTCGAATCTCTAGGAAACGTGTCCTTATCCAGCTGTCAGTAAAAGTTGGCGATATGAAGCTGCTGGTGCTGACCGCAGCTCACTGCGTCACACTGCAGCTCAACTTTCCTCCTTTTGTTGATTGTCGCCATTTTAGAAAATTAGGGGCTCATACAGTCTATTAGTCATATACTAATTTGCTGTTCCTATATGAGCCTAGAGATAGCAGCATTTAGCACACGCAGGTAACAGCGCTGCTGCCGAATGAATTCATTCTCCATGCGGGGCAAACGTTATTGATTTTATGACGGAGACTGCGGGCCGGATGGAAATTGATCACGGGCCGCATTTGGCTCCCGGGCCGGACTTTGGATATGTCTGATCTATACGGTACACCAGGATTAAGGCCTCCCTAAAAAAAAATTACACCCCCTTTTTACTATAAAGACAAAACCCCTCCCCAGGTGGTGTGTAGTTCTTTTAGTGCCATTTTTGAAACTACGCGCCCCCGTCCTACATCCTGCAATCAGACCCCTCTCATAAATTCTGCCGATGCACTCATCAATAGTGGATTATGAAGCAGACTTTACAGTCGTGTTTGCTCTTCAGTAAAATATTATACAGCACATGTGAGAACTAGTCAAAGAAAAATGTATTTCCAATGGCTTTGTTGACCTCTGCTGTTGAATTTAGTAGTTTCTTTTTTTTTTTAATGGCACAGGTTTGAAGC
Organism: Hippichthys cyanospilos; assembly: GCF_059441005.1. NCBI lineage: Eukaryota > Metazoa > Chordata > Actinopteri > Syngnathiformes > Syngnathidae > Hippichthys > Hippichthys cyanospilos. Next base: position 25,315,789 of record NC_142373.1, on the reverse strand, counting down.
CACAATTTTTTATCTGCGCTAAAGCATGATGTATTGGTATGTCCTATTTATGATTATGAAAACAAAGTTATAAAAATCAATAAAGCTCTCAAAAAAAATCTCAAAAATTTAATGTATTCTATCATAGTAGCTTTTGTGCTGAGAAACATGTCACACCCCAAAAAAAAAAAATGAAGCAATGCTGTTATTTATTTATTCATTTTTATGGGAGTCTACACTGCGACAGTCTATCACAGCCTGACTGAACAGAAAGTGATTGAGCCTTCGGTTACTGTTGCCATAGAGTGATCCTTGGTTTGGGGAAGGATCTGCATCTGCTGCAGAGTGCAGACCTAAGAGCAGCGGGTTGATTTCAACCATGACTAGGGCTGTATTCTTTTTTTGTTGTTCTTTTATTCAACCAGGATTAATCCTATTGATATTCAAATTCTCTTTTGCAAGGGGTATTAGCCAAGAATTAGCACAATAGCTCCACATTCAGTAATATGCATATGAAGAACAAACATAGAAGCATTACAGTATGCAATGCAACCAGTGCGATCACTACCCATGTTCAGAAAGTAAGAGGACATGAGCTTTCTGTTCTTAAATACACCCCATATATTATCAAATTTAAGGTAACACTGACATCAGAGCTCTCACGCTGCTCTAATTAAAATTTCATCAAAAGCACTCTGTCTGCAGAATGGACCTGATGTATCCAACGGACCAGAGACTGGCCATGATGGTGACTTTGGAATCTAAAGTAGATATTGAAGTAACCGTCATACACGTGATTGTTTTTGTTTTGTGTGAGGTCTTTCAAAGTGTAAAAGTTTAGAGACAATTTTAAAATCTTGCTGCCTGAACCATACTTTAGTAACACATCAAAGCTTGATATAAAAGATTGTATCACTATCAAAATCTACAATTGGCTAAGACATAGGAGTCAAACTCAAGGCCCGGGGGGCCAAATCCAGCCCGCCACATCATTTTACATGGCCCGCGAAATGCTAATTATGAGTTCAAGTTTCTGAGTAAAATATAATCTTTGCAAGTTGTCTTCAACCTCAAAAAGCTTTTTTTAGGGGGCAAAACACATTTGTTACCAATTCCCCTTTTGAACAGTTTTTACTGGCTTCTGATCGGTAAATGCGTGACGATCACATGTAAAATGTATTTGACTTCACAGCCATAAAGGCCCTCTGACAGAAACTGGAAGAAGAATTTAGCCCACAATTGAAACTTGTTTGACACCTCTGGTCTAAGAGATCAATTATATAAAGACAACTTACACTAGATGACAAAACAACACAATCTGTGTCACGGGTGACGCCCGAGCCCGAACAAGACAAGGACCCCGACAGACAATCGAAGGATTCAGTCCAAAGAGTTTATTGTAACCGACAGCGCAGGTCTGGCGTGGTCAACAAAAGTGCCCAAAAAGGGAACGGGAAAGTACAAACAAAACTCAGAACGTACAAAATAAGGGAGAGACGAGAAGGTCTAGGTAGAGTTAGCCCGACTGAGAAGGAAAGCAACAAGGGGACGGAGACTGCAGGAGAGCGACTAGAAACAAAGTAACAACAGAAAACATTAAATACAACTAGAGCAAAGTACCAACCAAAAGATCACTAGAAAGAAGGACGCGGGGCAGGAGATTTCACTGGGCGCAGAGAGTTTGGCAAAAGCATAACCAAGCGTCACTCTCCTGTAGCGGCCAAGTTTAAAAAGACCCTAATGGGTAATGGGGAACAGGTGCGCAAGGCTGGTGACTCCGCCCCCTCGTGGCACAATTGAACTCTGCTTAGGCATAAAAAATACAGAGAACCCACAGAACAAACAGAAACATGACAATTTGTTTCTAAAAAAAACAAAACCCAATTTCACCTGGAATTTCTTTCACTCAGTATGCTGAAAAATGTGTGATTTGAAGACAATTCCATCAATTTAGATCTTGATTTTATTTACCACATGCTAGAACAAACTAAAGACTTGATCTGACTTGCTTGTTTTTTTTTCTTTTTCTTTTTTTTCTCACGATGACTTGAGACTTGAAAGTTATAACTTGAGACTTACTTGTGGCTTGCACATATGCAAAGTGATACTGACCCCTACCTTGGTCATTGGATTGAGCTAAAACCAGCAATTTCTTCATCCAAATATGCGCTGGTGTTCCTTATAAACACACGCTGTCTTCTGCAGATTCTTTTCAAAATGTTGATGCTCATTACAACGTGGTGCTGATGTATCAAATGTTTTTTGTTTTTTGGTCTATGATGCCTCGACAAAAGAATAGTTTCATGGGCTTCTGCGTGTTACTCATTTTAGAGGAGAGAATGTTTTGGTTTATTCATCTTTCTGCCTTCATGGATCTGACAAGTTAAAAAAAAAAAGTAAATGTTTCCATTTGGGTGAACAAGTCACACACGAGAATCACAAAATAGGCATGAAAAAACTTCATACTGCATACTGTAGCAAGCCTTTTTATTTGAAAGCTACATAGCTGTTTGCCTATTTCTACAAGCTGAACCTGCCAATTCTTAAAAATTGTCTCATTAAAATGCTGTGTGGTGAAAAAATTAAAGCAATACTAAATTCAAAACACAATAAGTTCAAAACACAAGTGTGTTTTTCCATGTCATATAAAGGCTTTAGTGAATTTACTGTGGACAAGAATACATAGTATCAGTCTTCAGTCCAGTAACCAACCATTGTTTGAAAAGTACTTGAACGACCCTCATTCTGTCTATAGATAAAAATCAACTGTTGCGTTCCTCTTCATCAGACAGTGAAAGACTTAAAAAAAATGTAAAATAAAAAAACTTTGAAATCTTAAAATTTCCAAGAGGTTTTACCTGACATGTTTCAGCATTATCTCTGAAGAAGGCGAAAGATAATGCCGAAACGTGCCAGGCAAAACATCTTAGAAATGTTAAGATTTTAATTTTTAATTTTAAAAGGAATAAATTAAATGATTATACGTTTCAAAAACTTGCAAATACATGTGTTCTTAACAATCAACAGTATGTTTTAAATATAGTCGTAGGTCTAGTTATCATTAAATGATATTACGTGGGGGGTGACACTCACAGGAGGGTGTCATGTATATTGTCGCTACGGACAATGGTAAATACAGCACCTCCCGCTGTCCGTAATGAAAAACGGTCCAATACTTACACATTGTCCCTTTAAGTAAATAGGTGTCACGATGATGGAGGCTAGCTGCTAACGTTAGCCCCACCGAAACCATCTATTTTGAAATGTCTGTCCCAAACCAAGCCGACCAAACATTAATTTGAATATTAACGTTGAAATTGTGGAATTCACTCTGTTTCTGCCTAAAGCGTAAACAATGCATCACTATGCTGTGAAGCTAAATCGTAAAGGGATTAAAATACACAAAAATATTTTGTATCTTGTCTTTAAAGGTTGACGTTACAGATTAATAGTGGTGTAATGCATTAAATTTAAAATGCATATTGTGGCGGGGATTAGGACTCTGCCTCACACTCAGTAGGGCAAGTTAAGAGACTTTGAAGCTTTGAACATTGTGTTTTAGTCTTTGATGCTGTTAATGATGGACAGTTTTTGTGTTGACAAGTGAAGAGTAAAGACCTATACTAGAACGGCATCGTGTGTTTCTTCATCTTGACACGTCTGGGTCACCAAACATGACTAAAACAAGAAAAGACTAAATCACAAGGTTCAAACTTCAAAGTCTCTTTCAACTTGCCTACTGGGTGTGAGGCAGAGTCCTACTGCCCGCCACAATATTGTAATGTAACTGATCACTTTGAAAATGACAGTAATAAATAATTAATAATGCTTTGCAGTTTTGAAGTAACTTTCCCAACTCTGTTCATTCTAGATTCGGCTCTGGGTGCAGTCCATCCACTGGCCACAGTACAAAAGCAGCTGTTCTGCAACTGTGTTTACCACAAAACACCACTAGAGGTCAGGCTTTAATATGAAAAGGACATTCAAACGTCAGGAAACGGTATTGGACATTTACTGGAGCCATCGTGGAAATTTGGAATCGGTGTTGGAAAACCGTTAAAGTGAGAATAGAATAGAATAGAATAGAATAGAATAGAATAGAATAGAATAGAATAGAATAGAATAGAATAGAATTACATGATCAGGGCTGATTGCGGTGGACAACAGGACAAGAGACAAGCGGAACAGTAGACTGCATACACGTTCCCGTTGATTTTTTTTTTTTCCCTGGATCTGTTGTCTGGACGTGAATGGGTGAAAGCCGCGGCTGCAACATCGGAAATGGGGGATTTCAAAATAATTCCTTGGTTGACATAAAAATGGTCTCGGGCGAGCAATGAAGTAGTAGATGGAATTACACTACATCGCTAATTGAAAGAGTGACGTGAATCATCTTTATGGAAAAAGGTTTAAACTGGGGGCATTTGTGGGGTTACCCAGTCAAATCTAGTCAGATATGGGCCTTCAGAAACCCTTGAATTCTGCTGCGCGTCCATCCTTTACTTTTACTCTGAAAACCTCATCCAGAAGTCGCTCACCGAGTTTAACCGCTAGCTTGCTTGCAGCGCAAGCGGCGTTTAGGGCTACAGTCAGCCTAGTCAGTGTGGCAATCGGTTAAGGGGGAAAGCGGGCTCTGTTTGGGGGAGGAGGAGTCCGCAAAAACCGGGAACTAAACGGGCTAAGCCTCGGCCCTTGTCCTGCGGGAATTCCCACCGCTCGTCTCCTGTTCTGACTGCAAGCCTTGGCGCCCTAATTGTGGGTTCAGATCTGCTCGGTAAGTAGCCGAATCCTCTCTCACCTTACCGCATCTGTGTCAGGGATTGCTTCGTTGTTCTCTCCTCTTTTTTTTTAACCAGTTAAACTCCCCGCAACGACTCAGTCGGTTTTCGCGATGCCCCAAAATTGAGGCTGTTCCTTTAAATAACATCTGTTGTTTAACAAAAAAAAAGGCTAATTAATCCTATTAGTGGCTGCATGTGATACCCGCACCGCGTCCGCCTTGCCCACATTATGCATGTAAAAATGGGGAAGCGTGATGCAGGGGATGGAGGTGATAGATGGAGTGCCTCTTTCATTCCCAATTATTTCAACGTTGCATACACGTAGCTCCCTGCCCAGGCACGCTGTTGCACCAGGCACCGTTGCCGATAACGCCGCAAGGCCTTGCGGCACACAAATAAGCGCACACAAAACAGCGGCTTCGGATGCGCAGGCTCGCCGGGAAGCCGCAACCGGCTGACAGCGCCTCTCCCACCGGCCTGTGTTGGCTCTGCTATCTCAGCCCATAAGGCCAGTCGGGCGTTCAGGGGCGGACACGAGCAAGGCGTGGCACGCGTGTGGTATGACGCACATATGGGCGTGCCTCCCCGTCCTCTCTCGAAACCCCCTTGGACCCAGTTGTCATTGAAATGGTTTACACATGTGAACTGTCTTGCGATTTATTATAGATGCAGACTCTCAGTGTGACGTCAGCATTAGCAGACAGTGGCATTTGGACTTAAACGGGTAAGGGGGACACCTGTAGGAGACCTGTAGATCGCAGAGCAGGTCAAAGTCCTGCAATCCTGTGCCTTAATCAAAACACTCATACGTTTGAATTTTGTCGTGAAGGTTCATTCTTTGCTCATGAAGAAATTAAGGATGAAGAGGAAGTGTTGGGAAAAGGCCTTATCATGCATTTGATAAAGAGTGAAAGGAATTTCCTGGATCTGGACCAAATATGTAACGGTTGCTTCCGAGCCCCAAGCCCCACCCATCTTAAAAAAATTTAAAAAATACAACTTCATGACATAAAACTTGCCTAGCGTGCACGTTAGTACCTTGCACCTATCTCTTTTAGCTGCAAACTGAAAATGGCTAAATTAATCCAGGTCAGCTGACAACCAACACAATAACATAAATAGCAGCGTAACACTCGTAAATTGTTTGGTTGTATAAATTTCGGCTCCGATGACTTTGTTGTTGTTGTTGTTAAGGTACAAAATGACCTTATCATGCGTAATACAAGACTTTTGCATGTTCATTCTGCTGCATCCACATATATTGCATCTTTTGACACATTCAAACCGCCAATAAGAATCTCCCTCATTCCTTGGTTGTTGTCATTTCAGAATTACATTCAAAAAAAAAAAAAACGACCGAAATGGCATACGGCGAAGTGAAGTCACAGTTTATCAATCCTATACCTTTTTGTGACAAAAGTATTTGAACTTTATTAATTTTATCAACACAAATGCTTAGAAAACAATGCTAAATTTGTTTCACAATAATTGTTGTATACACAAAACATTTTTTCCTTGGTTCATCCTTAGTTTGAACCACAAATTTGAATGGATGGATGAATGTTTCGTAAACGATGTTATGCAAGCAGCAATGCAGTCACACAGCAAAACATTTTGCTTCATGGTTAGAAATATATTGTTCGCAAAAATCTCATATTTAAGAATACTGTATATTAAATCATCTGGGCGGTACGGTGGAAGGTTGGTAAGCACATCTGCCTCACAGTTCAGTTCCAAGCTCGTTTTCCGCTCGCTCCAGCCTCCCTGTGTTGAGTTTGCATGTTCTCCCTGTGCCTGTGTGGGCTCTCCGGATTCCTCCCACATTCCAAAAACTTGCATTGAAGTTGTACTGGACACTCAAAATTGTCCTTAGGTGTGATTGGGTACATGAATGGTTCTTAGTCCCTGTGTGCTCTGCAAATGGCTGGCAACCACTTTAGGGTGACTCCCGCCTACTGCCCAAACACCACTGGGATAGGCACCAACAAGCCTGCGACCCTTGTGAGGATAAGCGGCTATAGAAAATGGATGGATGGATTCAATCACCAATGTGCCAAATGTAATTTATATACAGTGGGCCCTCAGGTTACAAGATGAATCCGTTTCGCAGTTGGGCTCGTAAGGCGAATTCACCGTATGGCGGGTAATCCAAACCTATGTTAAATAGCTAATGCGTTTAGAACCCCATGTAAATACATCAAAATTGTACATACATATTAAAAATTGGTACCAAAATAGTACAGTAAGTGCTACGTATATAGAACATACATGTATACAATCCGAAAACATCATAAATGAAACATATAGAAAGGATAATATATTTACCTTTGGCGCTTGTTATGCCCATATTCCCTAGTAAGGGTAGCCTAAGCTAGGCTAGCTTTGTATTTCTTGATTATCTCCAACTTTGTTTCCATATAAATCATTTTCTTACTTCTCTCTTTAACATTACTAACAATCTTGGGACCCAGGGGTAACCCATCCAAGTTTGAATTAAGCAGTAAAATGCACTATAAATACGGTTTTGTAATCAATCAGAATCGAACAAAGCTTTACCGTTCTGCCATTTTGAAATGAGTGAGGCCGACCAATAGCAGACCAGCATCTCTATGAGGAGACGTCGACCAATAGCAGACCAACATTGTAGTAACGCGTTGCATGGAAGCAGTTTGACGGCAATAGTAAATGAGTACAATTACTTAAAAACGCCAGGAGATGGAGGCAAAACAACACAAATACAGTCAATCCCCTAGGGTCATGACAGTTGTTTTTGTCGCAAAGCCGGTAAAATACCATAAAGAGGGGAGGAAAAAACTCAGAATTCCACATCGCAACATGAACAAAACATAAGCCAGGGACGTTGTAACACGGGGGTCCACTGTACATATATTTCCCTGTGGACAGTTTAAAATATCATGATATAGGCCCTTTTAGCAATGCTTCAAACTGACATGGTAGAGGAAGTATATAGCTAATATTCAAAAATCAGTTGACGGGCCATTTTGTGTGTGGTTGCGTGCCACTGCGGCATCGGGGCTGTCGATTATGTGGAATGATGCTTTATGACCCGGAATGACTTTCATTCCATATCTTGAATTTCTTTGATTTCTGAATGTGTTTGAGACCATTTAAATTTGAAGGTGTTCCCAAATCTTTGACTGATGCTGTACATTTTTTTTCAGACAGGTTTGACTTTGTTTTTCTTTCTTTTTTTTTAAGTTTACCAAGTGACTTACTGAAGGAAAATTACTTGAGGCAGTTCCACATTATGAAGCAAGCCACAGTTTGTATGCATTATGGAGTAAGAGAAGGCTCCTTCTGATGGTTAAAAGCACAGACCAGTCCAGTGTCCCATGAAAGGAATGAAAACACTTGACATTTCAAGAAAGTCTTTGTACTGTTTAAAAAAAAAATAAAAGTGTAGTTTTGGTTAAAAAGGGAGGTTGAAAATATCAATCCAGTATTTCACACTGGGCCAACATTTCTCCAACTCGGTCCATCGGAGGTGATGTGTAATAATTCGGGCAGACAGGAATCCCCGTGCTGCTGTAAAGTGGGGCATAACCCAGCCCCAGTAGTGTTAAGAGACAACTGGAGTATAAAAATCCCCGCTGCCCTACTTTTTTAGTTCCAAGTCTGCTCGACGATTCTGCCTGCCCTGGCGAGCCTGCTCCTCTCGAGGCGACCGGCATTGCAAAGCTGTGTTAAATGACAATTAAGCAGCAAGGTCACTGGACTGGCGGGGGATTGTTGCTTTGCTCATGCAGAAATGAAAATATTTCGGGAATGGTCCATTTACTGGTTGAGATGTTTGATGACACTTTTTTCAGACCTATACAAGTGTAAATACTCAACTCATACTGTAACTAGTCAATGGTACCAATACCAAGTATCTATACTATTGATATACAACATGCACCCCCCCAAAACAGACAAATTTATGAAAAAAAACATATACTCATTCCAATATAGCATTTTCCAATCTTTGATTCTTCTTCTTCCAATCTTCTAATTTGTGATTGCAATACTGCTTCAAAAGACCTTAGATGCTAGTATCGCCTGCCCCCTCACTTTGATTTTGGGGGTTTCCAGATACAATGCGATATAAGCGGGAATTATACATGCTTTTATTTATTTGTTTGGTTTGAAATGTCAGAAGAGATGTTCAAGTGATAATATTAAAAAAAAATAGTCAGCAGCAACCACAGTTGTGAAAAAACATGACCCATTTACAGTAATTGATAGAAGAGCAAGCGCGGGCACTGGAATGAAATGCTTGTTTGTGATTGGTCATGTCAGAAATTTTGGATAAACATTGATATACAGTAATCCCATACTGTTTATTTATATATATTTTTGTTCTATTTATAAATATTGCAGCAGGACACGTCTTACTGATACCATGAAATAAGGCGACGCATCAGCCCGATAGTGTTTTTTCGTATCGATACTCACCCATCCCTACTTTAGAGCATGGGGAAATCATTCCTTCACATTAGATTAGAATTTAAAAATCATTTCCTATTATAGGAAATGTCTACTCACTTTTAGGAATAACCTGACAGTCCGACTGATTATAGTCAACTTTATTTGGCAGTTTGAAGAATAACATTGTTTTTTAGAAATTTCTGTTGGTTGGTAATACATCTCTTTACCCCTGGGTGTCTGGGGATTTTTCACTAGCCGGACCTTATTGAAAGAGTCATAACATCGTCAAATATAAATATATATTTGCTTTCAACCCCTCAATTCAGTGGCATCAGCTCTATCCATACAAATATATATATATATATATATATATATATATATATATATATATATATATATATATATATATATATATATATATATATATATATATATATATATATATATATATATATAGCATTATGGAAGTCCACATAGTAGTATGGTTTTGAGGTGGCCAACGCAATAATTGATATTGCACCCTGGTTGCAAGTTGCCGTTGAAAGGATTCATACAAAAATCGGGGGAAATGCATGATAAAACATCAAGTTTTTAATATCTCCTCCTTCCTGCGAGCAATTAGAAGGAATGGCAGCATGGTGTATTATAAGAGGTCATGTTTTGACAATCAATGCAATATTTGAGCCTCTTTGTGTTTTTTGTATGCTTTTCCTTTGATCTTAAACATCAAATACATCGAAAAGGGGGTTAAAACTGTCGTAACATTAGGGAACTATTTAAATTATCAAAATTCTGCTGGTGCTTTGGAACACTCTGCATCTTTTTGTTTGTTTGAAAAACAAAGATGATTTTTTTTTCTTTGGCGGGGGCGGTTAAGGTTTGCTATTTTGACATTTTGACCAACTTGATTTAGGGTAAAAAAAAAATTAACACTATTGTTTACATTTTCATTTAACTTTTTAAGGTATGCTGATGACCCTGCAAGCTCCTAATGTTTGTGGTCTAACATTCTATTCATCCATTATCTTAATAGCTTATCCTCATGAGGGTCGCAGGCGCGCTGCATCCCATTCAGATGTCTTTGGGCAGTAGATGTGGTACACCCTAAACTGGTTGCCAGTCAAATGGCTGCCGATCATTTATCCAGTAAACCAGTCCTTCTCAAATAGAAGGGTTTGGCCCCTCTTGGGTGGGACTCGAGGCGATGCCAGGCGGATGACCCCAGGGAAAAGGCTTCGTTTTTGGCAATTAAATAAAAATTGGCCTTTTTTTTTTAGGCACTTTGACGCACCTCTTGTTTTTTTTTCTGTTTGAGACAAACGTATAACCTGTCTAAACATTGTAAAAAGTAGTAACATTTGTTAAAGTTTATTTATGTTGCTTTTTTACTTCTGTGAATTTTAAAAAGGATACAGTTTTAAGTGTACTCTTTCATAGATGGGGTGGGGTATGCAATTTGTATAGATAATAATCTTATTATTTTATAATAATTCTCAACATACAATTGAGAATCACCGCAGAATGCTCCACAATGTTGTGTGGATCCATGTTCTTGTGCTGTGGAGCTATGTTGCATATTCTGCGTTCTTTAAATATTGTTTTAGAATTTTAAAAAGCTGAGTGGGTCCAAATACAGGCGTCCTCCATGCATTTGTATAAATAATTGCTCTCGGACATTGTTGGCAAAAATGCACTTTACATATAATAGACTTAATGAAGGTGCATACTTGGTTGCATCTTTGATTATTTTGACTTTTCCACTCCTGCAAGCACAGTGGTTGACCTGCAAGGCAGTTTGACGCCAGCTTTGGGAATCAAACATCTGCTCTCACAAACCCATGGCCGATGTGGCACTTCCTGTGACAGCAACTCATTTACGTATGGTTAACGGTTCACGCTGGTTCCGCGGCTCCTCCGGTGGTCGTAATAGGTCAAAGCAGGTCACCGTCTGACGTTTTTATGCCTATCACTTTCTCTTTCTCTCTTTGTATCCGTGTGTCTCCCATGTGGAAAAGTTGTTCCTCCTCTTCTCAGGAAATTCCTGTTCTTCCCAGGGGTGAGGCTGAACTAGAGGGTGTGAAGGAAGAGCAGATATCAAGTATGGAGAGATACATTCAAAGGCTTATTTTCCATTTTCAGGGGTTTTCCTTTTGACACATGATGTTAAGAAAACTTGATTTTCAATTTTATATAAAGGCAATGTGATATAAGGTAGCACAGATTTTTCCCCATGTCTTTTTTGAACAAAGAGTACACAAAACAAATCAACCCAAGTTGTAAAAAAAAACATGAAAACAGAAGAAAGGCAAGAATTTTTGTCTGATACAACTGTGCCTGTTGCATAAAATTAGCTGACTAGCTTAAGGTGAAATTCTGCTCGGTAGAGATTTGACTTGCATTAAAATAATGAGCAAAGAATGAAATTATTTAAAGTATACGCTCTATACCCAATTCCAATGAAGTTGGGACATTGAGTAAACTGTTAATAAAAACAAAAAAAACGATTTGCAAAAATTCTTCAACCTATATTCAATTGGATACAACACAAAGACAAGATACTGTTTAAACTGTTAAATCTTATTGTTTTTGCAAGTATTCAATTGTTATGAATTTGATTATTGCAACAGGTGAGTTTGGGACATGGCCATGTTCACCACTATGTTTCATCACCTTTCCGTCTGACAACACTCAATAAGCGTTTGGCAAATGAGGACACCGAACGTTAACGCTTTGTAGGTGGAATTCTTTCCCATTCCTACTTGTTGTACCATTTCAGTTGTTCAAGAGTCTGGGATCTCTGTTGTTGGATTTTGCGCTTCATAATACGACACACACTCTGAATGAAAGACAGGTCTGGACTGCAGGCATCACATTCGAGTACCTTCGCTCTTTTACTATAAAGCCTGACTGTTGTAACATATGCACAAAACAAGGACGTCTCTGAGAAAAATGTTGCTTGGATGGCAGGATGTGTTGCTCCAAAACCTCAATGTACCTTTTAGCACTGATGTTGCCATCGGACCATAGCACACTTTTCCCCTTTGCATCTGTCCATATCAAATGAGTTCGGGCCCAGAGAAGGGGCCGGCGTTTCTGGCTGTTGTCGATGTATTGCTTTCACTTTGCATGATGTAGTCGTAACTTATACTTGTGGTTGTAGCAACAAAGTGTTTAGTGACTGTGTCGCTGAGCCCATGCAGTAATATCCTTTATGATTATGTCATTTTTGACATAAGTTGAATCGTTAAAGGTCATTTGAAAATTATTGCATTCAGTTTTTTTTTTTCCTGGAAAACATGAAGCACTCCGACCCTCATGACCAGAACCTGACACATGATATAAAATAATCACAGTATTCAAGCTAAACTTGCCAACTGCCTATCAGGCCTATTTGGCCTGTGGGACTCTAAAGGCAGCTGACAGGACTGGCTAAATGGTGTGCGTCTTCGCCGGTCGCCGAAGCAAAAACTCAGGTGTTGGTAGAGTTCGGTGAGGCTATGGAAAACGACTTCCCGACGGCTTTGAAGAAGTTCGGATCCACCATCTGGTGTCTCAGGGGGGGAAAGCAGTGCACCGTCACCACTGTTTACAGTGGGGATGGGGCACTGCTGACCTCAACTCGGGACGCCGTGAACCGGTGGACAGAATTCTTCGAACACCTCCTCAATTCCACCAACACATCTTCCTCTGAAGAAGCAGAGTCGGGGGGTTCTGAGGTGGGCTCTCCCATTTCTGGGGCTGAAGTAACCGAGGTGATAAAAAAAAACTCCTTGGTGGAAAAGCCCCGGGGGTGGATGAGATCTGCCCGGAGTTTCTAAAGGTTCTGGATGTTTTAGAGCTGTCCTTGCTGACAGGCCTCTGCAACATTGCGTGGACATCGGGGACAGCACCTCTGGATTCCCAGACTGCGATGGTGGTTCCCCTCTTTGAGAAGGGGTACCGGAGGGTGTGTTCCAACTACAGAAGCATCACACTCCTGAGCCTCCATGGTAAGGTCTACTCAGGGGTGCTGGAGAGGAGGGTCCGTTAGAAAGTCGAACCTCAGATTCAGGGGGAGCACTGTGGTTTTTGTCCTGGCCATGGAACAGTGGACCAGCGCTACACCCTCGGCAGGATCCTCTAGGGTACATGGGAATTCACCCATCCATTCTACAGTACATGTGTTTTGTGGACTTGGAGAAGGCGTTCGACCGTGTCCCTCGGGGAGTTTTGTGGGGGTTGCTTCGAGAGTAAGGGGTACTGAACGCCTTGATACGGGCTGTTTGGTCCCTGTACCAGCGATGTCAGTGTTTGGTCCGCATTGCCGGCAGTAAGTCGAACCCATTTCCGTGGCGGTTGGAGTCTGCCAAGGCTGGAGTGGAGTGCCCTTTCCTGGTCGGGGATGAGGTCCTGCACCAAGTGGAGGAGTTCAAGTATCTTGGGATCTTGTTCACAAGTGAGGGTAGGATGGAACGGGAGATCGACAGCCGGTCATCCGGGAGGGACTCAGTGTTGAGCCTCTGCTCCTCCGCATTGAGAGGAGCCAGTGGAGGTAGTTCGGGCATCTGGTTAGAATGTCTCCCAGAAGCCTCCCTGGTGAGGTCTTCCAGGCATATCCCACTAGGATGAGGCCCCGGGACGACCCAGGACACGCTGGAGACACTAAGTCTTGACTTCCTTACTGAGGCTGCTGCCCCTGCAACCCGACCCCGGATAACCGGAGGATAACGGATGCATGTATGTATGTGTGTACATATATATATATATATATATATATATATATATATATATATATATATATATATATATATATATGTGTGTGTTTATTTATGCTCATTACAAGCAGCATCACATTTTACTTTTTACTGTATTCATTACACGTATGACCAGTATGGCTCGTAAGGACCAAATAATCCAAGCTTTTTCACAGGCATTGATGACTGTAGACAGCAATAGATGTCACAGATCCATTTCCAGTGGGCTAGCAGTGAATGAACTAACCAGCTCCAACTAGAATAATCATTACACATCTATAGTTTCTTATGGCTTCTTTTAAGATGAAATTCAGTGTGGTAGTGAAATGCAGGCTTAGAGCCTCAACAGCACACAAGAAGACGGGATAGTGTGTTGTTATTGTACACATGCAAGGTCATGCTTTTTTTCTGCTTTACACATGCTTGCCATAACAGCTGCAGTTTGTGCCTTTTAGAACTTGTGTAATTGTTCCTTGCACTTCAAAAGAATTGTGTGCATGTGTGTGTGTACTTGCATATGCAGCATTAATTTTTGTTGCTTATTGTTGAAACGACTTAGCCTTTATTTGTGTGTATGCGCATGACACACAAGAACCACATTGATTGAGTATCCAGATGAGGTCCTTTTTTTTTCTTTCCTCTTGTCACCAAACCAAGCAGTTACTTTGCTTCTTATGTTGTTTGCACCATCATTTTAAAAGTCAAATATGAAGCTATTTATGTTTGTGAGATTCTATACCATGCACGATCAAATTGTATTCTTTCAGGGGCCAGAGATGAGGAGTATTATTTTGTTGTCAGTCTTAAAGAAATTCCACTCATCCTGCCATACCGTTGTTTATATTCCACCGCTGGGCCTCCATCTCAAAGGTTGCCATCGGTGTTGACCTTGTTGCATCTTGTGTTGATGGTGGGTAAAGACATGCTGAGGGGTTTGGTGGACATTTCAAGACTGAATCTAATTCCAGACAGATGGAACAACGTTCTGGCTGCTTCCACTCTTTGGAAAATTGGGTCTCATTTCTTCTCTTTTTTTTATTTTTTCCTCACTGTGTTTTTCCTCTCTGCTGTAGCCAAGCCTACCCCTCTCTCTGTCTTCCTCCCTCTCTCTCTCACTCTCTTTTTGTCGGAGTAGATGACTTTCGGCCCGTATGGAGAACCAGGGGCAGGTTGTACAGCTGGGAATCAGGCCGCTTTCAGATTATACCCACTGGAGCCTGTTTAAAAGAACTTAAACATAATTTACATCTTTCTTAAGTATTTAAGATCCAATCAAAATTGTCTTTCAAATCTTTCAAAGCCAATTGATCCGGATCACCAGTGTTAGCTGCCAAAGTTATTGTCAACATTGTTGGTGAGCTAACCCACCACTCAGAAGTCATTTTCCACAAACGGTTTTTACACGTTTTGTCCCACCAACATGTCCTTAAAAAGCTAACTTCAATTGTTCAGTGGAAAAATTGAAAGTGTTAGCTTTACAAAATGTTTAGAAATTAGATGTTTAAGTGACAGCACTCATGGATGGATAGATCGATAGATGGATGCATTGATCGATCAGTGCTCATTTTACCTGTTGGGTCCCTGGGACTCGCATTACTAAAAAGCTATTTGTCCAACAGAAATGTTTGGAGTGCCAAAAATTGTGCAATAAAAAGGAAAAAGTAAGTCTACGGTAATAAAATATATAGTATTTTAATTAAATTTATTAAAATAATAGAATGAACTTACATGCAGCATTATCTTCTTCATATCGCAACCACTGATATAACTTTTGGTAGAAAAGATAATTTTTTACTTGTGTTCATTTATTTAGCTTCAACATGTCTGTTTTTTTCCTCTTCTCTATCTTCCAAAGTGTTTCGTTTTCACTTTTTACTTTCTGGTTCATTGTTACCTGATTGTGTAATACTTGACTTGTCACTGATACAAAAAAAATGCAGATTTGATGTTGTTTTGGGCCTAAAGATTGCACGAGAATGAGACGTGACCTGCAAGATCAAAACAAATATGGCGGACAAACTTGTAAAGAATGTTCGTTCCTAAGTGGTCGAGAGTTTTGCTGAAAAAAAGAGTAACTGGATGATGTTTAATATTTTGATGTAAAAAACAACTAGGGGTGGAAATCTTTGACTCTCACAATTCGATTCAGATTTTGGGGTCTCCAATTCAATTCATAATCATTTTTCTATTCAAAACGATTTTCGATTCAAAATGATTCGATTCAGTTAAATCAAAAATGATTTCTGCTTCAATCTATCGATTTGGTAAGAATCATCTAACAACTTGAGTCTGCTTTACAAGACAGTATAACAAAGGGAAACAGTGTTGTTGTTTTTTTTTTTTAATTTTCTGAGAACACACCTCCTCCTCTCTTTGAATCTAGCTATAAATTGTATTGCTTTTATAATATAAAATAAAGTGAAACAAATATTTTAAAAGTTAGCATAAGATACATTGTCATTTAAAAGGAAATTGCAGAACCAATATTTTATGTGAATAACTGTTTGCCCAAATTAAAAATATGAATTTTTCTCGGTACATTTATGACAAAAGAGATATGAAAATAAACTTTTTCAAGTAAGCAACTAAATTTTGTGTGCAAAACATGAAACGTGCCAGTTTTTCTCATATATGAGCATATCGGGAGCAATATCAGCCACAATTGTAACATATTTATTTTGAATGTATGTGTGTGGTAATTAATTTGGAGTTTGCATACCTTGTTGTGTATTTTATTTTGTTCTCTTTTATTTTGTTGACATGCTGAAGTTTTGTGTTGTGTTATGGACCGTTTGTTTTCTGTTCTCTACGAATATTTGTTCCTGGTTAGCTTATTTAATTCACCTGCACATGCGAGAGAGAAAAGTACAATGTACAGTATATACATATACAGTGGATCCCAGCCATCTGATATGAATCCGTTCCGGAGTTGGGATCGTAAGGCGAAATCGTCGTCTGGCGGGCAATAGAAACTTATGGTAATTAGCTAATGTGTTCAAAACCCCATGTAAAAACAACAAAATTGTATATACATATTAAAAATTAGTAACAAAATAGCATAGTAAATACCACTTATATTACATATACATGTATATGTCATTAAAAACATCAGAAATAAAAAAATATATAAGAAAAATGAAATTGTATTGACCTTTGGAGTGACGTGACTTGAGCGGCAATTTTTCCTAGCAAGGGTAACAATGCGCGTGTCTTCTTCGTATTTCTTGATTATTTCCAGATTCTTTTCTATCGTAATCATTGTCTTACTTCTCCCTTTAACATCCCTAGCAACCTTGGGACCCATAGCTAACCAATTAAAGTTTGAATTAAGCACTAAAATGCACAATAAATATGATACCATAAGCACTCACACAAGATCAAGACTCTAGGGTAAAATGCTGTTACAAGAGAATGAAAAAACTTCGTATTCCACTCCATAACGTGAAAAAAACGTAATCTCGGGACTCCGTTATACGGGGTCCACTGTACAATGTATGTAGATTGTGGGGGATTGGCCGCTATCCCTGTTGTTGTGGATCTTATATTACTTATAATTTATTATTACGAAACGTTGCACTCACATTCGTGCGTCACACAAGTTTACAGAATGTGACAAGACTGCTTTCAATTAGGCGTTTGAATTTCCCTCGTTGTTTATTATTGTGTGTAGTGCGACCATGCATGACTTTTGGGCTGTGTGAACGCGCTGCATGACTACTTATTCCACAAAGCGCCTCTGATGTAGTACAGAAGCGGACAGCCAAAAAAAAATGTATCCGTTTTTGTTTTTTGTTTTTTCAATATTGATATTTTGACGTTTTAAATCGATTTAAATCATAGTTAATGAGAATCAATATAATGTGGCAAAATCCCTGGCAAAAATTACATCTTGAATGCAGTGAAGCAGGCAAATGCGAGCACAGATGGATGGATGGATGGATTTTTCACTTTCATATCATTCTGCCTGATTACAAGAAATGTAATCCATTTTAATTAATTATACATAAATTACGATACAATATACAAACTTTTATTTAAGCTTGATTTATTCAAAAGCATTCAGTGGAATATTATTCAATATTCAGACAACAATAGTGTGCACTGATTTTAAATCAGTTTTAATGAAAACATAGTAATAGTTGAGCCCAAAAAAGCTGTTCAGTGCTTGTGAATTTCTTGCTTACATGCCACAATTAACTCTTTCAGTGCCATGGACGAGAATTCACATCTTTTATAATAACAATAATAAAATTCTCGTCAAATACGTTTTTTTATGGAGGGTAGCAGACACCCTTGACTATTGCTTACCCAATATAAGCTGATTGAGCACTGTAGTGATAATTGTGACCATTGCATAGCAGTGTTTCCACACATATAATATAGGCATTACCTACATGCAGTTCAAAGTAAGGAATGGTAATCAACCTTTCATATGTTACTACCCATATTTAAATAGACATAGCCACACAATATTCTGTGGGCCTTGAAAGATGAATGTAAATATACTGGCCCTCTAGTCTAGAGGTTTCCTTTTCCGATAACGCTTGGCACTGAAAGAGTTAAGTCAGTAACTATTGTAAACCTGTCCTGCAAAACCTCAAGCTCTCGATTTAACACACTCATTTAAAGTCATGAACTAATCAAATGAATTTGATTTATTGCGCAGTCCTACTTTATGCTGTTTACCTGTAAGTCATTTTACTCCATTAAATCCAGACTGAATGATTTTAAACCTTTGGCTTCTGGTCATCCATAAGCTAAAAAGTAGCCTAGCATATGTGCACATACATTAGCACTCTACCTTTCCAGTATCCACAGCTACAATTCAAGATTTCTAAAACATTTGTTGAGCAAATGCAGATAGCCGGTTTGCAACATCACTAGTCGGCAACAAGTTGCATTGTTCGGTTTGAACATTGCCTTTGTCAGCGTATTTATTCGTTAAACGCTGTCAGTATTAAAGCTGTCCAACCTTATGCGCCTTCCAAAACTTGAGATGAGCCAAGAAGAGCATCTGCAGGTCCACGTGTCTCTCCAAAGAAATATTTTAATCCTAGCCTCATAGTTTGCCTTTTGAGTGTTTAAACGATATATAAAAGTTGCTGAGCCAGAACAGAAGGCCTGAGGTGTTGTTTTAGCATGTGCGTGAGTGGAACAGTGGATGTGTTCTCTGGCCGTATACCTTTCGGGTTCCGCAACACATGCCTGTGCACGTGAACTAGCTCCAAAACAAACCGTGGTGAGCTCTTGATGCTAGAGGAGACGGAAAGTGTGTGTCGGTAGTGTCTCACTAAGTCATAGCAAGTTCTTATGTGGCTAGAGCACCACCTTGCTTTCGTATACACAGGCCACAAAGTGCTGGAATGACTGCTGTGTTAAACCTATCCAATAATCATTCATCAGAATCATGTTAATGTTACATAGACATGCAATATTGAGCATGTGTTTTGTGGTAATTCATGCTATGCTAAGTTAAATTGCTAAACAAAGTTAGCTGGACAGTCTTCAAATGGCACAATTCAAAAAGACAATTTAATTCAGTGAAAGAGACAGATACTTTGCTTCCTTAAAAGAGTGAAGCTTTAGCTCACATGTGTCAAATTGAAGGCTCTGGGGCCCAATCCGGCCCACTACATTATTTTATGTGGCCCGTAGAGTGCTGATTTGACTTCGAGTTTCTGGCTAAAATGCCAAAGTTGCAAGTTGTCTTCAACTTTTAAAAATATTGTGGGGGGAACAACCTTTTTTTGTATTCCTAATCTCTCTTTTGAAGAGTTTTTGCCAGCCTCTGATTTCAAAACTTGGTAAATGTGTGATGAACACACTTAAAATTGATTTGACTTCACTGTCATACCAGGCCTTTGACAGAATCTGTGACCATAATGTGACCCCTGATAAAGCTGAGTTTAACATGCGTGCAATAGCTTGTTCAGTGCCAGTTTACTTAAAACGAATCAAACTATAATTTGCACTTTGTAAAAGGCATAAAACAGCCAGAGGTGGGCAACATATTTTTTTGCTGATCCGACAGTGCCCTGCCCCCCTTCCGTCATCGTTGACAACAGCCTGCCCGTCGACAATTTCCATCGCCACCCCTCACCCCCCCACTCACCTCAGTCGTCGCTCACGTCGTGGCTGCCCACCACTGAAAACAGCCACTCACACATTTACATAAAGCTTTCTTTTCAGCCTTTTTATTTTAAAGTTAGGCTGGGCGGTATGTCCCAAGAATAAAATCCCGATTTGTTGTTGTTGTCTTTTCATCTCACAGGCCAATTGATGATTGAGTCTTGAAATTCATGTTTCACTTTTGCCAGAACAGAGAGCTATTTTGTCCCATCGAAAGCCACTGTAGCATCCACGGTGGCTTTGGATGTCTAGCTAACATTAGCTTAAATTCAGATTGTTTGTCTGAAAAGTAATGTGAGGTGATTATTTAGAACTTGTTGGAACTAGAGCCAGTCTGACGGTGTTTAGCTGAGTCAGATCCCATGTCATCATCTGCACTCTCATTAAATCATTATCTCCATAACTCACTCTATTTGTGTTCTAGATCCAGTAGCAATATACTTAGGGGACACAGCAAGAAAGATAAACACATTTAATATGAATTCCATCTCTATTTGTTCCCACTTTTGTCTTCTGTCCTGGGTAGGCTCTGTCCCAAATGTAGTTTGTGGCTCACGTGGACCAGAATGGAATATCATCCTGCGAGATGAAATATTCGGCTTGGGTGTCACTAAAAATCCACCCTCAAACCACTTTCATGCACTTGGAAGCTGGAACAGAGCAGACTAATGGGACCATTTTGTGGGTGAAGATTTTCCATATGGCCTCTACAAAAGAGCAAGAACATGTTTCATTTTATTGCTCATGCAAGGTGGGACAACCAGTGGCCCCCAGGCCCAATACGACCGTCATACAGAAGACAATGAATAGTTCGATTATTACATAGTCTCATGTTTTATGGTGAGTGAACCAACCTGATACGGTCCGGGGTCAAATATATACTTTCAGCCCAACATGGCAAAAAAGTATAAAGAACCATGGGTTAAATGTAAGGCCACCATGATGGAAATGCATCCCAGAATGGAACTGTGCATATGTATGTATGTAAGTGTGTGTGTGTGTGTGTGTGTGTGTGTGTGTGCATTCCACGTCACATCATGAAACGTAAATCAGGAAAGTTTTATATATATATATATATATATATATATATATATATATATATATATATATATATATATATATATATATATATATATATATATATATATAATGCATTAAACAGCTTTTTTGTGTTTTGGCCAAGCGTTTCTTCAACACGTACATAGCCAGACACATAAAAGAGGTCCCTTACTCGACCCTCACTTGATTGTTCAATTATGAAAAATTTTGAATTGTTGTAGGAAATTGCTGAAATGATATTGAATAGCGAGTGGAAGTATTGCAATACATTGACTTATTGATACTTGTATGCGCTCTTAAAAGGTAGAGGACATCTGCAGGCCCTGGGTTTAATTTCTGTGGTCTTCAGCTGCCTCCAGACTAAACTGTCTCCTCGCTGGCTTAAATAAGGTGTGTATAGCTGCTGCCTGGAGAGGCAGTGTCTACCACCTCTGTGCTCAAGCTTCTCAGTTACACGCAACACTCGCACACACAAACACGTACACACTCATCCACTGTGTGCATCCCCCAGGCTGAATGCAACTCATATTTCCCACTTATGTGCTGGTCAGTGAACATCCCCACCCCCAGACAAATGACTCCTTAGATCCAGAAAGTCGTCAGTTCTCTGCAGTTGCGTCACTTTAGTTTTGCAGATGAAACTTTTCCTCAATATTTTTGCTTCCTCTGTGGATCTTTTGCCTTGATATGAAAGCCATGTCCACTTAAACACATATATTTTAAGGAAAACTAGACATCTCAGATATGTGCACTTTTATGTGCACTTTTAGTCAGTCATTCTCAATTATTTTTTTGCAAAGGAAAGAGAAAACCTTTTGCGCCCCCCCTACTTGTCGCGCCGACTATTAATAAGATTATCAATACAAATTTTATGAGTATACCTGAACTAATATCCTTGTTTACATTAACAAAATGAAAAAGGCAATATAAATCAACTTTCAGCAACTGTTACCTACTATTTAGCGTTTATACAGGTTAGTCTAAAACAGACCAAGTGCATCAAAGTGCCTGAAATTTAAAAGAAGTAATTTAGCCTGCAAACATATCTAATCACATCCAAATGAAAGTTTGAAAAAAAAAAAAAAAAAAAAAAAAAAATATATATATATATATATATATATATATATATATATATATATATATATATATATATATATATATATGTAAGATGTTGACAGTCAATGATGAGACCTCACAATGCATTCTTCAAATAATGAAACAAACATTACTCCGACAAAGTTCAACAAATCAAGTAGTTCTCTAAATAGCCTGAGAACATCTCCATATTAAATGTATAAATGCTGTTGAAATGTAACAAGAAAGCAGACATCCAGAAATTTGTCATAAATGTCATTTGACCATCCCAAAATAAGTGCAAATATGCGACTTTAAGCAGATTTGTTGAGGCATTACCCAATACTCCTAAATGCTTTCTTGTAACTGTGACTCATGTTTTTTTTCAATAAGGCATTGTGAAAGTGTCACAATCACAGGGCTAAGACTGAAACTAGTCTCTTAAAAGAAACCATGAAGCACAATCAGTTGACATATGTCGTTGACTTATATGTAGCATTGATCATTCAGTCAAAAATCTGTGGAAACCTGCTGAAAATGATTTTAGGCAGTCCTTGTGTGTTGTGTAATAGCAGTCTATGTTGCTGACTGGTTAATCTGACAGATTTTCTCCCCTCCGTTCGTATAAGGAAAAAAAAAGAAAGAAAAGGTCAGAAGCAATTTTACGACTCAGTTTGTCCGGATGACATTTTGACAAAATTAGTTGTGACAGTTCAATGAAGTGTGACTGATTTCTGCTGAGTCAGCAAATGATGACCTGGAAACTGATCAAAGTCTTGCAGCCAATTCCTGAGGCCTTTGACTTCTGGGGGTAGAATAGAAGACCCTTTACTCTACTGTTTCTGATGGAATTCCATTGAGGGTCGGAGGGAAGGTTAGAGACATGGAATCCGAGATGGTTGTTTTCAAAGCCTTAACACTAGAGGCAGCTGCCTGGATTTGTGTCATCGATGCCTTTTCTGGAAGACAAGTGGTCAGCCAATGATGAACAACAACTTCCTCGGTTGTAGGAAAACAGATGTAGGAAAAGTTATGGGAGGCCTTGGCGAAGCAAAATTTTTGTAGGGACTTGACAGAGGTTCCGGCTTTTCCGGAAGGAAATGTCGGGCTGAGAGATGCTTCTGTTGTCTTCATCAGTTCAACTTGATCATCCAGATGGAGCTCCGCATGAAGCATCTTTGTATTGGAATATCTGTTAGAGGAGTTTGCCTTCTGAATTTTACCCAGCCTGCCCTCATTTATTCACCTTCTGAATGATGGCTGGGATCTGCCAAAAAAAAAAAAATACAAGTTTAGTAATATAAATTGCAAGTTGCGTTTCTGTTCTGTGCATCTAGAGATTATTTAAACCCTTCAAACCATCTGAATTTTGGGGTTTAAGTGGGCCTGGAACTCAGCCAGTGAAACATCTTCAATTTGCCAATGGTGTATTTCCTTTAGCTTAGAAGAACCCTTTATTAGTCCTTTGAGAGGAAATCCACATTTTTCACATTGGCCAAAAATAGACCGATCCTTTGGAAATGAAGGAGAAAGATCAAATCTATTGGGAATAACTACCTCCTATGCGTTAGGGGGTTTACCTCGCTGAAAGAGTTTGTTAGAGGGGCACACCACAGAACTAACTGGCACCTTTTCTATCTATACTTAATTCCCTAGCAGGACTTTGGCAAGAAAACACAGATTGACTGAACTCCTGCAACCCACACTCTGAAGATGATCTTAGCGTTTATATTAGTAGACCTCAAAAGTCTTGGAATTTGTCTGTCTTTGACATGTCTTAGAAATCATTCTGATCGTTCATTAACTAAAAAGCTGGATGACAAACATACAGGATGACGACCAAAGAAGCATCCATTGATCCTGCTTTGTCAATTTTTGTGATACACTGGACAGGAATGGTGGCAAATTGCCTTTTTTATTTATATTCAGCTCGGCTAGCTTCAAACTAATAAATGGATATACAGTACTTTATTAGAGCTGTGCAATTCATTGACAAAGCTTCGAGTTGCTGACTGAACAAATGCTCTCGTACTTTCAACATGTGCTTTATGAAATCCGCGGATTTTTTGCAAGGCTTCGCATCATAAAACGCGGCGAAAATGTAGACGCGCTCACCAAAAGTGGTCATTCTGTCAGCGATTCTCCCTCACTTTAGCGAGGGAATGCCCACATGCCCAGTTCTTTGCCTTATCATTTCTTTTTAGACAATTGCCGTTGGATGTCCCCCTCCCTGTTAATATTCAGGAGAGCGTGTATCTCATCATCCATCCACCTGTAATTTTTTTTCTTTCCTTTTCATTTCAAAATATTAAACTGGCCACAGTAGTGAAAGAAACTGCTGAGTCACATCATTGATGTTGCTGATAGTGAGAAAAGAGCACACCTACCCAAAACAACACACCCCCTAGTTCAACCAACCAATCAGCGTTAAAAGCCCTGCTCGATGGTTTTAGGGAGGTAGGCAATGTCCCTACTCTATTTCTTAGGAAGAACTTGGTGGAAACTTTGAGGCCCAGAAGGTTTTTTGTTTGTGTGTGAAAGAGGATCAATGCAAACTCTAAGGGTACATCAGGAAATGATCAAATTAGTCCCTGCAGTTTAAAAGGCACTCTAGGGTTGAAAAGTAGAACTTTCCCGGTAATAGTCAGTCGCGGGGGCACAAAGTCTTTTAGACGCTAACAACAATTTACATTTACATTAACAAATTCAGTCTTTCGTAACCGAGCCCATACTGTCTGCACTCAAGTCAGGCAAAATACCACCATACACCTTCAATGACTTTTGGTTACCGTATTTCTCCAAGTACAAGTCAAGTTTTTTTTTTCCTCTTTTTCAACCCCCATATTAGGAAGGTCAACTTATAACATTACTCAGAACAGACCAATTTTTTTCAACTTATCTGTGTTTGAGTAACATTAATTCAAACGCGAAATAAGTCATATTGTGTCATTATAAGGCTTAAAATTATTACATATACCTCTAATTCTTCGTTTGAATGCACTTTCATCAAGCGCTAATTTATTGCCTTTTTGTCGTCGACAAGGAAGTTGTGTAGATCATTTCTTCAGCGGACTTTGACTAAGAATGAAAGAAAAAGACAGCTTGACTTGTCCCCTTCAGCACTTATCAGGTGGGGGCGGAGAACCAATGATGGGCAACCTTCCACAACCATCTCACACCAGTTGTCAGTTGGGTAAAGAAGATCCCAAGTAAGATGATCAGCAAATCAGCTCTGAAGACCTCCATTTCAAACAAATTGAATGAGTCCGAAGAGGAGGAGTATTAAAATGTTTGAACGATTGACGAGGTGATAGGAGAGGACGTCTGGGTGTTAAACGGCAGGAGCTATTTGGCGTTTCAGATAATGCTGATGACTTTGAGGGCTCCCTGACAAATTCATATTCAGCTGTGTCTAAAAAAATTAGGGATGGAAACTTCAAATCATTTTATTGTTGCAACATTAGTTTCAGCACTTGCGTCTATGTGCATGCATACATTGCTTTGCACTTGTCCCCCCCCCCCCCCGCCACATAACCGCAACAGTATGTCATTCGATATACAATGTAGAAATGTGTCTAGAAGTACCATAATTTTGTCATTTTAATAACACACATCATGTGTTATCATTGGAAGCCATGATCTATTTACCCACTAAAGTCACGGGAAGACATATACTGTAATTGCTTTTTTTTTTTTTTAATTAAAGTAAAGTAAAAAAAGGACGGGGGGGGTCGACTTGTACTTGGAGAAATAGTTTTTTTTTTTTTTTTTTTTAATAAATATCAGAAATCGTTAAAATGACCAGTTTCCTCACATAGATGAGTCTTAATAATTGTTTAGTGGCCCGTGTAATACAGGATCATAAAATGTCCAAACAATGTTCTGTTTTGCGGTGGAGCTGCTACTATATGTTAGAGTTCCTGAACATAAATGACACCACCCAGGTTGTTGAAACTTACTTCACCACAATGTTAGGGTGATTGGCATTCCTCCTACTCATTATGAGATGTCTCCTCTCCAGTATAAATTCAGTAAGGGAGGTGTGCTCCCGAGATGTCTTATATTTATTGACGATTGATACCTTATTGCCAGCCAATGGAGATGCTCCATTCATGGTGTAATAAAACACGGTTGCTGGTTGGCTTTTCTCGTTAGTGATGTAACTGTAGCATGTTGTTGCTGAAAAAAAACGGAGGACACCCAATGATATAAATTGTGGATGGCCTTGCTGTTGTAATTCTCCTATGGAGCCTTCTGACTCAGAGGTCTCCATCAATCATGTCCTGACTCACGCCACCCTTCATCAGCGTACCCATTGGAGTCACTATATCCGGGGACTTTTAATCAAACATTTACTTTTGCGTGGCCAGCCTTGCTTTATTTGCTCAATGACGTTTCATCAAAGAGGTGTTCAATGGGGAGGCAATATTGGTGTTGGTTATTTTTAGGTGACTCACATCCAGTCTGGTCAGCATGAAGGGAGACAACATACTTGTAGATACACATGAACACACACTGGTGCCACCTGCTGACCATACATTTGTTGCGTAGACAGCTGCTTGATAAAGCGTTGGTGAACAAAACCACTACATTCTCACTTTATTCAAATGGAAATCCTGCTAGTTTTCTTATAAATATTGATGTGCTGGCCTATAAAATTCCAAAGCCAGCTGTCAGAAGAAATGCCCTTCAGCCAGCAGACTTTACAGACTGCTGCGGTGTCCTACAAAAGAAATATGATCACATAATATTAATAATCCCCCTCTCTTTTGTGTGTGTGTGTGTGTGTGTGTGTGTTTGTGTGTGCCTGCAGGCTGACTGGATTGGTCCAAGCTGTGCTGTTTGCAGAAGCTGGACTTGCAAGAGACAAAAGGTAACGAGCGCCAAGTGCTTTAGATCACATATGCATGATGAAATTGTTATATTGAGTGTTGCTGGTTACTGGGATCTCCCATCTTCACTCACCATGTAAGGATCAGCCAGGATTTTTTTTAATGCCTTCTTCCCCTTGGGGTAAAGAAGAGCTCATGCACGAACAACAGACATCAACATTGATTTAAGGCAGTATGTAAAGCGCAATGCGACATGTATGGAATTTAAGAACAGGGAGAGGAATCATTTGACCCATCAGCTGACTGTAACGTGATTGAGACTCTAAGCTTGTGTTTCGAAAGTGGCTGTGAAAGTTCAATTTTCAGCTTCCCACATTGTAAGTACTGTTGCCTGTCAGATGACTGGAGCATGCTATCCTGATGATAGTGAAGCACTTTAGTGTAGAGACACCTAAAAAATGGTGTAATCATCCTGCAACCTTGTAAAAATACTTGAATTGCTTTGTTTGAGGTATAAGGGTTTGTGGTTTGCCACGCCGACCAAAAGTAAGATTACTATCTATAAAAATTGTTTGCTTTTTAACATTGACAGAAGGAAAAGGCAATATAAAAAAAAAAGCTTTCAATAACTGTTAACTACTTTTTTTTACAGCATTTATACAGGTGAAAGGTTTGTCTAGGCCAGGGCTCTCAAACATACGGCCCACGGGCCGATTCTGGCCCCCAAATGGGTTTAATCTGGTCTGTGAGAAATTTTGTGAAATACAAAAATTAGCTGATTTTTTTTTTAATGGATAAAAAACTTGATATGTTTTATGATAATTAGTAATGTTAATGTTTGATGATTAATTGCAATGTTTTGCTTTTACAATTTTGGATAGTAATGAAAAAAACAAATAAATTAGAAGTTGCTGTTTTAAAAGTTGATTTTATTGGTCTGGCCCACTTGGGAATAGATTTTCCTCTATAAGGCCCGCAAACGAGGTTGACACCCCTGGTCTAAAACCCAAATACATCTCAGTGCCTGACAAAAAAATAAATAAATAAAAGCCCACCCCACTATTTGAGAAGCACTGACTTAGGGGAAACCATGCACATTAATTTTTGTTCCTCTCTTCAGTGTAGTCCAATCATCTCACATGCTGGGCTTTGTATGTTGGAACTAGCCACTGACATTTCTTCAACCATTGTTCCAAATGGACTAAGTCGTGTAAGCCTGTGCTACCAAGAAAAGGTCACAATTACAATGAAAGTCAGGAAGTCCACAGCTCCCAGTAGTGTGTAGTATTTTGATCCGCCTAGCCCTAAAACCACCTAATTGTAGCATTCTCCTGCTGAGCAACATCATTTCAGTGATATATTGAATGTTACAACTAGCATCTCAATAACAGCTTTCTGTTCAAATTTACCAAAAAAGTAAAACGCCATAGTTTGCGGGCTATAAGCTGACACTTTTTTCCCCCATTTTGAACACGGTGGCTTTTAAATAGTACTTAACTCATATAGCGCTTTTCCACATACAACTCTTTAAAAGTGCTTTACCTCGACTACATGTCCTACCTGACTAACAATTTCAATATATGGCATTTTTATTATTATCTGCCTTTTTTGAAAATTTGATGGCCGCTAATCAATCACTTTAAAACTGACCAAAGAGATCAATTTATTGGTATTTTCAGTTAATTTTATAAGATATTGTGCAGAACTAGGGCTGTCACTAATAATTGTTTTAATGGCCGATTACTCAGCCATTATTTTTTGATCATTCCACTAATTGCGACTATATATTTATTTGAAATTAGCTAAAGCTCTAATGCAGGTTCCAAATAATTTTATGAGCCCTTTATGTCACCTCAAATACTAGCCTCAAAGAGTACTATGGACAGTCAGCCATGTTCAAAAACTAAAACCTGGCTAAAGAAAATACCAAAACACTGACATACACAGAATGTTTTGTTTTGGTTTTTAGTTCGTTTAAAATGATTGACGCACATATTATTGTAACACCTCTTAAGTGTACATTTAACGTAACATTGAATAATTTTGTGTTTGAATTCTTTAAGGTTAAGATTCTTTGGGTTTTGTATTTGATGTTGTTTTACGTTTTTATCATTTTGTAATGTGAAAGAGCCCAACTAGGGAGCAGTGTGACTACATTGTCCCTATCACTATCAAGCGTCATTCATTCATTCAATTTCGGGTAAAACAATTAACAAGTTGGAAGTTCCCGATTTAAGAAAGCACATGCTTGGAGTGAGATAAGCAAATAACGCAGAAAATAAATGAGAAATTTATTAAAGTGACTAGTCGACGATGGGGAAACACCGTTAATGATTTTCATAATCGACGTTGTCGTCAAAATTGACAAAATCTATGCAGAATTTTGCAACAAAGAGGAATGTTATCTAACATTTATTTTAAAAAGAATCAACATTATACAAGAAGTTGACTTTTCTATTGTTTGTGCTAACATTTTTTGCTTCAATGAAATTAAAAATCTGTCAAATATTGGATATCTAAGAATAGGTATCGGCCCCAAATAAAAACATGACAGTCTATCTCTTACTTGATTCACTTTTACATGGTTATGGTTTGAGTTATAGTCTGTTTTAACCCCTTCATTTTCACAGATATTCTAATGTATCACAGGCAGCTTTTATTTCAATACAGTTTAGCAATTCCTCTGTGTATTCTGTATCATGACTCGATTGAAAAGCGTGACAGTAGCGTGCGATGTATTGTATTTTGCTTCTATCCAATTGTACATGGAATGCATGAGAAAAATCCAGAGGATGTCCCATGAGAGGTTGTGGCTGTCATCTGCCATGCATATCTAATTATGTAGTCCCTGTCCACTGATTTCGCGGCGCTAGCTAACAAAGGCCACACATGAAGGAGAAAGCATTGTGGAGTCAACGCTTTGTTGGCGAGTCCATCATTGTATGTGCATTTTCCACCCCTTTTTTTTTAAATTATGATTATTTTTACAGCAGCCAAAATAGAAGGCAAAAATCTGTTTTGTTTCATGTTACACAGCAGCACAACACCCCTGGGAGCTGCTGAGATCAGTCTCACAAAAACAATAGGGGGTCATTTAGGCAACAAACAAGGCATGAATACAAACTTCCATGCTAGCATCTTGTTAAGTGCACTAATGTGTGTGATTGTGCAAGGACTTGCTGAGCAATCAAAATGTTAATGCAGGAGCAAAATCCTCCATGCATCGATCTCTTCTTAGAGGAGTGTGCAGAAGTGAGAGATCAGCTTTTCTCTGCTTGCCTCCCTCTGGATTGCCCCCCCTCTTCACATTGAGTAAGAAGCAGGGCAAGGGAGGAAGAGGAAATGATGTCATCCTTCCATGCTCGGTCTCAAGGGTAGTGATATCATTGTTGATGGATTCACAGGCTTTCGCTTCCCCTGCTTCTTTTCTCCTTATTTTCTCTGAAACAAGTCCGTTAAAGTGACAACTTTTATCGTATATCCGCCAAGGCGCTTTGGGAACAGGTTACAGCTTAATCTAAAACAGAAAAAAAACAACAATTGCATCAAAGTGGCTGAAACCTAAAAAAAAAAAAATTAATTAAAAAAAAAAACTTTTTTGTAATTACACTTCACATGACAAAAACAAAGTAATTTCATCCACGCCCCGCTAAGCACCCCCCCCCCCCCCCCCCACACACACACACACACACACACACACACACACACACACTCCCGGCTTTTTGGGTTTGCCTCCATTATAACTGTCTGGATTCCCTTAATTATTCTCTCAATTTTAAATATGGCTCCATTCCAACACTTCCACCAGGCAAACCTAAAATTATGACGTGCGCTATGTCCTGATATAGAGCAGTGGGAACAGATCACGTTAAGCATGCTGAAGAGACTTTAAAAGCTTTTTTGGTTTAGTTGTGGCACCATAAGGCTGGATGGGGCTGTCTGCTGCGTTCAGCTGCGGGCGGCTGAAAAGGCGGCTAGTCCAGATGCATGCTTCTACAGATGTTGGCATCTAGCCTTCTTTTTGGCCTAAAAATACACCCTGTAACTCTCTGTGAGCATCTGTCAGTTTCCTTATGCTACACAACAGCTGCTGGTCAAGTCCATATTTAACTCTGTTTGAAATGTCAAAGATCACGGCCAGGAGGTGAAGGCCACTTCCTGCCTGTTACAGCGTGAAGTGTCAAAACTGTGCCGTGTTTTGAAGTCTTAACCCTCTTTTCCCTGCGATGTCTCTGTGGGTTTGTTTTAAACGTGTTTCTTTTTTTCATAAGATGTTGTTGTGGGATAATCACAACCATAACTGTGGTCAATATACTGCCATTCAAAGCCAACTTTTGCCCTTGTTGTGTTGACAACTCATAGCGGATAATAAAAGGATACAGCAATTTTCCACCCCTTGGAGGTAGTGTCAGAGCAGGAACAATCATAGTCCATATCGCCCTCAACAGAGGCAAGATGCTGTGAATTCCACAGTGCTGGGACAAGTGTGTGAAGTTTCACTTTAAACCCTAACCTCTGCCTCTTTTTTTCTGTCCAGCAATTATTTTTGTACCTCACTGTTCTGAAAGCCGGTACAGTATAGCTCTGTGTACTTGCAGTTTGGCACCCACAGATTCATCTCATTTTTTTAATCCACTCATCCATCCATCCATTTTCTAGAACCGCTTATCCTCACAAGGATCGTAGGCTTGCGGGTACCTATTAAGCGGACTTGGGGCAGTAGGCCGGTGAGACTGAACTGGTTGCCAGCCACATTCAGGCCACATAGAGACGAACACACATCATCACACCTAAGGACAATTTAGTACGTCCAATACACCTGCCCTGCATATTTTTGAAGTGTGGGAGGATGCCGGAGTTCTCAGAGAGAACCCACACAGGCTTGGGGAGAACATGTAAACTCCAAACAGAAGAACCAGAGCAAGGTGGATTTGAACTTGAGTCCCTCAACTGTGAAGCAGACGTGCTAACCACTGAGGTGCTCTAGTTTTTTTTGTTTGTTTGTTTGTTTTTTGTTATTTCTCCACCCCCTGTTGACAAGAAAGGCTGTCTGCATGTGTTCTCGACAAATAGGTTCCCATAAATATTATAAACTTGCCTTAATACAACCAGCGAACCAAAAACAAGTTTGGATGACATTTTTCTTGGTGAACCATTTATATTGTATATTTTCCTTCTCAGCACCACAGGTACACTTTAAACTCAGAACACGGTTTCGTCAGTGTAAAACCTTGTGTTTACTTGAAGAGCTGTAATTTGTGTCATGTGAATCAAAATGTGAATGACCACAAAACCGATGTTCTTCAAATACTGTGGTAGTACAGCTAGTTTAGGTGCCCTGAACTGCACTCAAATTGCAATTTTCTTTGTTGGACGGTGCCGCGTTCTTGGAAAAAGTAAATGTCAACACAAACGAGTAGGGATGGGCGAGTGCCGATATCAAGTATCGTTGTCAGGCCGATTCCTGTCCTTATTTCAAGGTATTGGTACGAGCAATGCCAGTCTATACTTATATCAACTTCTCTCTTGGAGCGATATTATGATCACCAACTAGAAAGTACAAATTACAAGAATATAAAATTGCTATTCATTTCCTAATATTTGAAGTAAAATACTACATTGTGATTGGTAGATTTTTTTTGGGGTGGGAGGATACTTTGTGTATCAAAAGTACAAATGGTGTCGGTACTTGCTATCAGTGGCTGCTCAAGAGTCGTGTGCTCGTATTGATATTGGCCTGAAAAAAAAAATGGCAACTAACCACCCTAAAACGAGCCCAGATTTAGGTGCGAGACTGAGTTGTTTTTTTTTACAGAGCAATTAAAACGTAATACTGTAAATAAATTGCACAAACGAACCAATAAAACAAGATGAGCAGAACGTGAAATAAGATGAGTGGAACTGTGCCGGACAGTTAAAAAAGTAGAGTGGGGTGATGGAAAGACGGGTGGGAGGATGATTGCATGCTTTCATTTTGTCAGACAGGAGGAGTGTGGCTTCTGTAGCAAAGTAATTACTATTTACTTTACGCACACACACGTATATGTCTTTAGGACGACTTGCTGTCTCAGCTCTGTTTGACAGAAAATGCAGTTGTGTTTTTGGCTCGCTCAGGACTTAAGAATGTGCAGCTAAACGGCAGTTAGCCATCCAATGTCCTCGTGTTTTTTTCCTCCTGTTTTGATTTGTTGTGCTTTGCTGCTTGTGTATTTGAATGAGTTTATTTAAGCCTAGACCGGCTTGCATGCAGCTATGATGTAATGATAACTTGCGCCAAACAGAAATGTGTGATAGTGGCTTATTGCAAGTCTTAAATTGAAATCTGCAGCAAAGAAAACTCTTTAATGATTTTTCCCACTCATTGCTAAAAAACGAGAGAGAGAGAGAGAGAGAGAAAGAGAGAGAGGGGGAGCACATGACAAGATAAGTATGATGTTGCAGCTTTAAAACATCAATTAGCTGAATGGATCTTTTCTTACTTTGCATCTACTTCAGTTATCCCAAATTTGAGTGCTATGACATATATGTGATCATCAAGGTGTTGCAGAAAAGTATCCAATTTCACTTAATTTGTTTCTAAATTATTTATAAATGACATTTATTTACAATTTCATCATAAATAGATATACAGTGTTTATCTTTGTAAGTCTGCCTTTGCCAGTTCTTGTCTTGCCAGTTGATTACAGAACAGTACTGTACATTTGTCTTATATAAAGACCAATAAACCCATGTAACGACCTGTTGCGATTCGTACAACAAAGTCATGGCTTTATGGTAAACTCATCGGATTTGTGTGCAACCGTACTTTTAACTGAATAAATCAACATGTGGATAATTGAGCTCAGTTTACTACAATTTTGTTTTTATACATTTTGGGGATGGTGAAGATTTTTCAAGATGTAAAAGGAGTGCCTTGGCCCTCTAAAAGCTGGGAAACTTTTTCATCAATATAGTTTGTTTTTTAACTTACCCCCCCCCTTACATTTTTTTTCTTGCATTACATATGACCTACTCAAATTGTAATTCTTGCTTTTGTTTGATTTTGATTCATAAAAAGTCAGGTTGTCTTTGCGTTTGGATAATGTTAAGACTTTCCTTTGCCTTGAATGGGCGGCGTTGTGCAAACAGTAAATTGTCGTACAAGACTGCAGCTGGGGGACTTCCTGTCATCGCACAAGCTCACAGAGCGGCCCTGTGCTCAGGCCTCTGAAATGACAGAGCAGCCAATCCACAAGGATCTAATTGTAGCGCCACAGTCCTCGCCCCGTGTGTGCGTGTTTTTCAATGTATTTGTTTGTGGCTCAGCATGATCCTGCTCTCTAATCTCATGTATGCGTTGGCTCCATTTGTCCCCCTGCAGAGAGGGGCGACGACAAAGCAGCGGCCCAGAAATAGCTCTTTGTGCTGGGGTCACTGCCCGCCTGGGTGGAGACCAGGTGGAGACAGTTTGGAAACATTTAGAGCGAGATCACGTCAAAGGCAGATTAAATATAGCAAGTCTTAAATTACCGTTTAGCTTCAGCCTCTACATTTACTTCATTTTCTGACAGTCTAATCATTTTAATCATTTATGTATCTAGTTATTAAACTACAAAAAAAAAAAGTCAAGAGGAAACGTGGGAACATAGTGCTTGCAGCCGCTGGATGGCGCCGTCACCTCTTGGTTTTGCTTGCCAAACAGTTCATTGCTTTTACCAAGGAAGTTTTATCTCATCATGGATTTGTCACTTTATTTGTTTTAGGTCACAATTGTTTATGCTCGATTCCGTGTAAATTGTAGGTCGCGACTACATTGTCATGTAAAATACTATCAACACATTCCTTTATTTAATGTCATAATTAATATTATTATGTCAGTTATTTCATCGATGTTATGTACCATTTTATTAATTATAATGATCGTATGGTGTTTTGCACTGCAGATGTACTTTTTTGTTTGATCATTGTTTGTTCATTATTTGAATTGTTTTATTATTTAGTTATTTTACTACATAGTTTCATCGCAATGTTTTATTTTGTTTATTCTTCATGGCATTTATTTTAATCAAATAATCTTTTTTTAAAAACTAAATAGACAAATATATCATATATATATACATATATATATATATATATATATATATATATATATATATATATATATATATATATATATATATATATATATATATATCATATATATATATATATATATATATATATATATATATATATATATATATATATATATATATATATATATATATATATATATATATATATATATAATCTTGGACTTGAGATGTTTACTCCAAAGCTAAAACTAGGCTCAAGAAAAAATAAAAAACATACTCACACGACTCAGTAAATAGTGTTTGGTTTGTGTGGTATATTTTACTTTTCCTTCCAATTTGATTGTGTTCAAATGTTGCTGTCAAGTTTTATGGAGAAACTGTATATTACATGTGTGGAATTGGCATGTTTTGTTTTTGTTTTTAATTACTTTGAAGCTGATAGATATTGAATATTGTATCGTAGCGTTGCAAGTGAGCTAAAGATTAATGCAATTTTTTCGCAGTTGTCAGATTGTATAGTTTATTTCACACTTGTATATACTTGATATAGTATATTTTGCATTTTACACTGGGGCGGTTGTAGTTTTACCAATGAAAATCCCTTATACCTCTATAAATTGCTTGTCACATGAGGTACCTGTCCAAATGTTATTGTTATATTTTATTTCCGAGGGTTGTTCGCTTGTCAAGTTCACTTCGTACGCGTGTTTCTCTTTTCTTGTCAGATGGACCAGCTGTCTGATGAGGAGGTGGAGGTCAGAGAAGGGGAGGAAGAAGAAGATAGCGATAAGGAGGATCAGGATCTGGATAAGATGTTTGGAGCCTGGCTGGGAGAACTGGACAAACTCACACAGGTACAGTACACATGCTGAACTAAACAGTCCTCTTTTACTTCACTTTTGCATTGTATGACATGCATTTCCTGTTCTCGGACCACCCAGAGCTTGGATGATGGCCGCCCAGAGCGTGCCCCGCAGCGTAAGGCACCCCTCAGACAGGAGACCAACATGGCCAACTTTTCTTACAGATTCTCCATCTACAATATCAACGGTCAGACTCCCAATATGCTCACTTGCATCCTTTGTGATATGTCTCACCCAGGTGCTTTTCTGTCTGGTTGCAGAAGCACTGAATCAGGGGGAAAATGTTGATCTGGATGCCCTTATGGCAGACCTCAGCTCCATTGAGCAGGAGCTTAGCACCGTCAACCCCAAACAGAACAGCAGCATGGCACGTCTTGGACTCACCGATACCAAGGTACACCTGCTGTTCTGACAATGCATAACGTCTTGAATTCTTTCAATCATTCATATCCCACATATATCTAAACAAAATATCTCTAAATTATACATCACAGGTCTCGGCGCAGCAGCACTGTGGTCCCTCATTTTAATAAATGCGTGGAATCTTACAACATGTAGTGAAAGACCTGCGCACTCTATTTTTGTCGTTTCGCTTGATTTTTCCAAAAGTCATTTTCAAACTCCAGCTTCTTAGGGTGTACTCAGATCATTAAAGCATCTGTAAAATGTCCATACTTAAATATGCATTATTTCAAAATTACAAGGCTGCATCTTGAAAATGTGGGTAAAACCCTGGCATTACTTGACATAAATTGCTTTAAAAAGACAGACCTTATGTATAAGTTTGCATGGTTTAGGTTTTCCCATCAAGCTTTGAACAAGGTTAAACTTATTAAAACAATTAGTATAACACTCAGAGTATTCTTTAGTGCGCGTTCTCACTGTCTTGCTCATGCAGTTCTTCAAATAGCAAGCAAAGTGTTCTTGCTTCAAGCTGGGTGTTACTAACAATTGAGGTTTGCTCTACAATAGGCACACAAAAGAGAATAAAACACCAGTGTTCAACCAAACCATATGATGTAGCGTAACAAAACTATGCTGTCTTAATGCGAATATGTAGTGCAAAATAAGCAGCCTAATGGAAATGAGCATTGTTCTTATGTTATTACTATCTAATTTCACGCACAACAAATAAATTCCTCAGTGGAAATGGATACCCTCAACCGCAGTTCAGTAAAAACACATGTAAAAATCTAAAAATATAAAAAATCTTATCTTCACAAAGGCAGTTTTTAATCTTCTGGTCCGCATTTTTTTGTTTTTTGTTTTTCCGATCTAGGTCCGCCAGAAGCCCCCAGCAGGCCGCAGTAGCAAGCAACAAACAACAGGGGGAAGCAGTGATGGTGGTGGAGGTAACAATGTCAGTGGCGGCGGCGGCAGCAGCGGGGCAAGCAGCAGCAGCAGCAGCACCAGGGCCTCCCCTGCCGGCACCATCAGAGTTGCATCTGGACAACAAGGGAGGCCGGCGCTGGCGTCCAACTTTAGCCTTGATGACATCACTGCCCAGCTCGAGAAGGTACAGTATGTTGCTAGTATCAGAAGAAGGGTTCTAAAAAACAATCACTAAACTGTATTGAAGTAATTAGGGGGGATTAGCCAGTGGACCCAGATCTCACTAGACACATCCCTGACAAGCATAATACCAACTGAAAAATGTTGTGTGATTAGATAGTGCATTAATCGAGGTTATTTTTAAATGAGCTGTTTCTCTTTTTAATGTTTAACCTCGCCCAAGGATATAATATTAATAATTACTTCTCCATGATTCCAAGCCAGTGTGCTGTGACACATTAGCATGATGTGAGAGCTCATCAAGTGTGCCATAGAATTCAGTTTCATTTAATTGGTTTAGAAACAAAATGTGCCTGTGCTATTTCATTTATTTATTGTAATTCAAACAATTGCTATCTTAAGTGAAGACTTAAAATTTTAAAAAAAAGTCCCTTGGGTGTATGCAGACTGAAAATCCAAACCTACCAGTGATTAAATCTTGTGTTGATCCATTGTATAATGGCCTTTAAATAATTAGAGATGCATGATCACTATACGGCTCAAAGTTTAGCTTAATTAAGACCGCAGTCCCTGCAACTATGCTGTACAGCTTAAAAAAAAATAAATAATCAAATCGCTCTTCAATAAGGTTTCCTTTCTACATTTGTTTAAGGGCAATATTTTACAGGGATTAAAAGATTGCCACTACAGGGAAAGAAGAGAGCATTTATCGCTGATTTCAATCTGAACTCATTAAGCGAATTGGTTTATTTGTCCACTTAAATACCGAATGAATCCCCATTCAATAAGTCATGTTCAATCAAGCAGACTGAGATTCCTCCAGTGAGATTATTGACCATCTCTGCCTTGCCTTCAGGCATCCATGAGCATGGACGAAGCTGCTCGTCAAAGCTCCAGCCACTCACTCAGCTCAACCACGTCGGCATCGGTGCGGCGCCCAGCATCCGGTCAGCGGCAGCATCGGCGCACGGGATCGGTCGGCACTGTCAGTGAGCGTGAGGTAAATTGACGGATGCTAATGCAAGAAAATAAGTCAAAATACTGTATCAGACTGTGATAATGTGTTTTCAAAAGTGAAGGCTCTCTTATTAATGGGGGTATGTCTGTTTTCAAAAATGTGACGTAACATTCAAGCTCATCTTAAAGGGGACACAGCACACAATTGCCCCAAATAAAATGTATATCTAGTACTGGGCTTTTTTTTTTTTCTTTCCGCACAGAGAGACTTCTGAAGACTTTGTGCTACCACTGATTGCTTGACATAATTCGTCATTTTGGAGGTGATGAGGAGGGTTATGATCTTTGTACCAAACACACTTTATAAAAAGTCACCCTTTTCATTAATGACTGTCTTTACTTAGCAACCTGATACATTTAATGCCTAAGAAATTTGTTTGGACCCTTCACCTGTCTGATATAAAATGTAAACAATGAGATCCTTCCGATGCTGCGGATGTTCTCTTGGCCCATGGCTTGTGCTGTAAGATGCGACAACAAAAATGTCAGGAAATTCTGAGTAGAAGTGTTGCACTTTATTAAAGTAGTTGCAAGTGAGTGCTGACTCCCATTTAGCAAGTTTGAATTTAAATGGTTGTTTCTGAATTTAATTAATTTAATCTGTAGTCTGATAGGGAAGTGAACAGAATAAGCATTTCACTGTGTGGTGTAGTACTATACATGTGACAAGTGTTCCCTCTAAACTGCGCGCATACACAATTGCACAGTGCTCGCACATTCTCAGCGCACAAGAAAATCTGTGTTGCGCATAAAACAAAATGCAATATAACCATATTAAATAATATCTAATATTAGACCTCATCTTATCTTATTAATTAGACCAATAGTAATGTTTTCTGTACCATTTTGCATTGTGACAGTGACAAGTGTCCAGGCAATGATACTAGAGGTTTCACTTCCACTATTCATCCAATCAAATGCATTGACAGAAACCTTCCCTGCATATACAACCCATGCAGGTTAGCTAGCAATCAACAGCGCGGAGTTAAGAGATGCAAATGCTAACCTCTTTTCCTTGCAAAACGACTGAGCAGCGACACATCCACTCACCAAGTCATAGCAAAAAAAAAAAATGCGCTTCTTTAAGATGGAATGGCTGTCGGAGTGTATGAGTGAGATTTTTTTTCTTTTTCACAACTTGTAGCTCATTTATTACCATGGTGACAAGTGTAATATACATTACACTGTCAAGTCTAAAACACTTATTACTCAAGATATAAAAAATAATAACAAACTTGTTGAAAATGAACAAAAATAGCTGTATTTTGATTTGTTGTGATATAAAACATAATAATAATAACAAACTTGTTGAAAAGGAACAAAAATAGTTCTGATTAGTTTGGCAACATGTCAGTCATAGATGCATCGTTATCCCGTAAATGACGGCATCTCTGAAGTTGCTCACCTTGGTCAAAAGCCTGCTCAGGGAATTTGTGCAAATGTCCAGTTGCCTTGAAAATTAGAGGGAACATTGCATGTGACAATAGATCTCTTTGAATCTTTTGGTGTGTAGACTTAATATCCACTGGATATATGGTAACGTTTCAGATGTTATTCTTCCAATATACGTGTTATTGTGCTATCCTTGAAAGGATCTTGCAATAACATTATATTGTGCGCTCCTCTGTGACTCCCAAGCAACACAATGAAAGCAATAACGACTCAGGTTAAAATACTAAAGATTGTTTTAAGCGATTATTTTTTTGAATTATGGATTTGAATTAAAATGAAATTTGTTTTGTGAGTTGTTCAGAGACTACTGTATTTCTCTGATTACAAGTCGAGTTTTTTTCCCCTCATTTTCAACTCCCATATTAGGGGGTCGACTTATAATCGCATAACTCAAAACAGACCAATTTTTTCCACATATCTGTGTTTGAATAACATTAACTCAAATGCGAAAAAAGTACTATCATGTCATTTACATGGCTTAAAATGATTATACAGTATATACCTCAAATTCAATATCGTATGCATCCGTTTTAGAGTGTTTGTACAGAACATCACAAAATGCACTTTGGTCCAGCGCCTAATTGCCTCTTTGTTGTCGACAACAAGGCTGCATGGCTCATTTTTTGACGGACTTTTGACGCATTATGAAGAGTTAAAGATGACTCGTCTCCTTCAGCCCTTGGATTCGCATTTGAACAAGCTGGCATGGATTTTGGCAGGTGGGGGGAGAAAGAGTGAAGTGCAACCTTCCACACTCAAATCAGACAGGATCTATGTAATCACATAAGTCAGAGGTAGACTTATACTTGTGTTTCTGTATAAATTCACCCACATTGAAGTAAAAAAAAAAGGGGGGGGGGGCGACTTATAAGCACGCAATTATGCCACAGGTTCAAACCACACGACCAACAGAATTCTCAACCATCAATTAATGACTTGCTTTTCCCCTGTAATGACGTAGAGTAAATCCCTTGTAGGTGCGATCTGTCATCCACTCTTCACGCTCCTCCGTTACATCAGCCTCAGGAACATCTGTCAACTCTGCCTCCTCGATGGAATCCCTGGACAACGTTGTCCATGCCAACAACTCTGACAGCCATCATGCTTTAGTGCCACCCCCAGCCAACGGCACCAGCCAGAGTCGCAGCACCACGGAGGTAAACAACCACCTCACTGATCAGGGTTGACCCATGCAAGCATTCTACCTGTGCTATTTTACCCCAATGAGGCTCTGATCTCGGCACAGGTTGTCTGCTCAGGATTAAACTGAGCCTACTTTCATTTTTAAAGAGATTATATTTGACATATCGGCTAAATTCATACCCACGTTTTAAGACCTAATATCCAGGGAGTGCATATTTTGAAGGATTGAAATCAATCTGCATTAAAATTCACATTTCAATGTCGATTATCATCCAGCTGCTCCACTGGGATGGTGGGATGGTGGAGCTGTCCTGTGGATCACAGACAAACAAAACAATATTACCCGTCATCACAATTGTAAAGAAAATTCATTTGATAAGATGCTGATGGCCCATTACTGCACACGATCCTATTGAAATGTTTCAAGTTTAAGGACGATATGCAGCATTAGCTTAGGGCTGAC
Source organism: Hippichthys cyanospilos (assembly GCF_059441005.1). NCBI lineage: Eukaryota > Metazoa > Chordata > Actinopteri > Syngnathiformes > Syngnathidae > Hippichthys > Hippichthys cyanospilos. The sequence continues at coordinate 25,274,270 of NC_142373.1, read as the reverse complement.
AACACAATCGCACACACATTGACGTACGCACGTGTGTGCACGCACGCGCGCACACACGCCTAATCGTGTGTGCATGCGTATGACCTAAATATTAGTAGAGTATGCTTACGCTCTCGATAAAATGATTTCTAGGGATGAAGCAGACAAGATGTAGGTCCGGCAGATAAAAAAAAAAAAAAAAACGTGTGGTAATGTGAATGTGAAAATGTGTATTTTCAGTTTTAGAATCACCCTTAATCATAATTAGAGAACGCACTTGACGCTGAGCAGTGTCTTTAAGAGCGAAGTATTGAGCATTTGCCTTCCCCATTTTGGATTAAAACATCAAATATACAGTATGTGAGGTTTCCTACAGTTTCTCACTATGATAAAAGTTGTTCTCGCCAGTGTGTATTTGTAGTATTTTTCCCTCACAGGTTTCCTTGCTTTTGCCACCTGCTACCTCACCACACAACTTCCTGCTCAAGCCAGATGCCACATTGATTCACCAGGATTCTATCGTCTGTCTGTGTTTCTCTCTCCTTCAAGCACTCTTATCTGGACAGGGAAACCTCACTGATTCTGAGAAACATAGCAGGGAAACCTTCACACCTGCTGACCAAGGTGACCTTCACTTTCCATTCCTATTCCGCACTGCATGTTCACCCTCTCCTTGCCATGTGCATCCTGGCCTGTCCTTTATATTGCTTTCTATTGTAATTTTGCTTCCAGGGTCATTGTCATTCGGCATGTGTTTTCCCACTAATTTCAAAAAGAATCTGCTTTGTGTGCATTCTGAAGACGAGACTTGCAGATGTGCAATCGTGCAAACTGTGTAAACACAATCCAAAGTAATGCTTTAATAAGAAATGCTACATGCTAAACCTTTGTTCTTATATTTTTTTGTTTCTTTGTTTTGTTGTTTTACGTTTTAGATATAACCAAATTGACTGTGGTTCAGCCTCAGATCATTTGCACATTTAAAACACATACTGCTCTGAATTTGAGAACGTTTCACTTCAGAGCTTCCGCTGTATTGCTCATTCATAGTGCTTGCAGATTTTTTTTTTTAACCTGACCTTGAGTTAACACCACCTAACAATAACACCTTTCAGCTTTGCAGGTCTTGTGAAATTGCTATATAAAGTCACTGAATGTGTATTGTAAAGGTTAGGTGGTGATTTGAGCTGAATTCTCATTCTTGTGTGATTGCTCGCTAAGGAATCCCCAAATACATCGGTAAAATCTTTGAAAATAACACCTCGGTGGTGTTTAGGGTGAGAAATCAACATTGTGATTTTTTTTGTGTTTTTTTTTAATGAGGGGGCCCTTAAAAATCCACAATGGTCGAAGCATCAAAATGAGTCTCATTAGTCCAAATGTAATTTAATGATATTTTATGCCATAACCTCACAGGAATTAAATTATATTAACAAAAGATTAAAGTTACTATCACTGGGGGAAAAATGAATCAGGGGAAGGGGATGTAGTGGTAATGCGTATTTTAGGAAAAACTTTGTGTATCTATCCATCAGCCCGAGTGATTTGTATCATAGTGCATTCATTTGGGAGTTGGCCAGCTGCAATAATGGATCTCAGTAGAGGAGCAGTGTGCTAACTAACACAGATCAATGCAGTACATAAGTGCAAGCTGCCGAATAATTGTTCTTGGTTATTGTAGATCCAGATTGATATTATGCTCTAAGGCAGTGGTGTCAAACACATTTTTATTTTGGGCCGCATTATAGTGATAAATTCTTTCAGAGGGCCGGAATGACTGGGAATTCAAATACATTTTAAGTGTGTTGATCACATATTTACCAAGATTTGATATCAGAAGCCGGCAAAAACTGTTCAAAAGAGATTTGGAGAATAACAAAATGTTTGTTTTTCTTCCCCTAAATGTTTAAAAGTTAAAGACAACTTGCAATTTTGGTATTTTAGTCAGAAACCTGAAGTCAAATCAGCATTTCAAGGGTCACAAAAAGTGAGGTGGCGGGCTGGATCTGGCCCCCGGGCCTTGACTTTGACACTCGTGCTCTAAGGGAACGCGCTGACTCCCAGTGGTTGTCCGGTTGTATTTCCGTCACCGTGTTATCTTGTGGCATTTTCTAGATAAAATAGATATTTGAAATCATTTTGGATACTCTACTACTCTCTGGCTAAGCTGCAGGCATCTTAACAGTAAAGGTTAAGGATTTTTTTTTTTCATCCGTTTGTGTGTTGGCCAAGTGGATAGAGTATCGTTAATCCTCTTTGCAGCGAGGGGAGTGATTGCTCGGACCGTCATAGGAAAGCACATGCATGCACACAGCAGTTGACTGGCATCAGGCGAGACTCCTTTTGGCTTTTGAGCTTTGGCTGTCAAGTCCTCTTCCACAGTATTTCCACAAACTGATCTCCATCTTGCGGTTTACTTCACATAAGTACTTTGGCCTCACTGATCTAAGTTAGCTACATATATCCTCAGCATTGATGGACCCGGAATTAAAATTTTTAGAGCCTGCGTAATTCTGGCACCAGACATCTAATATAATCAGAGGTGTTTATTCTCTTAAGTTTACCATTTTCTTAGGTTTACCATTCCAATTGCTAAAAGTAGGGCAAGTATTAATGTTTACTTTTAACTCCGGATTTGATCTAATCTTTTGTCAAATTTAGGTCCTCGATTAGTCATAGACTTGAGACGTGTGTCAAGTTAAGAACCACTGGATTCACTGTAGATTACTCAGTTTTATCCACAATACGTATGTTCAAAGAGTAATTATAGGTCGTCGTGTTATATCTTGTACAGTGCTGTCAAAGTGTTTGCCTGCTCTGTGATTTCTGTGTTTTTTGCTTATCACTCACAACAGTTTCATTTCATCACACCAATTTTAATATCACCATAAGACAACTCAAGGATGTATAAAATGCATTCTAAATGATGATTTACTACAAAGGGTGGGGGGATACAAACCTATCTGGCCCTATGTGAAAAAGCAGTGGAACAAAGGCAAACCTTCCCAGGAATGGTCAACCAATGGAAAGTAATTCCAAGATTGTGACGACGACTCATCCAGGAGGTTACAAAGAACCTTAAAATAAGATCCAAAGAACTGCAGGCCTCGCTGGCCCCAGTTAAGGTCAGTGATCATAACTCCACTATACAGACGCAGACCAAAAATGACATCCATGGGAGGGTTCCAGGCAAAAACCACTGCTGTCACAAAAGAACAAGCAGGCTCGTCCTACATTTGCCGAAAAGCAAATTGATGATCCTCAAGACTTTTGGAGGAACATTCTGTGGACTGATGAGTCACAACTTTTAACTATTTGGAAGGTGTGCAGCATTACATCTGGCGTAAAGATGGCACAGCATTTGAAAAAAATAGAACATAATTGCGAGCAGTAAAGCCCCCCCCACACACACACACACGCACTTTTATATATCCTTGCCTCAGTGTGATATTAATACTGATACTAATATTCAGGGAAAAAAACAGGAAGGCGACAAATACTTTTTCATACCTCTGTATACTATAAGCACTGTTTCTTTGTCAGTTTTGGGACCTCAGTATTATAGGCATACACACTCTCTGGCCCCATCACTCACACACGTACGACTGCTGGCCTACTTGCGCTCCCTCTATGCAAATGGAATTACTCAGCTGCTGTGTTCTCTTGTCTATTTTGGCTCAAGAGGAACATTGGACATTGTGACTTCAAAGTAAAGTGAATTTAATTTAAGTGAATGGCTAATATAGGTCAAGTGCATATCCAGAGAGTGAAATAAAATGTGTGTGGCCAGCTGCAATGATATCCGTAATAAAGAACTGCTTATCCTTTTTGTTGGTATTACATGACTTCTGTTATAATAGTAGGCCTGCTACAATCAGAATAATGTACTTTTGCCAAAAAATAAAAATAACACTCAGATAACATGTAATACTTGTGAGCAAATATAGCCTAAAATGCTATTACTCAACGGCCACTTTTAACATTTCTAAAAAGTGCATAATCTAATCTACATTAGAATTATTCAGTTATTTTAGTAGGCCTGTCACATATTGCCAGTCATTGTTTTCAGAAAACAGTGTTGTATGGTTTTTATTTAAAATCGATCCCTCTCTCCTTGTTATTTGGGGATCTAAGAAATCTAATGTAAATTGTTCTCTGTTATGTTAGAAAAATAGTCTTCTCATTATTATAACAGAATTGTAATTACTGGCAGTACTAAAGTGAAGCATTTTGTCCACGTGGCCTCATATGAAAATAACTTTTTTGTCTATTTTTATTGATCAGAAACGACTGATAATCTCCACTTTAATTTTAATTTCTCCGATCTAAAGAATTTAAAATGTATATTCAGGTTCTTTTTTTTCTCTGTAAACACAGGGTTAAAGTTCATTTGTCTACTTTTGTCTTTTTTTTTTTAATTGAACAAATTGACAAATTGCTGAATGTGGTACCAATATGTAAAAAGCTTGACAAAGCCCTGTTGGATGGTAGTTCCACGTGAATTATACTTAACTAGACGCAAATTCCTATCAAGAATTTTAGCGAAATCTACTCCGAGGTAATTGCGGGCATGAGAGAAAAACATCGCGGCAGAGAATGGTAGCGTGAGCGCTGCCGCTCCTCCCACCGAGCGGCATCTGCTCCCGAGCTCTCACTCCCTCCCCATACCTCCATGACGTACAGTCCCAATTCGAGACGTGTGGGGATACGATAGCTGCTGCTTTTTCTTTTTTCCGGCTTTTCGTCTGAGTCGCGTCCATCCTTTCACGCGTTTGCGTTTGGGGGGCGCAGTTAGTTTTGATCTAGCATACAACCACTTGTTTTCGGCTTGCAAGTGTTGTCATCTCTTCTTTTATACCGAGCGCCTGCGTGAGTTGAGCGGTTATTTTGCAACTTGTTTGCATAAAGGTGACGTTAAATCGTAAAGGAGAGCGTCGTGTTATCGAAATGCCCTCCCCCGCACGTACATCGTCAGCCGATAACTGCATGCGCTCTGTACATGGGAGCCCTCGACCGGGACTCGGTCTCCCATAATCTCTATTTTGTCTTTATGATATTGAGGATGTGGTTGCTATGACAGCGCTCGATTGTTTTGATCTCGCCGAGCGCTTTGTGACTTGTGCCTCTCGTTGGGCCCGACGACGCTAAAGTGACTTGACACAACTCTGAAATGTATTGGGGAAAAAACTGGAGCACAACATTCCAGAGGCGTATTCTTCAGTTTTCCGGCATGATTGGATGTTAACGCAGACAGAATCGGTGAGAGAACACTGAGAAAAGCAATGAATTCCTGCTGGAGGAGTCAGGTAAAGTTGAGATAATTGGAGCCATTTTGGTGGGCCGCAAAGTCATCTGTTGACCCTACTGAGCTGTGTGTGGATCTTTTTTTGCGTGCTTGCAGGAGGAGCAGGCTGCCAAACTGAAGGCAGACAACATCAGAGTTGCCCTGGAGAAAATCAAAGAGGCCCAGGTGAAAAAGGTGAGGTTGTCTTTTACAGATTTTGCTCACAACATTATTTACACCTCTCTGAACAATGTGTGGTAGAAAATTAGTGTTTAGCCTATATTAGTATAATATTTTATTATTTACACCTCTCTGAACAATGTGTGGTAGGAAATTAGTGCTTAGCCTGTTTTAGTATAATATTTTGTTGTCCACTGACCACCTGGCTTTGATTTTAACAAAGGGCCTTTCGCCTAACATAAGAACTCTGTGCAGCTAGAATGGTGATCTTGACAGATAAGAGTTCATTGTACTTTATGGTTTTTGCCTCCCGACTCATTTGAATTACTTCTACTCTGGGGTTGGTTTTCATCTTGTAGGCTCTCGTGTGAGTGAATAAGAATCTTCACTTTTACTTGTCCACACACACTCTTTGGCAGACCACTTATCTGTTCTGTTACATTTGAAGCTTCAAATCAAGGAAACCCAAAAGGACTTTTTCCCCAGACTATTTTACAAATCTTACCAAAAAGCCTATAAATTCCATAACAATTGCAATGTGTTTCAGTGCAAATACTCTGTCAAGAAGTACTGGGCAAGAAATGAATTATTCATATTATTTTCATTTTAAAAAATCAACTATTTGAAAATAAGCAGAGTTGGGAAAGCAAGTTTTGCACAATTGGCAGAATGCCGGATGGATGGTTTGCTTAGGATTTATTATTTAATATACCGTAGTATATTTTCAAAAAATGTTGGCTAGGTCGATTAAAATTATAATTTTCTGCCAGGACTAAGAAACAGGTTTTTGTTTTTGGGCCATATTACCAGGTATTACAATGCAGTATTTGGCCACTTACTGTAACGACTAAAAAGCAATTATTCTATTACTGTAATAAAGTTACAGCTCTATGTTCTTTTGGGAGGGCGATTAGGTAGATACATCACAATCTCTTGAGGGGGCAATGCAACTTTTAATCTAACCTCCCTTTTCCCCCACCCAAGTTAGGAAAGTAAAAACTGGCACCCAACCAACTGAAAAGTCGACTGTAAGTAGCCACTATTGTGCATTTCTTTTAAGTTCCTTCGAGAAGAAAACAAGACCCCATTAATGGTAACAAACAGCTTTGGAGGCTATTGAAACCTTGACTATTTAAAACATCTTTAAATTGTCAAACAGCTTATCGGTAAGACAGTATCCCAACAGTAGAAGGGTGACAGACATTCTATCCACAGCACATTTCCCCACAACAAAGAAAAAGATATCCGGCCGACATAAATGGTGGATGTTGATTGGTGGATCTGTTATCAAATAATAAGCATCTTGAAAGGACGGAGAGAGCAATAATAAAGGGGGGGGTTGTTATCACTTTTTGTATATCACTGAAAGGTTGTTTTTTTTTTTTTCATCAAAGCAATACGACTATCACGCTGAGACAACCCTCTCTGAACCTAATAGCAAGTTGTTCCACCTTTGGCAGCTGTAACTGAAATCAAACGTTGTGATAAATCTTTCGCACTGCTATGAAAGAACTATGGACCATTCCTCCTTGCAGAAATGTTTTAACTGCCACACTGAAGGGTTTTCTAGTAGGATTTCCTAATTTTAAGATTGCTCCACAGCATCTCAGTTAAGTTTAAATCTGGACTTTGACTCAAGTCACTCAAAAACCTTCATTTTGTTCTTTTTGAGCCATTCTGCGGTTGATCTGCTGGTTTGTTTCTGATTGTTGGTCTGCTTTATGACCTAAGTTGTCCTGGTCTTGAAGAAGCAAAGCAGCCCCGGACAATCAAACCGCCACCACCATGCTTTACTGTTGGCATCATGTTCTTTTTATCAAATGATGTGCCCTGGCTGAACACCTTCCAAAAAGTTTTGTTTTTAGTCATCAATCCCGAGTATGTTTCTTCAAGAGCCTTGAGAATCATCAATTTCCTGTTTGTGAAATGTGAGTGAATGTGTGTTTTTGTGACAGCAGCGTTTTTTGCCATTTTTCATGGATGCCATTTTTCGACAGTGTCTGTCTTATACTGGAGTTGTGATCACTTTCCTTAACTGTCGTCAATGCGGGCCGCAGTTCTTTAAATGTTTTCCAAGCTTCTTTTGTGACCTTCCGGTTTAGTCTTTGTCATACCCTTGGAATAATCTCCATTGGTTGATCACTCCAGAGAAGGTTTGCCTCTTTTCCCAGTTTTCTTCAACTGTGGATAATTGCATCTTTGGAAATGGCTTTGTAATCTTCTCCAGACTGATATATTTCAATCGTTTTTTTCCTATTTTTTCTTCTGGACTTTCTTTGGATGATGGCATGGTCGATTTCTTCATAGGATTTTGTTGCCTACTTCACTTCAAGGTGATTTTCTAATTCATTAAAGGTGGTGTCCATAGGTTTTGGGTCTGGCCTGTGAAATTGAACTCAGCTTTAACAGATTGTAGTTAGTAACAGTTTCTTTGTGGTTTTACAAGGGGGTAAGGGCCGATAGGTTTGTATGTTTCCCCCCCTTATTAAATATAGTAATTCCCCAAATATAAAATGCACTTTTTTCCCGATTATGAAGGCCAAATATATTTAGTTTCCTATGAACGGTAACATAAACATTTGATTTTATTTTATTCGAGACCGTTCAAGGATGATTGATCAATCAGCCCCATAAGCCAAGTTTTGGTGTACACGTGCAATTTTTTATATCGGCCGGACTCTTTCTTACAATAATTACTATAGCGGGATAAGCTAGAGGGGTAAAATCAATTGGCTGTTAGCAGCGAGTGCTTGTTGCAGCAAACGGCAGGTTATTAAAAGAAGCAAGCAGACTGAACCAACCCCCCCATCGACACTGTTTGGTGTGAAAGGGGCAATATTTTGGCACAAAGTTAATACTTTAAATTACATTGACCTAAGCACTAAAACAGTAGGTGAGTCGTTGTACAATTACTTGTTAAATAGGTCGTTATTGTGGATGGATGCGGACGACACACTTTTTTTCTCCCCTCAGGCCTCAAAGTACCAGTAAGGCCACCCTTTTTTGTACGTAGGTCTGTGTTGGACAAGAAGAAAATGTCTGTGGGTGTGTTTGCACGCGCGCGCGTGTGTGTGTGTGTGTGTGTGTCCGGCACATGTCCACTCTGCCTGGCTATGTGGGTCAGGTCAGTGATACTCCACAAGATGGTCGATAACAGCTGGGGTCATGCGCGCACACATATAACACAGCATAATGACCACTGCGAATGAAATCCCAATCTGACTGAGGGAGAAAGATTGCTGCTGGATTAACTGCCTGGATTTATTATAATGCATCACTCAAACACAAACAGAAAATGCACTCATGTTACCTGAATGCGTTTAAATGTATGATGTAAAATATGTTGACTATCGCAGAGAAATATCTTCAAACAACTGAAGTTATTTACAAAATCAAAATCATCTCCTAATAGATGGTTATTGAGCATGGGATTCATACAGTATTTGTCAGTTCGCCATGTTAGAGGCTAAGATTTGGAGTACTCTATAACATTAGCTTCAAAGGGATGTGTGTCTTTTTCTCAGCAAATCTGCAGTCTTCGCCCCTTAATTAGAATGCCACTTAAAAATGCTGCGACTACATTCTTGCCATTTGCATTGTGTCAGAAAAAACATTTTTTATATATCTTTGAATCAAAGTCCCCTCATAAAACACTGAATAGGAAGGGTGGCACAATTATTAAATTCAGGGGGCAGTCGCTTTTTAACAAACAGCAACACAGAATTGAATTGGGTTTAAGGTCTTGAAGTCCTTGTTCAGATAATGCATTTTATATTTACTTGAATTTACGTGAGATGTTAAAGTTAGGCGGCACAGAGGCACAGGTTTCATAATCTGAACTTTTTAAATAATTTTTTATATATTTTTAATTTTTAATACATTTTTAATTTAACATTTTTAACTGTGTGACATGCAAAATTTGCAAGAACAAGCAAAAATACGACTTCCTTGGAATACTCAAATGTTCTAAAAGGAACTTGCCTTTGTTTGTATTGGTTGACCGAAGCCCAAATTGGTTTCAAAACAGAATTGATGGGTGATGTTTGTCTTCACAGCTGGTGATTCGCGTTCATTTGTCGGACGAGAGCTCCAAGACCATGATGGTGGATGAGAGGCAAACAGTCAGACAGGTAAAACTGCAGTTAGAATTGATCCTAGTAGAATGACACAAAATCTTTTTGACAGAATTGACAGAAAGTCTTTGAAACAAGTATTTTGAAGTTATTTAAATTGGTTAGTTGTTCATTTTTAGTATTGCAAATTAATTATTAGCTGTAATCAGATTATGGGAAGAATGTCCTCTGATTTAGGTACTGGACAATTTGCTGGAGAAGTCTCACTGCGGTTACAGTCCAGACTGGTCCCTGGTGGAAACCATTAATGAACTACAAATGGGTAATTTAACACACCCAAACCAGCGCCTACAGATATATGCTTTTTTTTTTTTTAATTCCCATCCAAAGATGTCACGCTAAAGAGTAACCATTAACATAGTGGTCTTCCATCTTTTATGTCACAGGGTTGAAATAACTGCAGTACACTCTTTCACAGTCTGGCAACCATTCAATCATTCTTAATACAAGTGTAGAATAATATTTAAAAAAAGACAGAACAGTTGCAACTAAATTGCTTGGGTGATACTTGTTCAAATTGTTCAGCAGGTTGGTTCTCTTGCCTTGTTTTTTGATGACATAGCTTGGACACATTTTTACCAAGCAGCCCTGGAGAGACCGGCTAGGGGAAGAAACTCTTGTCAAAATAGCCTCATCTTCCAAAGATGACCCCAAGTCATGTATGGCCATCGACTTAAACTTGCAAACCAAAGTTAGAAGAAAAAGTTTGATTGGCTGTCATCACACACATTTCAGCCACGTCAGATTGAGTAAATATGCTCTCAACATACAGCCGGTCACATTATAACAATTAGCATTTATCAATTATATAATCATAAGGGATGGGAGGAAAATTAATCATCTTATCTGCAAACACAAACAGGAGATGACCCACTTTCATTACAGGCTCAACCAAATCATCGCCACACAGGTGATTTGAAAGTAATTAGAGCATTTATTTCTCCAAATAACACACTTAATTATGAATGACCCAACTTCTACATTTTTGCGTAATCAGCATTTCCTACTTTGCTCTCTAGAAACATTGGTGAGATTTACCCAAATGTCTCCTTAAGTTTTAGCCTATGAGACGAAGTGATGTCTGAATGTACAGGGGCGATGATGTTGGCTGAAACCACACGTTTGATTCTGGTTATTGAGAAGTGATCAGTAAAAATCTCGTGGAGTTCTGATCTTGCGTGATTTCATCACATCCTAATTATCATCTCACCCTATTAATATTGCCCCTTGGGAGGTAGTAGACGAGGTGGTGGGGGGGTTGAAATATATGCTCTGCAAAAAACAAGAAATATTTTTACTCATTGCGGCCTTTTTCCAGCAATCACATGGTTGGAGAGCACGCCATTAACATGTCATTCATTTTTTCACAAACCAATTTCCAATGAGGTTGGAATTTTGTGTTGAGGATACGTTTTTTTCAAATCATGTTCAACCTGTATTGATGTAAGTCATCTGTTAAGACAAAATATCAATGTTTAAAGTGATACACCTTAATCATTTACTTTTATAGCTGCAGCATGTTCGAAAAATGTGGCACAAAGACTGAGGATGTTGATGAATGCTCATTAAGCCCCAGTTTCAAAAATCCTGTAGGTGAATTGAAAACATTTGGGTGCCGTGTTACAAAAGAAGTTGCGCTGTCATTCACAAGCAAAGATGGGCTTCACCTTTTTCTGAACAAATGCTTGGGAAAATAGTTCAACAGTGTTCGGTACAATGGTTCACAATGTACAATTGCAAGGAAGGGGATTTGATGATCTATGGTTCATAATATCATCAAAAAGGTTCAGAGAGTAAGAAGAAGTCACTGCAGTGGGAAAGACAAAAACCAATATTGAATACCCGTGACCTCAATCCCTCTGCCGACGCGGCATCAAAAACCAACATCACTGTGTAAAGCAGGGGTCTTCAATCCTTGTCCTTGGGGCATTCTCCTGGGTATTGTATATGTCTCCTGGCTGTAACACATTTGATTCATCCTGACTGTAGCACATCTGATTCAAATTATCAAGACAATCGGCAAGGTCTGCAGAAGCTGAATAACGATCTTGATCATTTGAATTAGGTGACGTATGGAAGGGAGAGACATAAAACATCTGGAACACTGACCCTCAAGGACCAGGATTGAAGATCCCTGGTATGAAGGATATCACCACAGGAACACGTCAGAAAATCGTACTCAGTAAATACATTTGGGCTCTACATTAACCCCTGGGTGTCAGGGGATTTTTCACAACCCTGGCCTTATCAACCAGCTTGGGCTGACTTTGAAAGGGTAAGAACATCGAATTGAAAGGCTTGCAAATGTTATAAGTTCGGCCACTAGCCATTGAAAGGCTTGCAAATGGTATATAAGTTGGCTGCTAGCGCATCTTGGTGGTTTTGGGGGGGGCGACACAAAAATTTTGATTGCGCCCCGTTCGTGAGTTGCCATTGAAAGGAATAATGCAGAAACTGGGGGAAAATGCATGATAAAACTGGGTTTTCAATGTGTCCAAAAGTGACAATATTTCCAATTTTGAATGGCAGAAAAAGAGCGTGACATGGTGGCATATTGAAAGTCATCATGTTTTGACAAGCTATACAATATTTTAGCCGTCTAGTGTTTTTTTTGTATGTTTTTCCTTTGATATCACACATCAAATAGCTCGAGTTCGGTCAAAATTTCCACTTAAACCTAATTAATGCAACACCTAGAACCACCATGGGCTTCTCTGGTCCCAAGATCCTCTAAGATGGACGAATGCAAAGTGCAAAAGGATGCAAAGTGCAAAAGGGTTCTTTGGTCTGATGAGTCCACATTTTAAAATATTCTAGTAAATTGTGAACGTTGTCTGCTCTAGGGCATAAGAAACAAAACATCTGGACTCTACATTTTCTAGCCCAGTGCGCTTACTATACAAAATTCAAAACCAGCATCTCTGATTATATGGAGCTGTGACAGTGGCATGGCTTGTGTACACATTGTTAAAGTCACCATTTCAAGCTGGAAGGCACGTGCTACCATTCAAGCAACGTCTCATTCATAGCCTCCTCTGCTGATTTCAGCAAGACTCTGCCAAACCTCTTTCTGTGCATGCATGTTACAACAACGTGTCTTTGTAGTAAGAGTGCAGGCAATAGATTAGCCGGCCTGCACTCTAGACCTGTTTCCCCTTAAAAATGTCTGACACATTATGGTAATGTCTGACACATTACGGTGTGTAAAATATGACAACGGACAGGTCAGAATGTTGAACATCAACCAAAAGAATTCCACCAACAAAGCTTCAACAATCAGTGGAATTAAGTTAATGTTTAATTGCTAAAAACTATAGCAATTATCTGTTTGGACTTGAAATGTTGAAATGTCTTATGTTTTGAGCATTATGCATTATTTACTACTTGTACAATATCATAAACAATTGAAGGATGGAATACATTGGTGTTCCATTATCCATGCATTTTCACTGGCTAAATACAGAGAATGTGTTGTCACTGGTACAGTAGCAAGTTGTCCCAGTGTGCTTACATGCTGCATCAGCATAGTACAAAGAGTGCATGCACTCAGATGTTCAACAAAGATGAGTACACACACTGCTCGAGGGGCTAGATGGGAGAGATGTGTGTTTTCCGGGCACATATACACACCACTATCAGCTTCATCTCCACTGAATGGTCTTTGACATACACGCACACACGCTATTTATTTAGGTCCTGTGTTGTGATGCGTGTGATGTAACCTACATCTTGAGGGCTCTACCAGCCATTCAACATTGTTGTTGAAAATGGGAGGGTAGTAGAAGGTAAAAAGGCACCTCATTAGTGGATACAAACCTCTGAAAACCGGATGAACATAAAGGCTGTATGCAGATTAACTGGTGGCTTAATTAATGGAATTAGCGACTGACAAGAGACTTGTCCTTGAACACGGCATAAACACACACAGGCCAGCAGAAACCCTGCTGTGCGTCCTTTGGCGAGAGGTACTCACTTCCTATCATATCGTAATCCCTGACCCCTCCCTTCTTTCCCTACAGGAAATGACAGTATGTAATTATCTTGATATCACATGTTCAAACTCAGAGATTTTTATTTGAGTTGTCTGCGCTAAAACAGGAAAACCGCTTCAATTAGCACCACATTCAAATACACCATCTTGGGACAACAAATTATGACCTGAGTATTTCATTGTTGCTACTTTATTTTTTTCTCATTTTGAAAAGTGGATTTTAGTGCTTTTACAATAAGGTAAATATTTATTAAAAATGATAAAAATATTTCTTCCCATTTCAATCAATCAATCAAATTTTATTTATATAGCCCTAAATCACCGAAGTCTCAAAGGGCTTTACAGAATGAAAAGAGGTCGTACAGAGACATCTTTTCAGTATAGGGTACACAACAGCATCCCCCTGTCAACGCCGAAAGACGATCATGTGAACGTCTACCATGGCCATTTCTTTCATAACACCTTTTTCATAACATTTTGAATGGAGAAAAAGATGCCATGTTATTAAAATGTTCTTTCAATCAAGGCCATTTTGTTTTTAATTTGTGGTTAAACATCTATGGGGTTTTTATTTTATTTATTTTTTTTTTTTTTGCGGGGGGCGCAAAAACTCATACTGCAGCTTTAATGTATTTGTAAAGCAAAACGTACCATGCAATGAAATAGTCAATCCCAAATTTAAAGTGGTTAATTTTTTCAACACATAAGTTATATACACGAATGAAGTTTTTTTTTTTTTCTTTCTTCATGAAAGTCCACTAAGTACAAGCTCATTTGAGTTGCACTGACAGAGTGAAACTGTGCTGTGGACTGATGAGTCCATTTCAATAGTTTTCGTAAACGATGGATATCATTTGATGATCTACATTATTTTATATATTTGTCAAAAAACGCTTTGCAGAACGTATCTTTGAGGATCATGAGAACCTTGTGGAGAACCTCCTCAACTGGACTAGGGACAGCCAGAACCGACTCATGTTCACTGAACGCATTGAGAAATATGCACTGTTCAAGAACCCACAGGTAATGCCCCTGATTGGTTTAGCAACACCACCACCCACATATAATTTGAGAGTTGAGTTATACCTCCAACCAAATAATTTGATATAAACACACAAATGTGCATATAGAAATCTATACTTACCTATAATATAGACACATGGATAGTTAAATAGTTGCAAATTTTATGTAAAAGTTGTCTCATGTCTCTGTTTTTGTACAATGTAGAATTATTTGTTGGGGCGTAAGGAGACGTGTGAGATGGCTGAACGAAACAAAGAAGCTCTGTTAGAGGTTAGTTAATGTTGCATGCAGCTGCATCCCTAAATGCATCTTGAGCACAAAACCTCACCATTACTAAAGAATAGTACTGTATACTGGAAAAAGACTGGTGTGAATAACGAGAAAGTGACGATTTCTCCTCTTGTATCAGGAATGTTTTGGCGGTAGCTCAGTATCAGTCCCTGAGATGGAGGGCATGCTGTGGCTGAAAGAGGATGGGAAAAAGTCCTGGAAGAAGCGCTACTTCCTACTGAGAGCTTCTGGTATCTACTACGTCCCCAAAGGCAAAGCCAAGGTGTGTACTTGCGCACATTCACTTGCGCACATTCACTTGCGCATGCATGAACGTGAAATGAAATGTGTAACAAAAACACATCGCCGTGTGTTTTATCGTTGCAGGCATCCAGAGACCTAGTGTGTTTTCTCCAATTGGATCATGTGAACGTCTACCATGGCCAAGATTACAAGAGCAAGTACAAGGCTCCTACCGACTTCTGTATGGTGCTCAAGGTAAATGCACGTTCTATCATACCTGATGACAGCATAGCTTATATCGCCTCCTTGTGGTTGGTCTGCAGATTCATGATCACGTTACGTGAAAGCCTAAATGACAATTTGTGATACGAGCATAATATACATATTTACATAATACAAAAAGCTCATTAACCCTTTCATCACCGATTCTTTAAAAAAAAAAAAATCGCCCCCAAAAATAAAATGTATGTCATATATTACTTGTTTAGTCTAGGATACTTGGAATGTTTTTTTTTTAAAATTCCAACATCTATAGATAAGGTTATAGGTTACAGGTCCTATAGCTTACAGGTCCTGGGATTTTTTTGTGCCATTGGTTTTTATGATAATAAGAATATAAACGTGCAAGAGAAGTGAAAATGATGACCACCTACAATACATAGTAATCAGTGTAATCTATATTAACACACGTATATGGCACATATTCTCATATTTCTGCAGTGCTAGATTAATACTATTTTAAGTGTACAAGGTTAATTCATGAGAAATTGTAAAGTGCAACCTACCTTGACAGTGGGCCCAGCACTGGCTTGTTGTACACAGAAATGTTGCTAAATAGAATCTGTAGACAGGTGTGGAATGAACCACTGGGAAGCCATTTCATCATTTTACTGCTATCATTCCTAAAACCCACTGGCATTTTCTGAAAAGCTGCGGGATGCATTACCCCAATGGGAGTTAAAGGGGTTAAAAAAAAATTTCATTAAAATACTTTTTTTTTAAATGATAGCTTTGTGAAAATTATTCATTTGATAGTCACTTCGCCATCAAATTAATCTTTGCACTTCTAAAGGATGCAAAACATTGTTGAACTAACAATGTTATAAACTATTGCACACTTAGCTCCCACATTGAGGTATCTAATTAGAGTACCGTATTTTCCCGCACTATAAGGCGCACCGGATTATAAGGCGCATCCTCAATGACATATTTTAAAACTTTTTCCATATATAAGGTGCAACGGATTATAAGGCGCACCCTCAATTAATGACATACTTTAAAACTTTTTCAATCACAACATAGTAATACTCAAAGTAATAACAATAATAACTCAAATAACTCTAAACTCTCAATAGCATAATAACTCAATGTCAATTTGACCAACATTGTTCAACTGTAAACACACAAAAGAAACAGGTAAAGCTTACTTATCAGTTCATTCTCCATCCACGAATCCCAATCTCAATATTAATCCATATATAAGGCGCACCCAATTATAAGGCACACCATCAGCTTTTTTAAAAAATTAAGGCCTTTAGGTGCACCTTATAGTGTGGAAAATACGGTAGTTAAACGGTTTTTGCAGCGTCAAGGCAGCAGCATGTCAAGCATAGTGATTAGACCGTTTATGGAAATGTACAAATGTCTCTTTGTGTAGCACCCTCAAATCCAGAAGAAGTCTCAGTACATCAAGTATCTTTGCTGCGACGATGTCAGAACACTCCAGCAATGGGTCAACAGTATTCGAATTGCCAAGGTAACCTCAAAGATTCTCACATCCCTGACGGACTTGTCTTTGAAAAAACACAAATAAACATTGGGAAAAAAAGTTTTGAGGTTCTGTCTTCTTGGTCTTCCAGTATGGAAAGCAGCTGTACATCAACTTTCAAGAGGCCATGAGAAGGACAGAGGCTGCCTATGATTGGTCTTCACTCTCCTCCTCCTCCATCAAGTCAGGATCTTCCTCATCCAGTCTTCCAGGTGACTATAGAGGTTTACCATTACAGTATGTCAACTTTAAGTGTCACATAGAACCATAGTCTAAATAGATATGACCAAAATGGAATGGGAATATGAAAGTCAAATATTCATGCACAGGTATGTTTCAGTTAGACATACTGCACTGCGGAGGTTATCAGGGCTTACTATGTTTCTAAATTTCTAATCAAATTATGATCCTCACCTGGACACCAGTTTTGTTACAAAGAGAGAATACATGTAGACTTTATCTCATAAATTTGTGAAAATCAATAAGTTAAAAAAATACAATGGGAGATTTTTTCTATGATAATAGTAGATATGGCATGAAATTATATAATTTCTAAGATAAGATACAGATAATTTCAGAGACAAATTCAAATCAAGACTTGCTACAATGTTTGAAATATAAAGAGCCAACAATGATGAACCCTAAAACTGACAACATGACACATACTAATTTCAAATGCCTAAGGCAGGATTCTAAATCTTAAAGTGGCCGTATCTTGGGAGTTCCAACTTTTTCGAGATTTTAACCATGTTACAATTATGATTTCTCATCTTAAACACCCTCAAAATTTCAAAGGCTTCCAGGTTAGAAATAACTGTGCTGTAAAACTCATATTGAAAAGAAATTAAAATCGTTATTGTACTAAATGTAGTTTATATGCATGTATTTCACTGGAAAGTTTAAAATAGGTCAAGCTATCTCGAAATGAACGGAATTCCTAAATGACACAATGCAAATGGAAAATGTTCAGAACACAAGTAAATGACTGAGACATTTCAAAACACACAAAATCAAATGCGGTTTGGTCAGCATTGATCTCTTGCTTTTTCCACACGTCAGAGTCTCAGTCCAACCACTCCAGCCAATCAGACAGTGGAGTATCAGAGATGACATCAAGCCATGCTCGCTCCCAGAGTGTTGTCAGTTCCATCTTCTCTGATGCATGGAGGAGGGGAACGCAAGGAGAGGTGCGACTACATCCAAATCACAACACACACACTCACACATACACTCAAATCCCTTCTCTTGACTATCCTTGTCCTTTGTCGGAGCACGGTACCCATGTTTCCCCTCTGCTTTCCTGCCAGCTGTCAAAGGTGAAAGGGCTCATTGCAGTGCCGCTATGTGCTGGTGGCTCAGGGATCAGAGGTTAGACAGGAAGTAGGACATACAGCTGTGTGATTCTTTGCAGTCCGCATGATATCAAACATATTGATTAGTTCAATGGACAGCTGTGAATACTGCTTGATTTTTGTGGTGTGATGAACCATGTGAACCTAGACATGCCTCCATCAAACCCCCCAAAAGTGACTGCAACAACTAAACAGACGGTATGCTGAGTGCGATTGGGCGTCAAGTGCCTAGTTTGAGTTTACAGGTATAAAAGTCAGTCGAACCTTTGAGAGCCATTTTGTGGCTGAATCTAAATATAAATATTTTAATGGAGCACCCTACATCAGCTGAAGTCTACTCTTAATACTTTTCTTGTGCCAGTTTAATTGATTGTAGTGATTATAGTTTTTTGTTTTGCCTGCATTTTGTGTAATTTGCACTGGTTTGCTGTTTGACTTAACTGCATTTTTTCTTTGAACGTCCTTCGTTCAGATTGTTTTAATATTATGCCCCCCCCCCCATCTTTCCCCCCTCCCTTCTATCTTGTCGTTTCATTCCTGCTTTTTCTTTTGTTCCATCCAGATGATGAAGATGGAGGCGATTAGTAGGCCCATCCCCCTGCAGATCCCCACCCTCTCCTCCCAGAACCTCCCACTTTCCCAGTCTCAGACACCGCCCTCTCGAAGCAGCTACTCCGACGGGATGGTTCCGTCTGACGATTCTTCTTCATCCACGGTCGAAATTGAGGCTCAGCAGGCAGCGTCCGCTGCCGCCTATGTCAAGTACAGCACGCTGGCACACCTGCAAAACCAATCCAGAGTGCAGCTGGCCGGAACCGCCCCGCTGGCCAACTACAACACTCTCCCAGCCACTTACGGTGCCAACTCCTCATCACCGACCTCTGCCCTGCCTCCGCCTGCAGCTCCGGGTTCTGCCTCCGCTGTAGCCGTGCTAAATTTCGTCCCACCCGCCCCCTCTGAGGATGAGTTGCATGAACCCTTGTACCTACCACCTCCGCCACCAGAGATCCTGGAAAGCAATGATTTGCCTCCACCCGTAGATCCCGCACCGGTTCACCACGCCCAACTGTCCAACGCCGGCCTCCAGCAGTTCCTGGCGCAGAAGTTCCCGAACATGGTTTATGACTTTACCCCAGCTACGTCTGAGGAATGTTCTCCCCCTCCACCTATGGCCGAGCTCTCTCCCCCTGCGTCCCTTCGCCCCTTGTCTCCCAATGCCCCACCCCCGGCACCGCCCAAGACCTTCACAGGTGGGTTCCCTCCCCAAACTGCGCGAAAACCCGCAGGTCCCTCCTCCCTGCCACTAGCACTATCCCCGATTTCACCCACACAGCCCCCCAGCTGTCAGGGTCCTGTAAAGAAGCAGCAAAGTTTCTCGACCGGCCACTCCCCCAATCAGCCACCCCCCACCCTCCCCAAGCAGCACAGCCTCTCCTCCAAAAACCTCGTCCTCTCCCCTTCCTCCTCTTCGTCCTCTGTCTCAATGGCTACTTCGTCGTTGGTCAAGCAGATTGTCAATCAGTTCCCTGGCAACGCCCCTCCCTCTCCACTTCCCTCCTCAAACTCCATGGAAGGATCAAAGTTCAGCGCGCCTCAGTCTCCCCCGGCCGTCAAGGCAAAACCAAAATGGCAGCCGGGCGGCGCTGTCGCTCTCCAGTCACCGGAGTTCCCCCCACCACCTCCTGACGGATCCCTGGCCGAATTCCCCCCGCCGCCTTCCTCAAAGACGGGCTCCCCCATAAAAAAGTCGCCTTCTACTTCGTCCGCTGGCTCCACCAAGCGAGGTCCTCCACCAACCCCGCAGAGAGCCTCTTCTGTGCGCTCCAACTCGGGCGAGGCTCCGGACGACAGGCCCAAGAAAGTCGAGAGCTTGCTCAGCAAATTCGGACAAGCCGGGACGTCCTCGAGCTCCTCATCAGCGACCGGCTCGCCCTCCAAGGACTCCTCTGCACTTCCTACACCGCTTCCCAAGCCGGGCAAGTTGAATTTGGCCAACCTCCCGCTGGCGCTCCAGGGGCTCCAAACAAGCCAGCAGCACCACCAATTGGACTTCCCTTCGCCTCCACCCCCGCTGCCACCCTCCCAACCGCAACAGCTTGAATCGTCCCCTGACTACTTCCCGCCCCCACCCAGTGACTTTGAGCTCTTTCCTCCTCCTCCCCACCCGTCCGAGTTCCATCATCCGCCGAAGGTGGCCGTGGTCAACCCCCAGCCTCAAAAGCAGCAGTCGCTGGCTCCACTGTCATCTTCATGGAAGCAAGGCTCCCTGAAAAAGGGAGCGGCGCCACCACCGACGCTAAACCGTCGACCCAGCAACCCGAGCCCGTACGACAGCACCACATCACTGCCGCTCTCGCCGCCTCCCCTTTCTCAAACCCCACCGCCCAACCTGTCTGCCTACTCCTCCTCCCCCGTGCCCCCCACATCACCCAAAACCACAGGACCAAGCAACCTGGCGCTTACGACTCACTTCCTGGAGGACCTTAACCGCACTCTGAAGAGAAAGTCGATTTCCCGCCACGGCTCGCTCACCTCCTCCCACCTTATCGCCTCCGCAAAGCTGGAGCCCGTGGCCACCATGGACGACATGGCCCTCCTCCCGCCTCCGCCGCCGGAGCTCCTGCACCAGCAGCAGGCGGCCCGCGGGCACACGCAAACGCTGTCCCGTCACCACGCGCACTCACAGTCTGCCAAACACAGCGGCAACATCTCAGGCTATGCAACCCTGCGGCGAGGACCACCCCCTGCTCCGCCAAAACGGGACCAAAGCACCAAACTGACCAGTGAGTGGTAGAGATCAAAGAAAGACTGGAACTACAGTATTTATCATGTCCCCGCGCTGGAATCATCTTCCTTCTTGAGTCAGACCAAAGTTCAGCCAAAAAAGTCATTTCATTGGTTCGATCAAATCAGACGCGTGAAAGGAAGAAGGCGGGTCTCTTCTGACTGGAACCCAATGAACACAAGAAGCAGATTTGGTTCTGACTGCTATTGACTTATTGACTAGTACGCATTATCATTCAAAATATTACCAGTGTATGTTTAAGCTATTCAGTCAAACACAGTATATACACAAATACAGTACTGTATATCTTTACTGTATATGTTTATATAGTATATGCCTTATGGTTATACCGGCAAACCTCTAAAACATTTTTTTTCCCACAATATCAGTTCAGCTTTGCTATTTCAAAATAGTTAAAAAGACATGTCAATCAGAAGTTTTGCTGTACGAAGAAGACACACTAAAGCTGGTCCCCAAATGGACTCGCAACGATGATGAAGGATGCAGGACGGTGTATGAGTTGTGTTTATAGTTATTGTATGTTGTGGACTGCCTGAAGAGAGAGGGCCGTTTTAGTTCAAACTTTTTGTGTGTTTTTATATAAGATTATTTAATACTGGAAAGATGTTATTACCACATAATTATTATTTGAAGTTTTAAAGGAGGTGTCAGGAACGTTTCATTTGTTGTCAAAAGTGTTATCATCTTACTTAAAGTGTACGTTCAAATGATAACTTGTAATTTCATCATTTCCTCAGTAATTTCATTTTTTTCTTCACGGTATGACGTCACCCTCACCAGATAATGGCCAGTCATATTTTGAAAACCTTTTTTCTTTTGCATCAAACATCCCATGATGCTATTTCTAAAATCAGCTACATCTTTATTGCAAGAGAATTCAGAGGTGGGCATCTTACAGTGCCCTATCCCCATTCCGTCAAGGTCGGGCCGCCAACACAAATTGTGATTGGTCTGTCGGAAATGCAGAAATACATTTTTAACTAGACAGCGTGAATTTGCAGAGGATCTCCGCAGACTTGTTTTATATCAAGTCAGTGGTCCCACCAAAAAGGCGTCAAATAATGGTGAGAAAGTCAGTTGTCGCATTATAATCACAATCATCCAAGAAGATTATTCTTACCTTTTGCAGCTACTGAGGTAATCCATACGAATGCTAATGTTGGATTTGCACGCTAAGATTATGAACCCAAACAAAACAGCCGAGACAAATTCAAATAATACAAACTTGGGAGCATATAGAACGTGAGCAAAAAGTGGCAACAAAAAGCGACATCAACAAACTTTAACGCAGTCAAATTGCTAGGCAAGGTGCTGTTGTGGCGGATGAAAGAGTGTGACGGGAGCTAGAAGTCCAGAAAATAAAGCCAGAGAATTAAATGCGAAGCAAGCTAGAAGTAATGTTAAACCGGTTCCTGACAAAGAACCAGAATTGTAAGCGTCATTGAAGCAAACTGCTGAGAAAATTGGGCAGTGGCAGCAGGGTACAATATTTCGGCGACCAGCTCCTCGCCAGTGCTTAAGAACCAGACTAATGACAATTCCAAACAGGTGTTTGCTAGTGAGACCTCCCATACACCAGTTGAGCAGCTGCAAAAAGGACAGCAAAAAAGGGAAACAAATCTACAAACTGGATCACAACAGATGATGGGGCAAAAAAATGAGAACGATAGAAGAAAAAAGTGAACAGTAGACAACGCAAAAAAAATGACATCCAAAACACCCTTTGAGGGGTCTCAGGATAACCGTTATTTGCCAATGACGTTGCGTTGGCTCCTTCATGGTGTGCCAACCGTCAGTAGAGTGGTTCGCTGCTGGGATTTAAGTCGTCAGACTATTGTCCTCAGGCGGAAAATGGTGGTGTACCCTCTTGGTAGGGGATGAGTGGAGTTCAAATTGTCCAGGCTCTTGTTCAAGAGAGGGGAGGATGGAACAGGAGATTGACAGGCAGATTGGCGGATGGTCTGCTGTGATGCAGACTCTGTACTGTATCACGGTAAGGAGCTGAGCCCCAAGGCGAAGCTCCCCATTTGCTGGTCAGATCTACTTTTCTGCCCCTCTTGTTCTTTAGGTCACGACTCACATTAGGTGACCTAAAAGAACAAGATCCCGGGTACACGCCTCTTTGCAGGATGTCCGAGCTCGCCCTTAGAGATGGGGTGAGAAGCTCGGTCATCCAAGAGGGGCTCGGTCATGTCGAGAGGAGCCAGCTGAGGCGGCTCGGGCATCTTGTCAGACGCCGCGTGGACGCCTCCATGGTGAGGTGTTCCACTTGTCCGAGTGTCCTTTGCTGCTGAGGGTCTGCCCGCCTCTGAGAATTCAATTATATTCCTGAAGTTAATTATACTATATAAAATCAGTATCAGTATTTGGTTCAGTTTTTCTGGGGGAAAATGAATAAATGACTGGCCATTATTTTAGAATGATGACAATATATGAGCAATTATTGAAAATATTTTGTAGTTTAGGGAGCTATGCAAAATGTGACAACCAGAAGAATGCAGCTGTGTTCATGTCAGGTGAGGGCTGCTCAACACAAACCTCTCAATAAATCGAAGCTCAGTTCTTAGCAAATCAATCCACGACGTAGTTGACCAATCTGACAATAAAAACATCCTATTCTCTAATGGCCTCTTTATTCAGACAACATGCTGAAATTCTTCACATGTGGACTGACTAAAACCTCGGATTGTGTGTGGGGGGGGGGTGAATTTACAAAGTCAAAAAATATTTAATATACTGTGCATCATGCACTTGCAATACTTAACTTTATTTCCAAGATATATGTAGAAACCTGGGGTCATCACATGGTTATTTATTGTTACAACAGCACTTGACTTTCAAAAATGTTGACAGATCATAATTGTTTACTCAAGTATGAGAAAACTAGAACAAGGTTCATGCATGTTGAAAAGAACATGTTGGAAACTCGTGTTTGGGCGCACTGAGAAGATGAGAGATTGAAGTCAAGCTGGGATCCTTTCACTTTTTGGGTCCTTGGCCCGCAAGAAACCGCAGCACATGAAAAAAAACACATTCAAGGAGATGTCATTCATTGAAATTAGTAGCTACGTAAGTATAAGGGATTGCAAAATGACTTAACACATTTGCTGCAGTCCATCTTTGTTATCTATTAATTAACGTCTTTAGAGAAGAGCGTTGTGTTTTTGATTGGGCAGCGATGATAAGGCATAAGATGCTAAAACCCTGGTAATTACCAGTACATCGATCCACTGGTCCTCGGTGTATATGTAGAGCGCTCGTTTGTCAGTCCGGAGAACCATCACATTTTTACCTTGCAGCCTCCTCATCATTTTCTCTCCATCTGCTATAAAAATCTGCAGACAATGCAAGGTGGATCAGAAAAGAATCTACAAGCGGCTAATATTGGTAATGGCTCAATTTTTAGATCTAATTTACACAGTACTGTACAGTGCTTTTCTGGTCTTAATTTTTGTTTATTTCCTTCCACCGCTTCTAGTAAAACATTTCCATAGCCACCAATTAATTACAAATGATGAAACTTGCTCGACTCAAAAGCCTCAAGACCGTTGCCTCCAGTTTGGAGCTGAACTTCTATTTGCGCTGTTGCTGGACATAAATACTGTAGTATTTACGGAGTTTCTCTTGGAACAAAGTAGTGCTTTGCCACCACCTTGTGGAATTGTATGTGATCTGCTGTTAGTCATCAAGAATGCGCCTCACTATTACCTTTTTTTTTTTTTTTTGCCTGATATTCGGTCTCTTATTTAAAAAATTCCAAATCATGTGTGTAGCACGGTTAGGACACAACAAACCGTCTGGACTCGATCCGGCAGCCGTTCAGGGATTTGGTCCCTTGAACAGCTACATGCGACCGCAGGACCCCGATTTCCAGGTTCCCCCTGTGGACCGGCTAGACCGTACACTACAACAGAAGCAAAGATCATCAGCTCTCCCCTACAGCAACACCAGAATGTGTGGTCTTGGCCCACCTTGTCCAGGAAGTCCTGGCTTTCCAGTCAAACCAGGCATCCCCGCTGAACCAGGGTGACCGTGCTTTCCGGGAGGCCCAGTTGAGCCCTTCAAACCCTTCATGGATCATCAACAAAAGCATCTTAAACGGTAAATGAATGTTTGAAGTTTCACACACAGAGTTTTTGTGTCAATCTACCATGGTTCCTCTGCCACCTGGCTCCCCTCTTGAGCCCTGCACTCCTTGAGGACCTGGCTCCCCCTTTAGGCCGCCATCACCCTGAGATGACAACGTTTTAACTTTCATGCAACAACAAAGAAAATTGTGTAGTTGGAGTGGACCCTCAGGATTCAGAATGGTAAGAACTGGAATTAAGCTGTGATTAATGAGCCGTTTGTTGAATATCGTTTGATCCGGCTTGAAACGTGTTGTTGTTTTTAAGTTACGCTTATTACCAGCAGTTACAGCGACATTAAAAAGCATCTGAACCTTTGGAAAAAATTCCCACTTCCATTTCTACCGAGAAATACCACTGGACCTGTGCATCCCATGGACCATTGGTTTTAGAACTGATTTAGTTTAACAGTTCATTCATTTGTGCTCTGTTTGGCTTGATCTGCTTTTTAGCGGCGCCTCTGTCCGCTGTTGATAATACTTTTTTTTTTTTTTTTAAATCTTTTTATTCAAACATTTCGAAAACAATGGTGTCTTAAATACAGCATGTGACAAAGTCCCATACATGCACATCCGATAAACGAGTAAACAAACTTAAAGAGTGCAATACCAGGTATTGCATGAGAAAAGACCATTTGGTAAATAGGCATTCTTCAGCAACCATTTTAACGCCAAATATCCATTCATTCCACTCTGCGCACTCAAATGTAACATAAAACAACCAAAAACACACTGTTGATAATACATTTTGTAGTGAGAAGGGCGGTGTGGTTTTGAGAGCAGTCAGTCAGTGACGCACACGTAGTTTTGTGAAATCTGTCCCAAAACTGTCTATAAGTTGTACTTTCTATGCAAGGATGTTGATGTATGACAATATGCCCAAAATTAGTTTGTTTGTTGATCCAAAACTTGTTACTGTGAATAACATGCTCGCTAATATTAGTTCTTATCTTCATCATGTTCTATAGTGCTGCCCTGTATGCGTTTAGCTCATCCGCATTTTTGTTTGTTAATGTGTTCCCTTAAAATTAATATTTTTAATTCAGTTTTATGATTGATTCATGTAATTTGCATGCATTTTTGTACATCTTGAAATCAGTCCAATATCTCTGTATATACATCAACTACATGTAAAACACTGGCAAATAAAGGTGTTCATTTTTAGAAATATAAAAAACGATAAATATCTGGGTGGTTTTAGTTGAAGCAGACATTGTTTGTTCATCTGTGTGATTGTTGGAAAAGATTAGATCACATAAAATGGTGATTTTATGCATAAATGTGAGAAATTCCAAAAGGTTCAGATACCTTTTCATGCTCCTGTATCTGTCTCAGGAAATTATTGTATACTTAAAAAAATGATTCCAGAAGTTGAAGATGTGTCACAAATCTAACAAATTGCTTTCTGATCCTAATCGTCCACAAAAGAAATTTCTGGTGCTACCTTCTTGCCACGCCTCCCCAAGATGCCTGGCTCACCCTGTGTACATCAAAAAGGCTATGATAAGTCAAACGCGTATAATGGCATGAACAAATTACAAAGGAGAATATAGATATAATCTTAGCCACTGTTTTGCTCAGTTTCAGCCGTGTGTTTTGGGTCATCTGGTGACAAGACCTATATAGGGACAGAGTTCTTTTCTTGGTATTCTTCATTTTTGTGTCCTTGAACATACTGCAGAGCTGATGTGCCTTGACAAAAAGCTCCATTAATGTCTTGCCTGTCTGTAGAGCACTTTCCCATAAGCTTTGCTGGTTGTTTATAGACAGATAGGACACAAGTGGAACTCTTCGGCAAGCCATTTCAGCGCTACAAGTTATGATTGAAGATGCAAAAATGAAGCGCACCAAGAAAAGACCACTGCCCACTCCCTACTGTGGAACATGGAGGCGATCTTATGTAAGTTGCTCAGCATGTTTGGAACCCCTGGCTGACCCGGTCACAGAAATGGTTTTCAAAATGGAAAACTAGCAAAGCTGTGTACCGCAAAAATGTCTACCATGCAGAAGAAAGGGTTAGGGTTAGCATAGAAGTCCTTTTTGAATGGTTAAAGTCCATAATCCATCCATCCATTTTCTATAGCCGCTTATCCTCCCAAGGGTCGCAGGCTTGCTTGTACCTATACTAGCTGACTTGGGGCAGTAGGCGGGGGACACCCTGGATTGGTTGCCAGCCAATCGCAGGACACACAGAGACAAACAACCATTCATGCACCCAATCACATCGAAAAACAATTTAGAGCAGTGATGTCAAACCAATTTTGAACATGGGCCACATTGTAGTTACAATTTTGGCCAGAGGGCCGTTATAACCGTGGAGGCCAATAAATTTGAGACATGATCGTCACTTGTCATCGTATTTTGCCTAGTTTTAAAAAAACGATTCAAAAGAGGGATCACTGCCAAATAAAATGTACTTTGCAAATTTGGTATTTTAGCCAAAACTTGAAGTCTAAATTAGCATTCGCATTTGGTGGGCCTTGAGTTTGACTCCTGTGATTTAGAGTGTCCAATACACCTGCCATACATATTTTCGGAGTGTAGGAGGAAGTCGGAGTGCCCGGAGAGAAACCATGCGGGGCTCAGGGAGAACATGCAAACTCCATCCAGGACGGCCGGCGCGAGCTGGATTCAAACTCGGGTCCCTTAACTGTGCTACCCACCGCATCACAGAGCCACCCAAGTCTGAAAATCGAATAAGTATTATGTTACTCACGGTATCACCTCTAGGTCCTGTGTCTCCTTTCAAGCCTTTTCCCCCCTGAAACGACATAAATGAATGTCAATAATAATTAGAGTTTGTTCTGAAAATGAGAAGTGCAGCTGGATGCTTACCTGCGATCCCTGCTGTCCTTTAATGCCCTGTAAAAATAAATAAACAAATACAGCATAACCTTTGGCGCCAGGAGCAGTTGTAGGAATCCAAGGTTTAGAGGAGCAACAGACAGGCATATGGGTGCTACAATGCATATGGGGGAGGGGGCCGCTCGACCAGTAAATGATGAGCCCCAGCACATAATCCAATCCAATTCCAATAAATAACGTATTGCAGTTCAAATTATATTTAATATTTCATTTATTTTAATAGATCCACTCCAGAGCGGCTTTCGTATCATTTTTTTGCGTATTATGAATCGTGTTTTGTATGTAAATCATCAAAAAATGTTAAAATCCCTAACCTTTGCCTAACCTTTCCATCTGAAAGAGTATTCCCAACTGCTGGGGACATATTAACACAGTCAAGGGCATGCTTGAAAGAAATAAATGTTGTTGTTTTTTTCTGAAAAAGAATGTTTAATGTGTGTGTGCACTGTATATACAAATATATAAATATATACAACATACCTTCATCGTACATTGTGGTCCTATTTCTCCCTTGAGGCCCCTCCATCCCCTGTAGCCCTTCTCTCCCTGCAATAAATAAATACTGCTTGTTGGTGCTATGTATATTTTGGGAATGGGATTGGTTGAGGGTCACGGAAGAGACCTGTTGCCCACTCGGTCCCACTGAGCCTCTTTTTCCCGGTGCTCCCTTTGCACCCATAACGCCTGCTTGACCCTGAAACACACAACATGCTTTTATCTGGCGTTTCAACTCGAAGTGTGTGTGCGTGCGCATCCACGTACCTTTATTCCCCTGGCTCCTCGGCAGCCCTTCAAGTAGGAGCACAAATACAATAACAAAGACTAAACTATAATCATCTGATTAGCTGAATGATGTTTATTATAATGCAAGACAATATATCTGTACCTCCAAAAGCATCAATTTATAGGAGCTTCCCAAAACGGCATGTTTGTTCAATCACTAACCAGAGGTTAATTTTGTCCGTTATTTCAATCCATGTTGTGATCATCACCACCTGTGTCACCCGTCACTGTTGGTAACGTTTTATTACCAGGTTAAATTTTGCTAATTTCTGAGAAATTTAACAATCATTTACTTAGGAGTATAAAAGCAATCACTAACTGAGTGTTGGAGCAGAAGTATACAGCAGCCACCACTAAAACAAAAATTGTCTTTAATGTATTGGACCAAGCAACGCGTTCTCTTCATGGTCTTGTACACGATCTTGCTCAACGTATTCATTGTATAAGCTTAAAGTATAAAGCATTGTTAGCAAGTATTAAAAGATTTTTGTATATATTGCTTTTTAAATATGATTTGAATGAATAAATTGCTTGCACATAATTGAGCAAAGGATTCTGGGATACATTTTCATGGGCAAGAATGTGACAGCATTTAAGGAACTAGGGAGCAAATCGCAAGTGACACTCAATCTTAGCCAGGAAACGCAAGATTGACATTTTAAAATTACCACCAGAAGGCATTATCTAGTAAACGAAGCTCAAAACATTGTTTTTTACTTTTAGTGTACGTAACAGATGATTTGTGTTCACATTTAAAATTTCTTATATGTGATGGGTGGCTCGGTGGTGCAGTGCATAGCACGTTTGGCTCACAAAAGGGACCTGAGTTCAAATCCACCTCGCTCCGGTCCTCCTGTGTTGAGTTTGCATGTTCTCCCCGAGCCCACGTACAACTTTGCCTTGAACAATTGTACGTTTTTGTAAAAAAAAACATTATAACTAAATTATATAAATTAAAACATTGATGATTCTTTTTGTACTTGAAATGAAACTAACATCGGTGCTTCTCAATTATATTTTGGAAAGAGAAAACATTTTTGAAAAAAAAAAAAGACTTGCCTTCTCTCCTTTAGGCCCTGTGATATGTTCCTTTATATCAACCTGAACAAAAATCATTTTATCCCATCAGTTAACACACAAACAATTGCAGAAATGCTATGAATGGAGCTATTTTTACATTTGAAATTCTAAAAATGGTCACCTTTAAATGAAGCGGTCAGAAAATAAGTGTTCATTACTGCGGTTACAGCTTGCAGGACAGATGTTACATTAATTCTGATTCCAATCAGAAGGTGTGGGGTTACCTAATCATGTGACGAGTTTGGGTGACTTACTATCAATTCGGCTCTTTGCTGGAAGGGAGGAAAGAGAGGAGGAGGAAGAGGAGGAAGAATGAAAACATCACATGACTTGACTGGCGATGAGAAAAACCCTGTATACAAAGGCAACAATCCAGATTAACATCTCGTGAGATATTTCATCATGATATACTGTATCATACGCATGATGTGAAATATTATTGAGGTATGGTGTCTCCTTACTGCTGGTGGAGACTGGATGATCTGCCTGAAGGAGCAAGGTAATCCATCCCAGAAGCAAATGAAGCAACACCTTCATTCTGAACATCCAGGTCACCAAAATATTAGGAACAGCTCAGTGTAGGTTTTGTAGACACATTTTTCACTAGCCTCACCCTATTATCATTTGTATCTTAAAACCGCCTTTATGTACAAAAATTGTAAAAATGCGATAATAGCAAAAGTAACTATGCTGTATATTTATATATTCATGAAGTCGAAATATTTATTGTATCATAATTCGAGTATCATAACCTTTGAAAACTCCTGCATTATGAGAGTGCAGGCTAAACCCATAATCAAAGTCATTGAAAGGCTTGCAAATATCATAAATCGGCCGCTAGCGCCACCGGTGGTTTTGGAGTGTCAACACAAAAATTTCAATTCAGGGACGGCAGCATAGCATATTGAAAAGTTGTCATGTGACAATCTATGCAATATTTTAGCCTCCTAGTGGGGTTTTTTTTAAGTATGCTTTTCCTTTGATACCTCACATTAAAAAGATCAAAAAGCCCAATTTGGGTCAAAATTTCCTCCAGTGGATAGAGATTACAATTGATCAATAATTAAAACACATGACAGTGTTTCTAAGAGTGCCTCTCTGATCGTGTCCATCAAACGTTATCTGTTGTGTTTTTGGAGAGGCAGATTTCTTAGATGTTAGTAATACATGTGCACATAATAAAATCTATGCTGAATCCACCAAAATAGACAATAACAATTACCTTGCACTGGGGTCCTGTTCTAGAAGTTCTCCTTTTCCCGATGCTGCCCAACTTGGAAGTGTACAGAAATGCAGCATACTTTAGGACCTGGCATCTGTTTTTGCAGACATAATCACATCGTTGGGCCAAGCGCACACACGCACTCACTCACTCACTTACACACACACAAGAACAGCAGACAAAGAGGATGAAACAGCAGCTTGTTTCTTTAAAAGCATACAACTCATGATTCATTCTGCACTGCATTTAATGCACATGCCCCCAGTTGCACAGATAAACATTTTCAATAAGTAAGGAAAAGAAAATACACCATATTTACAGTAAATACTGCAAAAATGCTAGGGACGTGAAACTGAAGCCTCATGAACTATTTTGATATTAATACTGCCCCTCTAAATGTGACTACCGGTTTAAATATGCGCTCAGCCAAGGGTCTGCAACCTGTGGCTCCCAAGCGGCATTTATATGCACATAATATATATATATATATATATATATATATATATATATATATATATATATATATATATATATATATATATATATATATATATATATATATATATATTGTGTGGACCCCTGTGTTACCAGATTAATCCGGTCCGTGGTTGAGCTCGTAAAACGAATTCACCATATGCCGGGGTGGGTTTGTTTTAAATACCATACGATAACAATTTTCAACACATTATACATGGCGGTTTTATTTTTTTAAACTGCTAATTATGCATGGTCATTAATTCAATTAATTCTTTACTGCTTTATGCCAGGGGCGGGTAGCGGGGGCAGTAGCTTGAGCTGGAAAACCCAGACTTAGCTCTCCCTGGCAACTTCATCCAACTCCTTCGGGAGGACCCCCAAGGGTTCCCAGGCCAGCCGAGAGACATAGTCTCTCCAGCGTGTCCTGGTTTGTCGCCCAGGGCCTCCTCCCAGTGGGACATGCCTGGAGCGCCTCGCCAGAGAGGCGTCAGGGAGGCATTGTAGCCAGATGCCCAAGACACCTCAACTGGCTCCTCTCAACGTGGAGGACAATAGGCTCAACACTGAGCGCCTCCCAGACGACAGAGCTTCTCACCCTATCTCTAAGAGAGCCTGGAGACCCTGCGGACAAAACTCATTTCGGCCCCTTGTATCTGGGAACTCGTTTTTTCAGTCACGTAGTCACCTATGGTCACGACCCACACGACCCACAGCTCGTGACCATAGATGGACCGGTAAAAAGTGAGCCTTTTGGCTCACCTCTTTCTTTACCACGATAGAGTCTGCATCATTTGTGCACAAGGCCCCAAGATACTTAAACATCTAGACTTGGAGCAAACCACATCCCCGACCCCGAGAGGACACCACCTTTTTCAGAGTGAGGACCATGGTCTCAGATTTGGAGGTGCCGATCTTCATCCCAGCTGTTTCACACTCGGCTGTGAACCGCTCCAGTGAGAATTGGAAGTCACAGCCAATAGGACCACATCATCTGCAAATAGCAGAGATGTAATGCTGAGACCCCGGACAACTCAACACTTTGCCTGTACCTAGAAATTCTGTCCATAAAAGTAATGAACACAATTGGTCACAAAAAGCAGTCTTGGCGTCGTCCAACCCTCACCGGAAACAAATTCGACTTACTGCCAGAAATTGAACATCAGCGGTAGAGGGACCAAACAGCCCAATATCAGGGTGTTCAGTACCCGGGACTCTTGAATCACCTCCCCACAGAACTCGCCAAGTGATACAGTCAAACTTTTACAAGTTCACAAAGCACATGTAGACTGGTTGGGCAAACTTTCATGCACCCTCCAGGATCCTACAGAGGGTGTAGAGCTGGTCCAATGTTACACGGCCGGAACAATAACCATACTGCTTTTTCTAAATCCAAGGTTCGACTTCCTGATGGACTCTCCTTCCCTGCCCCCCTGAATAGACCTTACCAGGTAGGCTGAGAAGTGTGATCCCTCTGTAGTCAGAATACACCCTCCAGTTCCCCTTCTTAAAAAAAAAGGGGACCACAATCCTAGCCTGCTTACCCATGTGCACTGTCATTGCCCATGCAATGTTGTAGGGGCGTGTCAACCAGGACATTTTGCAACATCCAGAGCCTTTAGGAACTCCCGGCAGATCTCATCCACTCATGAGTGGAGATGAGTGGATGAGATCTGGATCCACACATGAGTGGAGATGAGTGGATGAGATCTGGATGAGATCTGCCGGGAGTTCCTAAAGGCTCTGGATGTTGCAAAATGTCCTGGTTGACACACCCCTACAACATTGCATGGACAATGACAGTGCACATGGGTAAGCAGGCCAGGATTGTGGTCCCTTGTTTCATCCTTGTTTACAGACTCTGCTTCCTCAAAGAAAGATGTGTTGGTGAAATCTAGGAGGTCTTTGAAATATTCTGCTCACCAGCTCACGAGGCACCAAGTTGAGGTCAGCAGCGCCCCATCTCCACTGTACACAGTGTTAATGGGGCA
Organism: Hippichthys cyanospilos; assembly: GCF_059441005.1. NCBI lineage: Eukaryota > Metazoa > Chordata > Actinopteri > Syngnathiformes > Syngnathidae > Hippichthys > Hippichthys cyanospilos. Next base: position 25,240,700 of record NC_142373.1, on the reverse strand, counting down.
CTACTTCCCCCTCCTAAGATGTCGGATGGTGGACCAGAATTTCCTCAAAGTTGTCTGGAAATTGTTTTCCATGGCTTCACCAAACTCCCCTCCCACACCTGAGTTTCTGCCTTAGCAACTGCCGAAGCCAAACTCCACTTGGCCAATCTGTACCTGTCAGCTGCCTCTGGAGTTCCACGGACCAAAAACGCCTGATAGGACTCCTTCAGCTTGACTGCATCCGGATAACAGCGGGTTCAGGGATTGCTGCCACAACAGATACCGACCACCTTACGGCCACAACTCTCGTCTGCCCTCTTGACAATGGAGGCATGGAACATGGTCCACTCGGTCCCAATGTCCCCTGCCTCCTCCGAGACGTGGGAGAAATTCCGCCGGTGGTGGGAGTTGAAACTCCTTCTGACAGAAGATTCTGTCAGACATTCCCAGCAGAGCCTCGCGATATGTTTGGGTCAGCCAGATCTGACTGGCATCTTCCCGCACCATCTGGGCCAAAATACAACCAGGTGGTGGTTGACAGCGCTGCCCCTCTCTTCACCTGAGTGTCCAAAACATGCAGCCGCAAAGCCCATGATACGATCACAGTCAACTATTGAACTATGTCCTAGGATGTCTTGGAGGGAAGTGGACATATGAACACCCTAATGTTTGTTATGGACAATCCCAGGATGAGCACAGCAGTCCTGTCACAAAGCACTGCTTGGGTTCAGATCGGGGAGGCTGTTCCTCCCAGTCACGCCCATCCAAAGTCTCACTGTCATTGCCCACGTGAAAATTGAAGTCCCCCCAGCGGTACGAGGGAGTCCCCCAGAAGGTGTGCTCCAGGACACCCTAAAACTCACAATGCCTTTCGGGCTTTGCCTCTTGGGGACCCATGGGTGCTGCCCAACGAGCCCGACCTCCTGGCCTGGCTCCAGAGGGGGGCTCCGGCAAGGGCAATGGAAACCTGACTCCATTGCTTGCATTCATCATAAGGGGTCTCTGAGTCTTCCTGAATCTGGAACCTCACCTAGGACTAGTTTGTCATGGGTGACCCTACCAGCGGCATAAATCCCCAGACAATTTAGCTTCTAGATCACTGGGACATGCAAAACCCTCTACCACAATAAGGTGACGGCTCACAGAGGGGTCATTATTTGAATGCATGAATTTATTTACAAAACGCTTCACTATAAATTGTGTATTTGTTTTTCAACAAAAACATTATTTTGTCCACTATAATGGAACATATAACTTGCACAGGTCAATTTTAAAAATGAAACGCGGTCGTTACGAGTGTTGTGCAAATGTGCTATGTTCTTAACTATCTGCAGCCCCCTCCATGGTGCGTTCACACTCTTTCTTTTCCTTCTCCATGCACCCACCAATCGTTGAATGAAAAAACGTTTTTTCCTCAAAACGCTTTACAAAACTAGAGACACAAATACATGCGCACACACAACCATAGCCCAGTTTAAACCTATACTCTAAAAGCAAGTCTTGACTCCAAAAAGAGATCCGAACAAGTGAGGACTGGCCTAAATAAGATAAATAACTCAAAAACAGTTCTCATAAATATAACCGCACAGGAACATACAGACACGCACACATTCTTCACGTCCGACATTGTAAAACTGGAACCACACTGGCGGAAACACTCAAGCGTATTATTACATTTTCAAATATTTTAAACATAGAGGGAAGCAGGAAGTAGCTAGCTCCTATATGACACAAATGAAATTTCACTGGTGAAATCCAAGGCTCAAAACCCAAAAGTCTGACCACTAATTTGTTGTGAAAAATCAACCAAACGAAAGAAAAACGGTTCTTTGAACTTTTTTTCTTCGAAACTTGAGTCTAATCGTTTTATTTAATGGTACATCATGGGTACAAATAAAAACATGAACAGACCATATGTGCATGTGACATAAAATCAGACAAAACCAATCTAAAGTGTTTCTACATACTATACACATTGTGAACATTCTACAAACAGGCACATGACGAATAAGGTGTATGTACAACAAAAATGCATGTGTATATGTGGGTCATTGAACAAGTTGGCACTTTTACTTATGTAAAAAGATTAAAAAAAACAGATAGGCCCATCAAAACGACCGCGCTTTTGTCAAAATTTTAGGCCGTATTTAAAAGTGTACAAGGAGTCACTGTTCATGGTGCTTTTAGGGGATCTCGTCGACTGGGGCGAGGCGGCTCCGCATCTCAACCATGACTCGCCTCATCAGAAGCGTTAGGTGCTCGTGGACTTGGAAGAGCTGCTGAGGTGAGCAGCCGCTCAGATGGGATGGCGTCACGGCATAGTCCAGGGCATCCAATTGGGCCAGGAGATCCTTGGGGCCTTCTGACGGGCCCTCGGGTGCCCCAGGTGCACTACAGTTCAGCGCTCCCTCAGGCTGCTCTTCTTTCAGCTTGGCGGGAGACGGCTCATCTGTCAACTGGGTGGCTGCAAACAGATGATGGGGGAGGGAGGAAGGGTTCAGCACTAGGTGGAACGGTGCATATGAGATAGTGAGTAGGATTTTAGCAGGTGAGAATGCTTACGCTGAGAAAAAAATGTGCTGTGAAAGGGTGCATCAGAACAGAAAAACTTAAAAAGACATATGCATAATTGTTTTATAATCCAGTGATGGCCCCTGAATTGTAATTGCATCGAATTTTGAGGTGCCCAAACAATCCCTCTCTGAGTAATTATTGTTCAAGTAAAAATACCGTAATTCCACAAATATAAGACGCATCCTTAATTTTGGGGTCAATTTCTGGTATTTTCTGTTACCGTGTATGATGCACCAACACTTTGGAAACAATGTAAAAAATATAGAAAAATAGAATAAGTCATAGTGAGCAGCCAGTGTAATGTGCTCTAAGCAGTTGTTTTTTAATTTCCTCGCAAGGCGGCTTAGTTCATTTTTTTTCCGGTTTTAGTAATATTCCTGCGTGTTAACGAGGAGGGACTCGGATGTTGGTTCATTTGGCTCACTTCTCTGACTGAAAATAATGCCATAACAACTTCAGCTAACATGAGCTTCTGTTAGCTGCAACAGGCACTTGCTGCTAAGACAACTGACGTCCGCCCTCTTGGAATTATTGGAAGTAAGATTAAGGACAATGTAGAAATCTGCATCTGTGCATCAAAACCTGACTCTTCACCAACCTTCCCCAAATGCTGTTGAATTAAAAAAAAAAAAAAAGGTCAAATTTTAAGTTACCGTTCATAGGACACAGCCACACTTTTGGCCTTCATTTTAGGGGAAAAAGTGCTTATATTTTGGGGGAGTATTTTAGGGAAGGATGGTGGCAATTGTCACATTTTTTGTGTGGTAGTGTGAGATCTTAACGTGCACCTTGCACAATTACAACAGTGTCACTTTTCATAATCTAATATAAAACACAACCGAAAAAAAATCATTTGTAAATGTACGTGTAAAACAAAGTACTTCTTAAATGTTTGTGTAGACACACCTAACATGTCAGGGGTTTTCTCCTCTTCATCCTGGTTCAGCGCTGTGCTAGTCTCATCTGCCTCAGAAGTCATCAATTCCATCTCCACAAAACTCTTCAGCTCATCTACACCTCTGGCTTTTCGCTGGAGGAGCATTAGTCATGTATCAGCACACAAAAAATGACCGCTTGTGGGTAAAGAGAGGACAAAAGAAGGCTCCAAAAACCTGCTGCTCATAGGACTGGAGTGCTTTCTTGACATTGGAAATCTTGGGTGAGTGAATGGGGAGAGTCTTGATTTCATTGGGAGTCAGAGCACTCAGGTCACCGACCGTTTTGATGTTTCGCGCTCGCACGAGCTGCCCGAAACCGCGAGACCTGCGAGGATGAGAAAGAACAAATCAGTTCCTTATGAGACTGAAAACATTCACGGCTACCGTATTTCTCCACGTACAAGGCAAGTTGTTTTTCCTTGTTTTCAACCCCCCATACTGGGGGATTATTGCCTGCAACTGTCAAAACCAGACTCATTTTCTCCACATATCTGTGTTTGAATAACATTACCGTAATTGTGTAGCTTTAATAACACACACCATGTGTTGTACTTGGACAAACAACTATGATATATACTGTGTGTGTATATATATATATATATATATATATATATATATATATATATATATATATATATATATATATGTTAAAGACAGACACCTCCTCCACTGTGCAATTATTCTGTGAAATATAGGTGAAAGGTTTAATTGTTTGGCCCACAACTTGATAATTGAGGAAAATGTTTTTCTTCCTGAAGTTAGACCTTTGAGAACCATTGCACTATCCAGAGCAGCAGTGTAAAACCTTTTTAAGATTGCGGACAAATGGATGAAACTATTCCAATAAAATCATGGTATACATATGTAACTTTAAAACAATTACTTCATTTTTTTAATACTTTCTAAAACAAGTACAAAATCACAACCATAAAATATTAATGTTCCTATTAATCAAAACCTTTTCAAGTTTTTTATTTATCAAAAATTTCAGCACATTTTTATACTTCACAAAATCATCTCGGGGTCCGGATTAAACCCATTTGCGGCCCTGAACAGTTTGAGACCACTGATCCAGACGCTCTATCTATCAACGATGACAAGCTTAAATGACCACGGTTTCATACTGTAGAAACTCACTGCAAATTCCCCCGACAGCTTGGACAACAAATGATTATGATTGTCTTGACACAAGGAATAATGTTAGCTAACTTAACATGAACTTAACACAGTCTTGTGATGCCGAGCTAGCGAGGACGTAATTGACTCCATTCCTTGCTGCTGCGAGCAAATAACATTCTGATATCCATCTCGGAGTGACACTTTGTCAATTCTAAATAATATTTTTAACAAGTTGTTGCAGTGATTTCGTCGCCTGCCGATCCAGTCTTGCTCTCACGTAAGTAATATACATGAATAAATTACCAAGTTAATTAGCCATGTGCACATTGCTCATGTGAAGTGAATACATTAAAGTTGAATTACTATACTAAGAAGTATGCGGCATGTGCACTCTACTTTTTTTGGTGAAGATATTAATTACCCGAGCATTGCAGATCAGTACTGTACTTTAGCATGTGCCGTGGTGGCATCTGTCTGGTGACGCACCTGGTTATAAAGGAAGTCAGACAAAGCTTCAAAATAAAATGCAGGAAATCAAGTAACTTATGAACGAACTTATAAACGAAAACAGCATTGGGGTAATTTTATTTTGAAGTTTTTTAAATTGTGATGTTTTTCCCGGAAACGTGGTCGTGACGATCTAATTGTCATCGACTTGATTATTACCTCGAAAATAGGCTCATCGCGACCAGCATTTTTGTACACAGATGCATTCTTTTTTTTCTCGATTGATGTTTTTTCCGCAAGACCAAAACAAAAGCGGCAAAGTTGTTAATAATGTTCGTAAGTTGTCAAGTTTTGTTGAATAAAAGAGTAGATGGACAATGATTAAAATTTTGATGTAAAAAAAAACACAATGCGTCCAAGGGACGCACGTTGATTTGAAAGTATGCGCCCCCCCAGCAAAAGTTATGCGTTGCAGACACGGGGACACAGGCAAAAGGGAGCACTGCACATTTCAATAAAAACAAGTTATTGTGTTTTCATCCCAGTGGCCCTTGTACATCCCACCCTATGATTTCACCTTGTGTATAGCACTTTAAAAGTGCTATATCAAATATTGTTGAATAGAGAAGTAAATCTGTCCCTCAAAGGACAAATTTTAACCCGTTCATTGTCTACCTCAACCCGTAACATTCAACTTAATGGGTCGTATTCAACACCAACATCAACAAGTGTCATTAAGTGTCTATGTTAACTTTTCCCAACTCATCTGTACACACCAAATGTTGGATGATATCTGAGGCAGCACCGCTTCGACAGGTGCGGCGCATCCGACCAGGGCCGGGTAGATGCAGTTTTTGGAAACAGGCCGAGGCTCCTGGCTCATTTCCGAAATCTGGGGGAAAGGTTGCAAAAGATAATGCTGTGAAGCTGACCAGGAAGACTGTTGGACTTCCAGCTAAAATGCTCTTAATTGCTTCACATACCAGGCATTTCTTGGAACTCTTGAAATTTGGACGGTGAAGATTTCTGGGACTCAGGGTCAGCCCAGCCTTTGTTGGTGTTGTCACAGACTGAAACAGGATAGTTCTCATGTGAAATCCCAATCAGAAAAGGAAACACCTTGAAAAACTATTGTGGATTAAAGCCAGTTGGCAACATTCGTACTTTGGTCTGAGAGAGGTTGCCAACTTTGGCTCTTCTGGGGGAGCTCATTCTGACAGCAGGGCTGCGGCGATCGATGTCGTCAGCAGTCTCCTGCTGTTGAATGGGATTAGCAAAGGACACACGCCTGGACTACAAAAAAAATGGATCTGTTAGACTCAATGGAAAAAGAGTTCATTCCACTTGACTGAAAGTCACCAACCTTGATGAGAGGTGAGGGTGTCTCTTCATCCACAGGCCTCTTCTGGCCTTTTTTTAGAATGCTGGTTGAGGGGGAGGATGAAGGCGACCAGGTTCCTTTGGTCCTGTTACCGCATGGGCTCTGGACCGAGTCTGGCATTAACTCAGCCTCCAAGTCCTTAAGCTTTGCCGGAGAATCTTGGTAGATGGTGCTCACTGTTGATGCAGCGATACAAACATCACTTTGTGCAGCTTCTGGTTTGTTTTCCAGGTTTGAGATGTTGGGTGGCTCTTCTTGGTTTTCCCTTGAAGGCATCTCTTCACCATTATCACCCTCAAGAAGTTTTGTAAAGTCTTCTAAGGGCTGGTCTGATGTCTTCTCAGTATTTGTGACAGAACACTGTACAGCCTTTAAGAGCTCATCTACGATGCTTGAACACTCTTTTTGTTTTCGTTCCTCAGCGGACATTTCTGTGGCAAATTTTGTCTCCTCTGGTGAGGATTCTGAGACCTGTAGCTTGTTTTTAGCTTCTTCAGGAGGAATCTGTGCATCTAGAGCGAAATCCTCAGAAAAGCACTCCTGATTCTGCTCGGTAGATTTAACTTCTGATTCTAATGTTTCAGATGATTCCAAGCCTACAGGTTCACCCTCTTGTGAAGTGGCCGACTTTGCTTTTGCTCGTGAAATACGCTGCCTGCCCTTCCTCATGTTGGGTGATGAGCTGAGAGAGACCTGTTTCTTCCCAATTTCAGGCTTTTCAGAATCTGTTTTTTCTTCAACGGTTCCCAGTGCTTCAACAACAGCAACATCCATTTGACCGTCTTTGCAGCTGTCAGACATCGCCAAAGGTTCAGAAACGGATGGATCTTGGCTTTCTGGGGAATCTTCTTGAACTTGAACGGGTTCCGACATTTCTGAATTCCCTTGGGATTTCCGCCTTTTTGTAGGCAGGGGACATTTTTCTTTGGCCTCTGATGATTCAGATTCTAATGAGTCTATGCTGGCTGTGAGCGCTTTGGAAGATCTTAGTCTCCTGCCTTGAGAAGACTCTGTGGATGCTTCAGCATCTAAAGATTGCAAGCTTTCTGGAGAGGTAGTGGAACTAGAGTTTGACTGATTCTCATGTATTTTGCTCCTCCTCCTTCTGCCTTCTCTAACTTCTGCTGGACTATTTTCTTGAGAACGAGACCTAGTTTGTTTTTTGGACGCGGTACTTGCTTCGCTCTTTCCCACCTCTGAAGATGCCTTACTCCGTCTACGTCGTGGAAGAAGTGGACTGTCAGTGGATGTTGATAGAATTTCTTGTGACCCTTGGCTAAATTCAGTTTCACACTCATCTTCGGTCAACTCTCGATTGTTAAGAATGCATGTTGGCATGCTTATTCTTTCTTGGATTGTGTCATTAGTTAAAGAAGCGATGATCGGACAATCTATTTCAGTTTTTTTTCCCTGTTCTTCCAGGCTATCTGTTTTAGTGGAGACAAGGGCTACATGAAAACCCGCCTTATTTTCACCCTTTCCAATTTGTTGAAGTTCCTCATCCAAGACAGCTTTGCTTGATTCAATAGGTTCTGAAAAAAATTGTGACTGGGAATTACTTTCCTTCAAAATCTGCTTCAATTTTGGAGGTTTGCCACATTTTTGCTGTGTCTGGTTTCTACTATTAGAGCCAATGTCCGATAGTGAGTTTGTTTGACTGGAAAATTTTTGCAGCTTGAGAACCCCTCCAGTTTCGTTAGTTCTGCTCATCCTTTGTGTCTGACTTTCAGTATCACAGTTAGTGTCGAACTCCAAGTCAATGAGACAAGATACCTTTGATGAATTTTCTGGATTCATAAGATCTTCCTCATTATGTTGTAAAGAAGATTGGTCAGGTAGGTCACGTTGTAGCTCTGGTTCCTGCGGTGATTGGTTTTGAGAATCAGCCGGAGTGTCTGATTGACTAGAATCTGTTTGAATGAACAATTTTTTAGACATTGAGTCAGGCTTTAGATGACTCCCTTTGGGATCCTGGAAACAATTCTCAGACCGACTGCCATTTCCCTGTGAGTTGCTTTCAGAATCAGACTGAGGGTCTGGATATGTGTCCATGTGACTGGACAGTTTCTCAGACTGTCCTGGACGCCGAGGAACTTCCACTTGCTCCTCTTCTTCCGAACGCAAGAAGGATTTGGGTGGTCGACGCTGCTTTCGTCGGGACTGACTTTCTAAATCAGAAGAGCTGCCTGACTGTAGCTCACTTTGACTGGACACAGTTTCAGAAAGAGGGTTTGGCTTTGTAAGACACTTCTCCTTGGTTGCCAGTAAGGATTTGCTGTGTCTACGCTGTGACTGGCTTTCAGAATCCGACTGACTCTCTGATTTCAAGCGAGTTTGACTGAGCCTTTTTTTCGGCTTCATTAGCTTTTCCTCTGAGTCTGGTAAGGACTTTCGGCGTTTTGGCTGTGACAAGCTTTCAGATTCTGGTAGCAGATCATTTTGACTTGACTCTTGCGATCTAGATCGTCTCCTTTTGTTTTCAGTTTCAGGGAGGAAATTCTTTGAACTGGTGTATAACTTGACCTTCCTGTGTGATAGAACTTGAGACTTCGTTTGAGATGGGTGAGGGCCGTCACGCCGTGACCTCAGCTGTATTCTACCACTGTCCTGTTCACTGGCCACCTTGCTTCTGGTATTAGGTCTGTTATTTGGTGTGCTTGAATCAACTGGATTTTCTTCTGGGAGTGGATGTTTAGCGTGCTTACGGATTCGCCGCTCGCCGGGAGAAGTCAAACTCTCTGACAACTGCGAATCCTTTCCAGTCTGTTGAGACTCCCCCTCTGGATCTATTTGCCGCTCGCCGGGAGAAGTGAAACTCGCTGACAACTGCGAATCCTTCCCAGTCTGTTGAGACTCCCCCTCTGGATCTGAGCTTCTCATGTCATCTGATGAAGAAGTCACAGCGGAATTCTCCATGACCATATTTTCAGTCTGAGTGTCCGGGATGACATCATCAAAGTCTGTTTCTTTACTTGTAAGCCTTTCAGCCAACCTTACAGGCTCAACTTTCCTCCCACTGTCTATTCTGGTCCTCCGCGGTGACTCTTGGAGGTCACTCAGTGGACATTTTGATAGAGCCTGTGAGGACAACTGAGAATCATGTACCTTGTGCGATTGGGAAGCTTCTGGAGGTGTGATTAAGCCCAGGTTACCAGAGGTGTTCGTGAGGGGACCTGTGAACAAGGATGCGGTACTGGGGCTCGCAGGTTTTCCTTCATTATATTTTTCCAATGTAATGAAGGATTGACGGCGGGTGCCACCACTGGACTTCTGGGGTGTTCCCGAGACTAAATCTGAAGAGCTTGGCGTATTAGGACTGGTGTATTTTTCATTTTGCATGTCCTTCTCTTCGATTCTGCCATTGCTTCTGGCATCTTCCTCCACGGAAAAAGAAGTAGACTCTGGTATAATTTCCTGGTCCTCCTTTGTGGACTCATTTTCCAAGGCTGTGGGGCTTGCAAAGTCTTGAGTCTCCTCTTGGTGAATGTCAGAAGCTTCATTTGCCTCCTGAAGTATCTGTAAACAAATATTCAACTGATGTGACTGGATGGTTTAAAAGGTACTCTGCAGACAGTTTAAGTTTAAACATTGAACAGAATTTGATTGAATAAACAAAAAAAGGACAAGATATACATCTTCATTAGTTGCATGTTTCTTTTCCTCTGCGAATATTTCCGTGGTAACTTGGTCAGCTTCTTCAGGTGGTGATTTGCTCCTATGGAAAATAAATTAGGCAGGTTCTGCTTTTGACACTTTTTCTGAAATGGACTTTGCTGTTTCATGCCACACATGACAATTAGAACTTACTGAGAGTCTTCCTGACTCTGTGTGTACTGTGTGAAAACTGTTGTATCCAAAGAGGCATCCAGGTTGTTGTACATGGCAGGTATGTCAACCCTGTCAAAGATTTCATTTTTAATACATTTGAGGTTGAAATTTAAAAAGAAAAATGGTATTACAATGAAAGATGCAACAGAATTAATGACACAAACAATACCTTTTAGTCCTTTTAACTTCTTTCTGGTGTTCTGTTAAAACTCTCTCTTTTGTTTCAGGTGGAATGAAGACAAAGTCAACAGAGGACTCTTCATCCAGTACTTCCCTGCGAGGAACCTTGGGGGAGCCAAAGTCCAGTTTTGTCTGCAGGAAGAAATTTGGTGACAAACAAAAGGAGGGAAGGAAACTTAAATTCAACTTCAGACTTAATAAAAGACTTACAGAAACTGGTTTGGAGGTCCTTAGAGTCGTTCGGTCACTCAGCTCCGCACTCTCTACATGCACAGGGTCCCTGTGCCCAGTCGGGGCAAGTGGCACACCACTGAGTTTGGTTTCTAACTGTGAACTCTCGCTCTGGAAGGGGGGGAAGCAAATCAGATAAACACAAGTTAAATGAAAAGAGTTGAGTTTAAAAATTCTGGACAACTCACAGAATATGGTGCACTGAGCTCATCAGCCACAGTGACCGCCTCAAAGCCAGGAAGAATGATGGGTGTCTTTTGCTTCACTTGGCTCAGAACTGGTCTGGAAAGATCCCCCCCGGAAACATTACAAAATGCAGTTACCCGGACCAAGCCTCAGGATCAGCTAATGGTTTTTAAGTAATCTCTTATGACTGTTTGACGATGATTGCCAGATGATCGCTATATAAGACGGTGGTTTTCACCTGAGCTCATCTGGGTAGGTCAGGCTGACTGCGTTAGCGAAGGTGGAATTCCAGAAGTGTGTGATGGCTGTGCGGTGCAGCTTGTTCTTGTGCGTGAACAGCACACAGAGGAACGGTGAAAGCAGAGCCAGGAGGTCTGAGTCACTGGCCAACATGGCGCGGCTCTGAATGCAGACTAAGACCTCACCCAGAAGCTTCTCCATCTGGGGAGTGAGGGGCAACACGTGAAGTCTACGAAATTAACTTTCAGGTAAGGTTAGAAAAAGAACCCACTTTGGCAAGAATCTGCGTCGTAAATCGGGGAGGATCACAGGTTGCTTGCTTATAGAGGCCAACCAGATGTGGAATGAGGGCGGTCAGAGCCTCCTTGACTGCGTTTGCTAGCATCAGGTTGGTGAAGAGGGTGGACAAGACAGAGAGCAGCGCCATGCCTGTGTTTTCTGATGGAGCATCCTCCGCTGACAGGTAAATATCCAGACACTGAAGCAACAGGGACTGGAAGGTGGACAAGTTTCCAAGAGCCTTGTTTTTCTTCCTGGTCCAGTTTACAGGAGTGTGAGGAGCTGCAGGAAGAGGAAGTTGAGATTAGTTTTTGTTGAGGACCCAATTTGCTCTGACAGGAAAAAAGCGTAAGCCCCAGAAGAAAATAAGCAGAATTCTGCTTGATTATGAAATAAACATTTCATATTCAAATCACATTTCACTCCTTCCCTTTCTTGGAAGCATGGCAAAGATTGATAAAATACGGGCAGAAATATTTAGGAATACTTTTGTCGAGACTTTGCAAACACTAGACAAATATATGTAGTAAATAAACATGTATTTATACCATCTGGTGATCATAGACCAGTTATTTTTTATAAACAAGATGGATGATTGATGAAAATCATGATCAAGTAAAGCCTAAAAAGAAGTGAACTTACACTTGAGTTTCTGCTGGAATTGTGGCATGTAGGGAGAAAAGTCCACACATTCTACCATCACTTGAAGGATGCAGGCAAAAGCTGTCAATGTGGATGGAACCTGAAACAACATCAGTTGTTTTAAGGTAACAGAAACAAATCAGTCAGGTGTGGTTTTAACATTAAAAATTAAAAAAAATAAAATAACGCATTCTCTGTTTTATCTGATTTTTTTTAAATAACAAATAGTTCTTAGTATAATATCCATACAACGCATCTATTGTATGAATAAAGTTTATATTCTATTAATAAAGTTTGATGACTTTGCTGATTGTTTTTAATACATTCCCTTGAGTGAAGCACCATCTAGTGGCTGCATAACGCAACTCTATCTAGTGGATGCATAATGCAACCCCAGCCAGTACTATGGTTTCAACTCAATGCGCGCCTTATAATCCGGTGTGCCTTATATATGTCATTTTTTAGAAACTCCGCCATTCATTGATGGTGCGCCTTATAGTCCGGTGCGCCTTATAGTGCGGCAAATATGGTAATCAAGGTGGCCGGTTTGCGGTCGCTGGGAGCTATCCAACACGGCCAGCTGAGCTTTCAATACAAATACAGAGCCAAGCACAAGCACTCACCTGGCTTGTAGAATGGCGGAAGGGAAAACTTGGAACAACTGGTATGTGCAGCGTTTGCTTCCTTTTTTAACAGCTATTGAACCATAGTTACTGTGCCAAGATTATGATCGTGCAGCATTGGCAGCTCAGTATTTATCACAGTATTGGTCACTTGATCACGACGTTGAAACTTTTTTTGGGGGGGGGCACGAGTATTGCCGCAAAGCGCGGGACACGCGGTGTAAAAAAAGAAGAATAAAAGGTGCTGTAGGAGAGAATATTGGCCCTGCTAAATCCCAGAAAAGTGAAAGTTCTCAGCAATGCCCTCCTTTCCGGATCCACTGTAAAGTGCACAGCAAGCTCACTCCCCCACTCTTGCGTGGCAAAAGTGACTTGATCGTCTTGACCGAGCGACAAAACGCCTCGCGTAGAGCATAAAGGACATGCTTTTTCGCGTTTGGTGTGCACGTAGCATAAAGGGTCACCTCAATCATTCTTGGCATTTAAAGATTTAAATAAATAATGTGCAAACAATTGGGGGGGGGGGTCATCCAAGGGTGTAAATGCTCTTACTTTGAGGGCTTCGCGATCAAGCGTGGCGGCCATTTTGACACAGAGCTCCTCACAGCAGATGTTCTCCTCTGCAGTAACCACCAGAGCTGAACAACGTGCAAATACCTTGTACAGTTTGGTCCATGCAGACAGCATAGACCTCTGGGCCGCCTGCAAAGGAGTCTTCAATTTATGGAACTTTCAAAGCAGACTTTCTGATGAATTAACATTTGCATAAGCAAACCTGCTGCTGAGGCAATCCACTCAGGTGGTGTGTGATGGGGAACATCAGGGCTGAGTGCATGGCGCTGAAGTTGTGTTCCAAGGCGTCACCTTGGTTGACTTCATTGGACTGCAACAAGATTTAAAACACTTTTGAAACCAACTACCGCTCATTGATGTATGTATAGTGTTTAGTATAGCTGCCAACGCGTCTGAGAATGTCCTCGTGGACTCCTCCCAATCGGATGCTCCTGCAACACCTCACAAGGGGAATGTCTAGGAGCCATTGTAATCCAAGAACTGAGGTACCTCATCTGTTTTCTCTCAATGCAGAAGCGCAGTGGCTCTACTGAGCTCCTCCCGGATGACTGAACTTCTCACCCTACTTCAGCACTGACTCCCCACAGAAGAAACTCATTTTGGGCGCTTGTACCCAGAATCTCAGACCCTGCTGATGGTGCACTGTTCTATGGCTAGGACAAAAACGACACTGCACCTTGTAAATCGGAGATTCGACTTGCTGGCAGAACCTACACACCAACGTTCTAACTTGAATAGATTTTACCAGGGAGACGTGTAGTTGAAGACACACTCCAGTGCTCCTCCTCATCAAAGGGAACCTTCAACCCGGCTTATCAATTCAGATGAACTGCCCCAGATGTCCACACAATGTGGACATGAGCCTTTAAGAACTTAGGAGATCTCATCCACCCCAGCAAATTTGCCAACTTGGAGCTTTCTAATCCCCACATAGACTTACACCCAGAGAGGGAATTACCTCTGCCTCAGGGAACTTGGATTTAATTTCCCAAACAGTGGAGGTATCAAGTCGAATTGACAGTTTTAAAGTATTCTTTCCCACTACTAACAACGTTCCCAGCTGAGGTCAGCAAGCACCCCATTCCAACAATAAACTATACAATGTTAATGGTGCACTGCTTCCCCTTCCTAAGACACAATACGGTGGAAAAGAATTTCTCGGAAGCTATCCAAAAGTCATTATCCATACCAAACTCCTAGTTCGTTGAAAAAATAAATAAATAAAATAAACTGAAAATAAGAGAACCCTGAATTAAATTTTATGCTGTACCTGTGTGATTGTGTCTGTAAGCGGGGTGACCAGGACGCTCCATATCCTCAACATGTGCTCCTTGCTCTGCATGGAGGAGGCAATGCGGGCAAGGGCGCTCAAAACTGCTTCAGCGAACGCTAGCGGGGAAGTGGGGCCCGACAGGCTGCAGTCCACCAGTGTTTGGAGGCATTGATAAAACCTGCACGCACAAAGAAATCAAATCTTTCATGCGGGAAGGGACCAGAGGTGGGCATTGGATCACTAGAGATGGGACGTCCGTAAGTCACGAAAATTGAAGATCTTAGAAAAATAAAATAAAAACAAATGAGAGACTAAGCACTGACGGAAGTGGGATTTTGTCCGTTAGTGCAATCGGGTCAAGTATGAACCTTTGATCCTCGGCGATATTAACATATAAAAAAACGGCTACGTACATGTCAAATCAAGCATTTTCATTCATCCTACCACCAGGGGATGAACGCAAGGTTAAGACTTCATCAAGCTTAAGAAATAGCAAGCGAGCAAATCATGCAGCAGCATCTACAAGGGTGGCAGCAAAGTCTGTTTTATGCAAGCTCCATGCGGCTCCAGCTGTCAAATGATGCCATTTTGGCAACCAAGCCCCTCCGCGCAGGCTAGATTTTCCGCGGCCCTTACCTTTCAGAATTTCTTTACTGCTACTATTGCTTATGGAAGTTTGCTGATACAAACACTTGATTCAGCTGAAAAAGATTAACGTGACCGAAATACCATAAACAACTTCTGGTGAACACACACACTGGGGAGAAATGAAAAGTCTATTAAAAAAAAAAAAGGCTGTGAAGAATTTCGATTGTTGGAGTCATGTTGTTAGTATGATGTAGACTGTATTTACTGGCAGAATATTGTGGGATATTCAAATGCAAAACGCGTGCCGGCGGGATTCCGCATGTCTTCTTTCCACACAGAGCATTCATGCGTCAAACATAAACCAAGCCTTAACAGCAACCTCAAATGAGAGAGTGGAACGTGATGACGACAATGAAGTTGGCTTCGCGTGCGCGCTCCCAAGAGCCCGCGCTCATAAGTCAATGCATGCATTACCAATTACATCACTACAATGCTGGTCTGCTATTGGTTGGCATCACGACTCCTTATCTACCGGTCTGCTATTGGTCAGTGTCACAGAGTCACTAAGATGCTGGTCTGCTATTGGTCCGCATCACCGTTCAAAATGGCGGCATTTTAAAGCTTTGTTCTCGTGTGAGTGCTTAAAATACAGCATTTATTGTGAATTTTAGTGCTTAAATCAAACTTTAATTGGTTAACCAATGGGTCCCAAGATTGCTAGTGATGCTAGAGAGAGAAGGAAGAAGATGATTAGTAAGGAAACGAAGCAGGAGATAATCAAGAAATATGAAGAAGGCTAGAATAGGCTCCCCATATTAGGGAATATGGCCATAACAAGCTTGTCAGGTCACTCAAAGATAAATAAATCCTTGCTATATTTTTTTATTTATGATGTTATTTCATTGAAAACATGTATATTATATATAAGTAGCAATTACTATCCTATATTGTTACCAATTTTTAATAGGTGCATACAATGTTGATGTTTTTACCTGAAGTTTTACATGAATTAGCTATTTAACATAATAGTTAAATAATAACAAATTCACGTTACGATCCCAACTGTAGAACAGATTAATCTTGTAATCCGGGGGCCCACTGTATTTGTCATCATTTAAATACAAAATATAGTTACGGCAGAAGGTTGATAGTAGAAATCATTAAGGTTCATTAGTGCCATAGTTCGACACTAAAAATGGTTATGTAACACTTTGAGACCATTAAACATCAAAAAACGCATATATCTTTGTCCAATCAAAAGGAAGAGATGTGATCGAGCAGGTAGTATAAAACAGTAAACAAGTAGCTCACGTATGGAATGTAAATTAGCTCGTTTCCATCTTATAAATAAATCGAGAATGGTCTCATGTTCTAATTAAGCTCATTGCATGAGACTATTAAAAGAGTGATTTTTGCATTAGGCATCTGGGTGGGTGTCTATATCTGTCGCCACCATTACAACACTGTATGCATCAGCAAGAAAGGTCCGTGTGACAACGGTGGCACAAATACAGTATGGTTATGGAGATGCCTTGAGATGGATATTGTTAGTCAAACTTTTTTTTTTCCTAGAGCCAGTTTCATGCATTCAATGCAAATAACGCCATCAAGTACCACGTATTAAGTACCAGTAGAGGAATCCTGCATACACTTCCTACTTATAAGAATCATGGGAGCTGTGGTACTTACAAATTAAACAAATAAGATTAGACTAACCCATGAAAACACCAAACACTATTGATTTATTAATGGTAAAAAAAAGGATTCACTTACGATAACTAAATAACATTTAAAAGAAACAGACTGTATTCACCTGGCATCTTCAACGTAGACACCCAGCATGTTGCTGTCGAAGAAAAGCAGAATGAGGAAGAGTGCTGGTGTTCCCTGCCAAGAACAAGAAGCAAAAGTCAGTCATCTCCAAGATAGCTTTAGTGAAGTGTGGGGTCTTATGCTCACATTCAGCACGTCCATCTTGCCCACTTGGTAAGAGGCAGAACCTAAAATGCGTGGGGGGATGCCTTTGATGGTGCTTTCGAAGAGAATCTAAAGGAAATACAGTAAGAGGTAAATAGAGTGAACACCTGCCCATTTGGTACTACCAAGTCCAGCTATTGACATTTTATCCTGCTGAACCTATCGCCAAAATTTCAATTAAATTTATATAATGCCCTAAAGCTCCTATCCAACTCGGGGAGAACGTTTGTGAGTGTGGGCAAATGTTGCAAAAGCGCATTCAACTCAGAGGTTTGTCCAGGTTCATTCAAGGTTGGAAATGTTCACCGACAGTTTCAACGATATTTCTTGTCGCAAGAAAATTTTCTTCAAAATTTACAGGTTTGCAGGTGAACATCCGGAAAACGTTTGCGACCTGATGGCCTGAAGATAGCGCAAAAGCCCAGGCTAATGGACAAGTTGTAACTGGTGCCATGTAAATGTAGTTATAGCATCATATGCGTTATCACAACCCACTATGCCTCCCCCTCGCTACTCGAGCTGGTAATTCTAAATTGTATTTGTTAGTTTTTGCTGCATATTTACACTTTATTAAGATGCAGGCTTGTCAACAAGTGAGAG